>NC_137819.1:29565616-30135616 GCF_963921795.1 Nannobrachium achirus
GATACGATACATGGACGATATTGGTTCATTCATGGCGACACGATACGATTCGATTCAATGATTTAAAATCGATATAGTAACTATTTATCAAAGAAATTAAATCTGTGTGAAAGGTGTGGATAGTGCAGGTTTTTAAGGGAAACATGTATTATTATGGATATAAATAAGTAAACACAGTGATTATCTGCCAAATACATGGTCATTGTATGTTGACAAACCTGCACCTTGACATGAACCCAGAGATTACACACATTTATCGATAGACCAGTGTAGCTTTATGGAAAGGAAAAGTAATGAAACCCCTCCTTTTTATTTTTTCTTCTTAAAAATGCTAAATACAATGCACAAGAAGGTAATATCGATACAATCGATTCTTTGCACTGCCGATTCGATACGATACAAAATAAAACGATACGATTCGATTTTAGCTGTTTTCATTTCGATATACTTCGGTTTTTTAAGTTGAAAACGATATTTCGATACAGTTACTATATTGTTACACCCCTAGTCCAAACCATCCACCCTCCACACTCAGCCATCCACCCTCCCCTGTTCCCCCCTAAAAAGTGGTTGGATCCAACTGTGAGAACATCATACTGTTCCTATAAAACCCCATGGAGTACATCAGCAGTGGGCTGGTGTAAAAAGAATTAGGGCCATACCACTGTAACACATGCCCTGGGGTGGTGCATGGAATGGGTGAACCAGCACACTCATTTGGCCTCATTTCACATAGGTAAATATAGAAAATAATTATAGTAATGACGATAATGAGGACCTGATGACTTTCACGGGCCGTTCCTCTGAGTCTAAGGCTGCTGCGGGTGAGAGCCAGTTCAAATAAATGGGCCGTGTGAAAGGGGTTCTGGGTAGAAAATGGCTCATGGGAAGAAGTTCGGGACTCAAGAGTACACAGCAATTTCTTCATTTGAGCAGTTTTCTAGCAGGCTGACCGACTGATTACAGCCTCCATGTAACCTCTGGCAGTGGCCATGTAATAACATAATTACACATCAGGTTAGGTAAAAACCTCATCTCCTCTATTTCTGAAGTGGTCTTAATGCCAAGAAACATATCACAACTTCAGTGTTTCCATTTTCAGTGAGCACAATTCAACTTCATCACTTACCACACAAGCAAATAGCAGCACGTGCTATGCTGTTTCGCATATTGACTGATGCCTCGTGTATGCACTAAGGTCAATGCAATTACAGAGTAATAACATGAAAGCAACGGTAGCGAACTGCAATCAATAAAGCAAAGCCCTGCACTCTGAATAAAATGAATGAATCCTCCTATTGTCTTTTTATTGATAGCATGGGGCCTCCGTTATGTTTTCTATGATTCAGTCCTTTTTGGAGAACTGATTCACACCGCTTATAAGACAGAGGAAATGTCTATGAATGTGAATTGTTATCAATAAACAGTAAACACTCTTATGTCATACTCATATGTTCAGTTTTGTAGAAAACAGAAGTCATTGCACTGAAACATCTAACGAGTTAATGAATTTCATTCCAACACAAATTTGCATCATGATAAAATGCCGGGATGGAGCTTAACATCAACCACATTCAAGACAGAACAAATGGCCCTATTTAGTGCATTGAGTAATGACACCCTTATGACGGATCACATCTCCCCACCCCTAAAAAACCCCATCTAGTCATACTTGCTCCCCCCGAATAAGGCAACCATCTTCAACAGGATATGCTATACCATGTTAGGCCTAACCACAGTGCATGCTGTGACAACCCACAGCATGCACAACCCATAACTTACCATCACAATTTGAAATCTCGTTTCTGTCAAAATCCGACTTCATCAAACAGACTCTCTCGTCATTAACTGAATCACCCAAATCATGCGTCAGCGTAACATGGAGTTTCCCCGGAAAATATAATGATTTTGATTCTTATCCGCCCTTTCCGCAGACACAGCATGTTTTAGCATTACTGCATTTTCTACTCATATCCACCAAATAAATACCCACACACATTCCCTTTGTCAAACTGCACATTCAAACCGCAAAACAACATCCAGGCAACCTTTATCAACAGCAGTAAAAGTCCACATGAAATACGTTATGGGCAGGACATGCTGGTAGCTTCACAAGAAGACAAGACAGCCATTGACTAAATCACGGGGACTGTGAGTTACTGTAACTGCTTAATAAAACCGCCCGTCTTCCCTTAGCTGCCCTCCATTCCCTCTCCGTTCGGTTCAAGGTGGTATTAATTTACTGACACATTCAAAAGGTAACTCGATGTCCACCCAGCCCTCCTTAGCCTGCAGCAGTTCCTGTGCTCTGCGTCTGCACCACCTTGAGGAATTTAGAGTGGGACACGACACGGGGACCCACCTTGCCTTCCTTCTCACAACATCCTCCTGACCTGCCTTGCTCGGGTCATGGAACCACAATTATATGTAGCCTACATAAAATGAACTTACACTGTGGAAGTGTGGATATATTCTTTCAAGTATGTATCCTATTCAGTGATAGGGAGGGGTTATTTGTGCTTAATTTATGATCCCTCGTACAGCGGTGCCGCGTGCGGAAAGTAGCAGATCTACAAAGTTCATCTACGTGATTCGACATGTGAGCTTGTAGTGCACAACAACAGTGCACAACCAAATATAAATCAGGCTTTAGGCTTGCATGTTGTGTGTAACAGTCTCTCACGTCGGTTGTGCCAGGACAATGCAATGGTAGAACCTACGTTACGGATGGTATGCACATACTCTGGGGCCCAAAAAAAGAGCTCAGCGAGTGAAGATGGGGGGGGGGGGGGATTTTAATTGTGCCAAGTGAGGGTGGTGGACTTGTGCTACAGGAGAGCGCCATTGTAACCCTAGGAGATGCTGGATAATCCCTCAAGGGCTTATGGGTCGTGATGAGAGAGATATGTTTTATGGTATCTCCGCAGGCCCACATTTCATGGTTTTACATATAGGCATAACCAATGAGATGCACATTTGCCACACTGTCCTCCCGATTTCACACTCCGCGCTTGACACAAAAAACTCTGCCAAACAACTAATCCCACGACCTTCCCCCCCAACATATGTGCCTGTGGGGAAAGGGTGACTAATTTGTTTACTCAATGAATTTTGGGAATGTGTAGAACATCCAGTCATATTACAAAATGACCCAATAATTAGGACTTGGTTTTGGGCTCATTGTTTTGTTGTGGGAGGATATGCGAGGATTAAACACACACAGCTTCTCGCCAGGAACGAACCTATGACCCTCTGTTTTTCTGAGGCAATCTTTCAAACACCATAGCCAGTGAAATGTGTTTTTATCAAAAGTGATATGCCACTTCACTGAGTCAAACAAACAAGACCATGAGTTGAAAGCAAAGCATTACAGACACACGATCAAAGTTGTAATTTTGAAGCCCACATTTGTAAGGTCACTCTTGACGTTTTTCCCAGACCCCCATGGTAACAGCTGTTAATGTTCCTCTTATTTGACATGAGGGCAGGCTTTCCATCCATCCAACTGAAATTAGTTGACAGGGTTCTACTACTAGAAGATCACTGCAAAATACTTGACATTCTTCAGAGGAAGGGGGGAATGTCAAAAATTATTTCCGCCAAAGGTTAACCATGGAAATGACTACATGCATTGTCCCTGGTGTTAGGTAGGTTCGCTTTTTCCTTCCTGGTCATCATTTTCAAATGGTAAGACTTGGCCCATGGTGCGAGGGCACAGCAGGGGGTTGGGGTACCCTTATCCACTCAGAATGGGGGGAAAGCTCTTCATGCTTGATTTGGAAAATCCGGTGCTGGGTGGAGTTAGGGATGGCCGAGGGGGGTGGGGAGAGGGAATCCTGGAACATCTTGAGAGACATGGTAGAAGCTACATCTCACACACCAGTGAGAACCAAATTAGACAAATCTAGACATAAGGCAGAACAAAAAAATATATATATAATTTCTTTTTACTAATAAAAGGAAGGACAGAATAATGCATCGGCTATTTTCACTTATGATAAATGCAAAACGAACAGTTTCGGATATAAAAGGTTTCTGCCCGATAACAACGATATAAAATCCTAATTGTTGTGCTTCAATAAGTTACTAAAAATCATGTGTGGGCTAAGGCCAACCGTGAGACAGAGGCAAAGTAATACAAGGGGGTGGACTGTTTAACTGGTGTGTGAAGCTTGCTCATGGATGAACCCTGTTCTTCTCATGGAGAATACAAAGGTCTCTGGAGAAGTGCTCTTTCCACACAATGGAACCCATATCAAAAGGTACATACACTAGCATGAGCACACATACAGTAAATACATACAACAACACACAAACTCTCACAGAGAAGAGTATGTGCCCCCTCCAAACAAACCCTCATTAACAAGGGGCACCTTGAAACAATTATGTGCAACTTCAGCACAACCCTGCTAGGCACAGTTGCCGAGTGGTTCTCATGCATTCTTGTGGAGGACCCCAAAATGATAAGGCTGTGGACCACCATTTGAAAATATTTTGTTTCCTTGTTTTTAATAAGAGATGATTTGTCAAGATTCGTCAAAGGTTTTTTGAAAACAGAGTATTTACAAGCTCACAACGTGTAGAAAAATAAAATGTGTCTAAGCTGTTCCTCATTTTGCTGGGGACCCATCACCCATTGGATCCCCCCTCAAGGACCCCTGGGTGTCTCTGGACCCCAATTGAACCAGTGGCCTGGAGTGCATTTTATTTATTCATTCTCACGGTGAGAGGTCCACAATCACCAAACTCCCATCCCCCCATGAATCCAACAACCCCTCCACAACACCACCTCTTCCCCCACCCACTAACTTCCTATTCCCTTTCATTTTCTTTCCCTTTCAGTATCCGAGAGAGAGCCTCCTCCTCCTCTGACATCCACGGTCACAGACTGGGAGAGAGAACAATGTCTGCCTCGCTCGCTTCCAACTCACTCTCTTTTTGGGCCGTTGCCTGGAACCTGGGCCCAGGAAAAAAAGAAAACACACACACACACACACAGACACACAGACACACACAGACACACACACACACACACACACACACACACACACACACACACACACACACACACACACACACACACACACACAGGCTTGGACTTTGTATAACTTTGGTTCACCTAATCACTCTTCACTCTGGTCCTGAAGCTATTTCTGCCACAGTTACGTAAGCTACAAAAGAATGACTGAAAAGGAAGAGGACTCCTAGTGTGTGTGTGTGTGTGTGTGTGTGTGTGTGTGTGTGTGTGTGTGTGTGTGTGTGTGTGTGTGTGTATGTGTGTGTGTGTGTGTGTGTGTGTGTGTGTGTGTGTCTGTGTGTGTGTGTGTGTGTGTGTGTGTGTGTGTGTGTGTGTGTGTGTGTGTGTGCACTGTCATAATGAAGATGGGGGAGGATCCAAAGACTCATATCCTCCTTTTGCCCGAGAAAAAGGAAAAAAAAACATGTGTAATAGTAGTGCTCTTAACCCTATTTACATGGCTTGACAAATACAAGCTGTGTGAGATTGTGTATCGGAAATGTTTGAAAATCCTTCCCTTATATAATGACATGCCCAAAATAGGGACGCCAGGTTGAAAGCAGCTAATTGCTTCTCTCTATGCTTGTTCCCGAGTGTAAAGAAATCTGTCTGTGTATGGTCTCAACTTGGGGATTGTACGCATTAGATGACCTATGGAGTGACAAGCAATCCCCTCACACCTGCACACACCTGTTGGAAAACATCTGTGATGTCACAGAAAAGGGGACGGCGTCTGGCCCAAGCCGGCTGGCTGGCTGACCCCTGGGTTTTGACGCGCCGCCGCCAGTAGTACGTACCGTCAGGACATATGAGATGCCGCCATCGAGCCACTGCACTTAGTTAAGCCTGTGTGGAAACATAACCGCCCTCCGCAAGGAATTCAGCACTTAATATAGCTGTGGATAATTTACCTCAGCCAGGAGGACGACAAGCAAATGCCAAGAGCTGATAGGGGGACATAAAACGCCTTTTGTAAATATTTAACAAGAATTAGACTGGGTTAAGATCTGAAGGGCGGAATCTGTGAGGATTGGAACAGAACTCCAACAAAAAGAGGATAGCATTAGGACAGGGGTCTTCAACGTTTTCAGTCCAAGGACCCCTTAGCTGAGAGAGAGATGAAGCAGGGACCACCAGAATCCATATAGTTTCATCGTTTGCACAATCATCAGTGCCACCGCAGCGCGAGGCGTTGTGAGCTTGTAGATCTGCTATTTTTGGCTAAAGTTCTCAGAATATGGACGCTATAGGGTTCGAATGGTTAATAAAAAAAAGGAGAAAAACAAGTTTCTATCCCACAAAGATTTGGAGGACCCCCTGTAGTAACTCTGAGGACCCCCTAGGGGTCCCGGACCCCCTGTTGAAGACCCCTGCATTAGGATATACTGACACCAGGCCAGGAAATGTGCATTTGAAACGGGTCAGATCTATGGCTGTTACCACATACACCACCGGCCTCTCTCTCTCTCTGTTGCACAATTGGGTGACTGTGCTATTTGCTATGCTTTCCATATCTCAACATGGTTATGATCCAACAGGCAGAGAAAGAGAGAGTTGAAGAGACAGAGAAGTGGAGTAGTTTACGTCACAAAGATTGCATATAGTTAGATTGTCGTCAAGCAGACAAATAACAGATTTATCCCTTTCAGTTCTGAAGAATATAACTCTGAATGGGAGTAGGTTGATGTTGCTATACACAATAAAATCCTCGTGTGGATTTATCCATTTGTAACATGTGTACAAATGTAACAAAATGTAACTCTTTTGTACACTTCTCAGAGTTAAATTAACCTTTCACTAAGATTGATTTTACATTGTATTACCAGAGGCTTGCTAAATATGTAGTCTTCTTAACTGAAAGCAAACCACCATCATCTCTGTTACTGCTGTGTATGTTTATGGTGCACGGAACAGGGCAATGAGTCAACATGACGCAAGCACATGGCGCACACACCCACACAATCACAGAATCCCCTGGGAAGCCGGTCTCAGGTCATTGTTGGACAGGACTTACGGAACCAAACCAATGACACTGTGACTACACACTGTGGAATCCTGATATGAGTGTTCTGTTTAACTCCCTCAGAGCTACAAATGGATAATGGGGCGGGGTCTGAAAAATGGGCAAAAACGGGGGTTACACAGTGTACTGCTTATTTTAGTAGGAGTGGGTGGTTTTGAAATACCACGGCGCCAATTTACTGTAGTGTACCTGGACATCTCTTGCCAACTGTCCTATATTCCACACATAGTGTTGAGGCAGACAAAAGAATTCCATTCATGAACAGCGGGGTTCAGGCATCCGTCCAAAGTCGGAAGTGAATCTTCTCATTATCTCTGAGCTGTAGTGTTGTGTGCAGAGAGAGAATGTACTGAATGGTAGGCCTACAAGTTCACAAGATGCCAAGTTTCCATGGGTGCCAATCCAAACGCTTCCTCTGTGTCTGATAAACCTCACAGCCAGCAGGTTATTACTACTCAACGACTAACCTGTCACAAGACAAGACCTTTAGTGAGCAACAGTTGCATCTAAAATAAGACCAGCGATGGACTATGTGCAGAGTGTGCTGAGAAAGAGTCTCTGTAGGCTAGTGGGATGTCCTGGTGGTTCTGCCTGTCAGTCAGTAACTATGCATAATGTACCACGTAGGCATGGCTCATGAGGCATGACCTACAGTACTGTTGTGTCAACCCAACTCTTTATCCTCCCTTTCATGTCTCCATTCACTGCACCATACACACAATCTTGAAAACAAGGTTCAAAAGGCTGTATAGATTAGAATAGCCATGCAAAATCGACAGCAATGATTCACCAAGCTGCTTTAGGTTGAGAGGTGTCTATTGACCTCAAATGAATGTCCCGTTTGTTCGTCAGCCCACACAAGGATGTAAACAAACAAAATATTGTCCAAACAAAGCTGGAGCCTCACATTCAAAGGGAACAGCAAGGGGGTCATTGAGAAGGACATAAGTAATGGCACACAGGAATAATGAATGTGTCTATATGTCTTAACTGCTACCTAGTCATTTGAGTTGCAGCAATATTCATTCCCCCCACAAATGTACAATAACATCAGTCAGGCAGCTGGGACACTTAGGGGAATTATGGGCCCCAAATACTGTGCGATTTAAGATTGAGAGAAGGTAAATAAAGACAGAAAGATTATGTGAAGAGCTTCTCTTCGGAATATTCCCCCCTGAAGATTTGTCCCCCTTAAATTCAATCCAGAGGTGTAAAGTAACCAAGTACATTTACTTAAGTAGGCAACACTTTTGAGTTATTTGTATTTTACTTGAGTATTTCCAATTTCCAATACTTTTACTTCTACTCCATCTTGGATCCAAATATTGTACTTTTACTCCACTACATTTATTTGAAAACTATGGTTAGGCTACTACTACTAGTTACTTTGTAGATTTTATTATATCTACAAAGTAACTAGTTATATTATATTATTATTACAAAACCTACATTCACAACTGAGGGATTGTGAGCTTGCAGATCTGCTATTTTCAAATCATTAGTATACATTTGAAAACTTGAAAATTTGACATTCTGCATGAGTTATTTTACTTTTTGTACTTTAAGTACATTTTGATGACAACACTTTTGTACTTTTACTCAAATAAATGTTGAATTCAGGACTTTTTACTTGTAACAGAGTATTTTCTACATTGATACTTTTACATGTGAGTAGTAGGCCTACTGTCAGTACACTGTACTGATTCAAGCTAAGTTCGAGTGCACATTATTATCACCATCTCAACATCTAGCCACGGTATTCTGAACTCAGTTCCTGACCTCTTGAAATAAATGGTTCTACCCGGTTTTGTCATGAACCCCCCGGCCGGCCGGGGCTGTATATTATTCATCACCATTCACCACACACACAGAACTAAAATCACTGAAATAATTCAAATAAATAACAAATGCAAGACTTTTTAAAGAAGGACCAGCCAAACAGCGATCAGTAGATTACGTATTTGGCCCGTTATGGTCACACACGAATACAAGGGAAAGAAGCGCTTATCTCGAATAACTTATTCCCGTTACACTGCATGGATGGAACATTACTTACTTTGTATTTCATTGTGAGCGCCTGGACCTCTCCTCGAATCCCACGAAAAAGTGTAAAATATCCGCTTATGGAATCAAAGAGCGCACATCTGAACACTGAACTGGAATGTTTTGTTTGCAGTTAAAGAGCCATGGAGAATCGGCAACAGAACGATACGAGGAACTGTGTGAATCCTCCCTCCTTGTCGCACGGAATCCACTTCTCTCTCTAGTCTGTAGTCCTATTCTAACAGAACACACACATTACACTACACTATGACGGACTTTTAGCTCATTTGCATGAACCGGTTCCTATTGGTCAAAACAATGCGTTGTCCCCTCCCCCTACTTTAAATATGATGTCATTGCCACATGCCAAGGACCCCCAAATTGACACTTATTATCCCGCGGACCCGCGAATAGATATGCCAGGGACCCCCAGAAGATTTTTACATTCTCAACCATTTTAATTTCAAGCACCCCCAGTTTGACTTTATTTAATGGTATTTCTCTCTGAAAACCCAAATTATATATTGAAATCAATGTTAACTTGCTTGCTCAGAGAGTGTACATGTGTACATTCTCTGTGTTAAATACCCATATTTTAAATGTATACCACAATAATTATAATATAGGCTATACAAATAATATTGTCTATACAATTTCCTTTTTTATTTGTCTAGTTCTTTACATATTTCTCACTCTTTATCCTAGTGATTACATGTTTTGATTGAATTTATGTGAAAAGCTTATTTTCAGACTAAAGAAACATATATTCTTCCTTCCGTACGTTTAAAATCAAATTTGCTCCGTCCTCTCACATTTAGCAAGCATGATGGCCCATTTACTTTATTTCTTAGGATTGCAGTATGGATTGATGAACCTAAAGGAGGAAATAAATAATCAATTGTTAAACTGAAGGGACTTTTCCTCAGGTACATTGAAATAGAATAAACTTCAATATAATTCAAGACACTTTCCACTTGCCTTACTAATATAATATAGGTTTGGGACATAATTTATTAAAGTAGATCCACAGAAGTATTCTAAGAATGTGTCTCACCCTTTCATGATTATGTTATCAGAACTTGATATGCACCTCGTCTTGCCTACTTTGTCTTTGTCAAATTGTTTCTCTGAAAAAAAGTTCATTTTAATTCAAGTTCAAGTTTATCCATACAGTATGGTATGGTTTACCCCAAACCCTGATGAAGACTGGCAACAGTCGAAACGTTGGTAAATAAATTATTTGCATCGTGGCTGAAGAGTGTCCGGCCTCTTTCCTCTCTTTCATGGTTTACCCCAATGAAATCACATCGTTGCCACATCAAAATCCTATGCCATGTAGCAGGCATTGTAAACATGTAAACTTGGCGTTGGAGAATTGCATGATCGCATAAACCTGATACATATCATCGACTACACTACGTAGGCTACCTAAGGTATCATGAAGTGAATACATAGAACCACTATGGCAAGTCCCCAGGACATTTTTGTGTTATCCATAGCCTTATGTCTGACTGTACCTGTGCTGTTTACATTTCTGACGAATGAAGTCAATCAATTCATCGATCAATCAAAGGGATTATATTTATATTTTCATGAGTTCAACCCAAGGAATTATATACTTTCATGAGTACAGTATGTCAACTTTCTGCTCTCCTAAAAATGCACAACACTTGCTCCTGCTGTTAGTTTGTTTGTTCACTTAGAACTTGACAGAACACAACATTTTTAAATTGACACAGAGGAATACAATTTTATCCACTTATCAACATTAAAACTTTAAATAGATCATGCTTTTCCAAAACGCAAAAGACCTAAATCTGAAATAGTCATAGAAATGTTCATTGAGTTCAATTTAAAGCTGCACTATGCCTCTTCTACCCTGGATTTCAACCCCGTTTCCTGCGTGCTGACATTTTTACCATTGAGCTAATAGAGCCTGCCTTCTTGTTCAGGGGATAAATTGAATCTTGACCATCAGGTCAACATTCATGCCAGATCCTGTGTTTAGGTGAGACATGATCTAAACATCTCAATAGAAGAGCAGAGAGACAAAAATACAACTACCCCAATTGTATACGTTTCTTGTATTACCATACTCGACCATATAGATTGGACAAAATTAAAGTGTATTAATCAAAAAGAGCTACATAGTGCAACTTTGAGTCTAGTTTAATTTCTTTGTGTTAAATAGTTGGTATATTAAATTGTGCATCAACATCAAAACGCACCCGTTGTCAGTAACATACAATAATTTGATATTGTTACAAAAATAAATACAAAACCAGCACTATTTGAACACTTGACCTTCCAAAGTAGTCTAGTAGTTAGTAGAGGCACAAATCCTCCATTTGAAATATGTCTGTGGAGAAGTCTAGCAGTAGTACAGTTGTGAACCTTTTTATGATATTTTTAGATAGCTAAAAGCAGTGTTTTAAGACAGAAGGAAACTCACCCTCTTTTAAGTGCAGAGCGCAGACAATGCGGATGTAGGTATAAATGCTGTGTGTATGGTAGAAGAGGTGAGAAACCACACCCCTGCAGCATCTATGAGTTGTGAAACTGGCAGGAAGGTCTTTATATCTTTACAGGAAAAAATGCTTATGCTCATAGCTATGTGTATATACAGATCACAGCACTAGATGATGTGGTGAAGATCTGCATACTGACTAACTACCGGCCTACTTTACAGAAAGGTCATGGCACAGTGATCTCAACATGTTCCATGTATTGTGATACGGTTAGTTAATTTAACTCAGAGAGCATACAAATGAAACCAAATGGACATGTAATGGTCCATTTGGTTCCAAATGTACACTCTCTGTGTTACTTTAATACTCAGGACTTTGCAGTGTAACAGAACTCTTAGGCTGGACTCACACATATGCGTGAAACATCTTCTCCTTATCGTCTGAGAATGGCCACTGGGAACGCCGTACTAATGCATTGTCAATGGAAGGTTGTTTGGTGTTTTGTCGTTGCCGTGACCGCAGCCTGTCTTTTGGCCAAGAGACACGGCAACGACAAAACACCAAACAACCTTCCATTGACAATGCATTAGTACGGCGCCCCCAGTGGCCATTCTCAGACGATAAGGAGAAGATGTTTCACGCATATGTCTGTGGCGCGCCTTAGGCTGGACTCACACACATGCGTGAAACATCGTCTCCGTATCGTATGAGAATGGCCACTGGGGGCGCCGTACTAATGCATTGTCAATGGAAGGTTGTTTGGTTTTTTGTCGTTGCCGTGTCTCAAGCTCAACCGCAGCCTGTCTTTTGGCCAAGAGACACGGCAACGACAAAACACCAAACAAACTTCCATTGACAATGCATTAGTACGGCGCTCCCAGTGGCCATTCTCAGACGATAAGGAGAAGATGTTTCATGCATATGTCTGTGGCGCGCCTTACAGTTGTGTGTTGTTGTTGTTGTTGTTGTTGTTGTTGTTGTTGTTGTTGTTGATGTTGATGTTGATGTTGTTGTTGTTGTTGTTGTTGTTGTTGTTGTGGTCGCTGCCGATCACAAGCTGACTCAAAATACCCGGAAAAAATACCTCTAATTACCCCAGCTCCCATACATTTCCATATATGCTCCACTCATTTGTGTGCGCTCATTTATCACAATCAGAGAGAGCCTAACTGCTCATTGTCCCCGGTGAAACAGTCATATCCTTAGATGAATGCCTCTTGGTGAGGCACTCAAAACAGTCATTTGTGTAATGTACACCATGCCCAGCTGGAGCCCATTCTTTGGTCCCCAACTGGGTTACACGAGTATTCTTCTCGTGTATGGCACGTGATTTTGTCTACATGTGCACCTGTTTCCTATGACAAACGCACATCGTTTTCCTCCTGCTTTTGTTATCAGCACTGAGACAAAACAATGTAAAAACAGGCCAAAACAGCCTGTTTATCTCCTCTGCACAATATTCAGCTGGATCGAGCAGGTAATTAGTCAGTGATCTCTGTCGATGACTTAAACGTGCAAATGCATCCAGTTTTTGGTGCATAGTGCATACTGTATCTGTTGCTGTACCACGACTATCCTGGTCTTGATCACTGTGAGAATTCTCTCAGTGCCTCTTTCCTGGAGGTCCTGCATTACAAAGTAGTCTTCCATAGTGGTTTCAGTAACGGACTAAATCCTCTATTTGAAATGTCTGTGTGGAGAAGTCAAACAATAGCAGCGAATGAAAGATTTGTGGAGAGATCTCTTGCTGGGATTTGTGTTGGCCATTTAGGCTCACTGCCTTCTGAATGCCATGTCACCATGACAACTGTCAGCATGGCCATAGTGTCTGTGGTCTCACATCTACTGTAGTAACCACTTTCAACCTGAAGTCCCTCTTTTGGGGGCATGTCATAGGAGGGAATTAGAAACTAAAATCTTCAAAAATGACAAAAAGATTTTCAAAATGTGTGGAATTTGTGAAAATAGCTGATCCACAAGCTCAGAATGCATCGCGGTGTGCCGCGTTGTGAGCTTGTAGATCGGCTATTTTCGCTATTTGCTGCACAACAAAGTTTAGAGGTTGAGGTGGCAGAATGTTTACACAGTCTGAAGATGAGGGGCTGGCTCTCTCGTTATTAGACCACACATTTCAGCACGGAAATAGCTGGTAATAGTCTGAGTGAAAAATGAGTAGCCTGCCTTTCATGTTTCATCTCTGCCAGGTGTCTGTGATATTCGGGTTACATAAGGGCCCCTCTGAAGCGCTTTTTTAACAAGAGGGCAGACAGGCCATACGTCTTCCATAAGGAGACACTCACAGGGGTCTGTGAGTGCAGGCAAGTCAGCTCGAATTGGGGTTCCTCACCACCAAAATGAGTGTTTGCTTAACTGTGCAATGTAAAAATGGACCCTCATGGGCCCATTTTTATACGTTCAGCACATAGGACTGACAGAGGCAGGATGTGCAAGCAGAGAGGAGCATCACAACAGCTCCTCTGTGCAAGGCCATGAGGCTAGACGTGGCCCCTCAGCGACTCCTGGCCCCTGTGAATGAGTGTCCCTCACACTCTCGCAAACTGGGCTCAGGCAGATTTATGGCCCACCCTCCCCTCCCCCCTCCACACACAGACTAACCCACCCCCAACCCATCGCTGCCGTCCTCCATTGCTGGGGCTTTTTAGACAGGATAGCCCCCTATTCCTCCGCAATGTTTCCGTCTTTGTGCCCAGTGACCTTCCGTGGCCTTGTGGCTTGGCAGCGGAAGAATAGAACGCACAACACACACACGCACACACACACACACACACACACACACACGCACGTACGCGCACGTACGCGCGCACACACGCGCGCACACACACACACACACACACACACACACACACACACACACACACACACACACACACACACACACACACACACACACACACACACACACACACACACACACACACACACACACACACACACACACACACACGGCAAGGTCAGACAAGTGAGAAGTTATGAGTCCGGCACACAATCGGGGTCACTATGTTTCGGTGGCAATCTAGAATGCCTAGGAGTTGTGTCAAGCTGTGAATAGACGTGCCTTAAGCAACGATGGCGTCAGAGAGAGTTTTTGTAGAATGTGGAGAGGGCAGACATGCGGTACGCAGCATATGTACACGTCTAGCCTATGTGCTGAGACAGAGCAGAACAGACAACATGTGGTTTGTAATTACACAACTGGGACCAGTCTGATCCTCTCTCAACCTCAGAGTTGTTTACTTTTTCTTCGCTTTTTAAAATCGGGGTATTTCTTACTCTCACCGTTGCTCTCTGTGTATAAACTGCAGGCTCCTAGTCTCAGCCATTTTTTCTTTTCCTATCTCATTGTATAGCAGAGGAGTCAGTGTTCTGTATCAATCAGGATGTTGAGGCAAATGGAGTCGGAAACACTTTGTGCATTCATTAATGCTATATTTTCTTTATTGCTCGTGGAATAATGATCCTAAATTCCCATTAGAATTTTCAGCTCATTGCATTTCCAAGTACTTCCATTGAAAACACCACTCATTGAGCCTAACGTGGTATACTTAATTTTCTTTGTCACCGTTCTCACAAGGAAGATATCCTCAATCAATGAAATGGATTGCCTTCTGCACCATTAACCAAATTAGTGTCAGATCAGAGAAAAACAGGGATGTCTGTGGGGGGCTCCGTAGCCTTAGCTTGACCAACCTCACTAATGTGAAGGAGTTTCATTTAGGGTTGGATTATCACAGCTGTAATTCAATGCATTGAATGGTGCCTTGTCCTGGGCTAAAGGCTTTCCTTTATTTGGCCTTCAACTTGGTGGTGGTATAAATGATCCATGGCCTCCCAAAACAAGGCAATAAAAGTCTACATTAGAGTTTGATTGTACGGCGCAGCACACGTAAACATTCACGCTGAATGTGAATCACGCTAACTGGATACCAGGGCAATTCTGTTGTAAAGGTAGCATTCAAGCATTCAACCCCGTTTTTTACCGTCCCCCCACTGTTCATTCATTGTACGTTGCAACTGCGCACCTTCCCTTGTGGGTTACTCACTCCTGGATTGGTCTTGCTTTGTGGTGCAGAGCCAACTGTTCATCATTCTGTCACCAGCTACTGCAGGATAATACTTCAGCGTCAAGTAGAGTTTTAAAATTCAGACAACATAGAGAGCCGCATAAGGTCGAGCTGTATATATGGAGCCGAGAACGGAGAATTGTTATATACAGTAAATGGTAAATGGTGCATTTATATAGCGCCTTTATCCAAGGCACTTTACGTTGTGCATGACATTCACCCATTCACACATTCATACACCAATGGCGGAGGAAGCCATGCAAGGCACCAACCAGCTCACCGGGAGCAACTAGGGGTTCAGTGTCTTGCCCAAGGACACTTCGACATGTTGACAGGAGGAGCCGGGATTTGAACTGCCGACCCACAGATCATCTTTTTTTTTCCCATTCCTCAGTGTGAATTTATCCATTTGTATACTCTGAGAGCATACCTGTACACATGTAACCAAAAGGAACTTTAATCGTACACCCTCAGAGTAAAAAATAAAACACAGAAGAATATATTTGATGCAGAAGGCCTTTGTCTCGCCCCAATCATTCCTTCCATCAAACACTGTCACACTATACCATTCAAGCCTCATAATGACGGCGTTGAGTCTGTTTAACACAGAGTCACTTATAGGTATCACTCAATTCCCATCATTAGTCATTTCACCAAAGAATCCTTCTTGTTATTGAGTGC
This sequence comes from Nannobrachium achirus, assembly GCF_963921795.1. Lineage (NCBI taxonomy): Eukaryota > Metazoa > Chordata > Actinopteri > Myctophiformes > Myctophidae > Nannobrachium > Nannobrachium achirus. The sequence goes on from NC_137819.1 coordinate 29,581,931, forward strand.
TATCTTTCTGATAAGGTGCTGAGGATATCCAGCACGGTTGTAATTCGCAGGTGATGTCTGATAATGACCTGATGTGACACGTCTGTAGCAGGTAGTAGCCTGGCTGGTCCCTGTGATAAGCGCTCTGGTTGGCAAGGTGACAGACGGTGCCCTGACCCCCTCCATCCCTGTGTCTGATTGAAAGGTGTGTGTGTGTGTGTGTGTGTGTGTGTGTGTGTGTGTGTGTGTGTGTGTGTGTGTGTGTGTGTGAGCGAAATAGTGAGAGCGAGAGACTAGAGTACACGTAGGTCTAATGAGGCCACTAATCCCTGTGGTGCTTTGAGCCAGTGCCATTGTCAGAGCAATACTGTGAGTGAAATGAGACACTTTAAGCTGATCTGGAGACTATGAGGGGGGTGGTGTGTGCGTGTGTGCGTGCGTGCGTGCGTGCGTGCGTGCCTGCGTGCATGTGTGTGCCTGTGCATTGGTCTAAAATGATTTGATTATTTGATTAAGTTTCCATATGAGCGTCTACTGTCCTATACAATAAAGGCAAAAAGCCCAAAAACAAATCTTTAAAAAAAGAAGTTTCCATATGAGCCACACTGTGTGAATTCATGGACTGCGTGAGATAATCAGACTTTTTTTTCTTAAACACACAAAGGCATACAAATGTCAACATGTTTTGACACCAGATTCGTCCCACAGCGCAGATTGTCTCTTCTTCGCAGATTTCCGTTCTTTTATTTTTGGCTCCCCTTACTTAAATGTATACCAGAGAATCATCTGCATGGGTGACAGAGCCAGAGCGTTTGGACAGCTACGTTTGGAGAGGGGCCGTTCAGAGCTCGGAAACAAAGCGCAGAGAGAAAAACATAGCGGTTTTTGGCTAAGCTCTGTTGGTTATTTATGGAGAGGATCCATCCATCCTTTGTGCTCTGTGGGCAGAGGCAACGCGGGTGGGAATTCTACGAACTGGCGGCTATAAATGAGGCAAACACCCCCCCCCCCCCCAACTGGTGCAGACAGAAAAGACAGAAAGTGCCTCTGGTCTTCCAACATAGGCCTAGTACAGTGGTTTGCATTTTCACCCGAATTGATATGTATTAGGCCAAAAGCTCACTAATGTGTAGATCGGCTATAAATAGCTGAGTTACAATCTCAAAAGCTTGTAGATCGTCTATAAATATGTGTTTGAACTCTTCAACATTTTGCCAGGGACCCCCAAGGACATGCATGTGCAGCTGCGCACATATGTGCGTGCACATGCAGCAGTAACAAAAGAAGGGAAGAAAACTAAATGTAAGGTCCATCTCTCCCCGTCTCTCACCTTTGGTACTTTATTTCTCACTATGTTCTTGCGAGACAAGCAGCCCAATGCCAAGTGACCTACATTTGGCTTGTTTTGACTGCACTGTGCGCGTTAACCTTCTCTCTTTCTCCATTTATTTACCAAGCCCTCTCATGTTCCCTCTCATCCCACAGCTTTTTTCCCATGCCTTCATACCTGTGTATGCTGCAAAAAAGAAAAATAGGCTAATGCTTTTCTCCCTTAATCCTACCAAAAGACACAGGACAAAACAACTTGCAAAAATAGGGCTCGGACAAAAATCACAGTGTTCAGACTAGGGAAAGCAATGAAACAATGCAAGCCATCCGAGCTGGGTACATTGTGTGGGTCTGCCTCCTCGGGTATGGCTGGCGGTCCACGGTGGAAACGGGGCTCTGGTTTCCTGCATACCCTGGTGATTGAGATGAATGGGTGTAGTGTGGCTAGGCTCTTAATGAACTCATAGCAGGGTGTAGTCTGGACTGGAGGAGTGGGGAGAGAGAGAGAGAGACTATTGCCCAAGACCAAAGTCTGGAGCGAAACACTACAAATCTAATTGTGGCTCCTGAGGAACGGTCTGACTGTTTTGATTGTCTTTGAGGTCGTGGCCGTTGTTGTTGGGACACGCAGTCCTCTGCCTGGTCGCTGTGGGGATGAACGGGATGAGCATCTGGCTCACCCCCAGGACTGATGATGATGATGATGGGTGGAGCATTTTGATGGTGAAATGAGGGACATCCCTGGTATGACTGATGCAAAGTTTTATCACTGTGATTCCGAAAACAAATAGATGACATAAACCTCTCTGTAGGAGTATTTACCGTCGGCAGAAACTAAACACATACTCACGCACGCACACATGCATGCCCAGCCAACTTGTGGTGAGCATTTTAATTCACTTACTACCCCCAGCCATCCGGAGTGGTTTTTGCCTCAGTGCCATGTTCCAATGCAGTCAGAGTCAATCACTAAACACCGCAGGCTACGCTTTACACATATATAGATCCACAGAGGCCAGTGGGATATTTATAGCATATATACTGTAGATAATTATTACTAGACTAGTCTTTATGCCTGTTGGCATGAAACTCTTAATTTGCCATATTTCTCTGCTGGTTGCCAGTGGAGACGGCTAAATGTAAAGGTCAACATGGACAGCAGCATGCATGGCAACCGACAACATCAGATATTTGAGGTTGGAGGTTTGGTGCACCAAAAATCTAAAAGTCTGTGGTGTGGGAAGAGTACAGTATGTGCCCCACTACTTATTCCTGTTCTGTTTTCTTTCTTTGTTTAGACCAATCTCTCAGTGTGTATTGATACCAAGACACATTTTCCACCAGAAAAGAAACTACCACACCCTACTGGGAATTGTAGTTCCGCTTAGTTTTGTTACGTTTGCATACTTGAATTTGTATTCCCGAATACTGTTAAAGCTCTCTACTTTGACCTTAAATAACCCACTATTAACTAAGCTACTATTGTACCCTTTATTCAGTGAAAATATTGATGCAATGTTTGGTCAACAACTGGGCTGGAAAGAAATACAAGGTGATAGAGTGGAATCAAAACCCACACTGTAAACCCCTGAGTCTTTATTGTACAAATGAAAGCAACCATGGACCCAAATATACCCGAAGGGTCCCATAAGGGTCAAATTAATGTTTCAGATTTTTACTGTGCATTGACTTCAAAACATGGAAAAGCTAATAATGCCATATCTGAGTGCTGGCAAAATAAACCATACTGTATGTACACAAGAGAGCCAGTAACCCCAATGGCCCCCAATGCAAGAAGGGGAGTGGAGGCCCTTTCGCAAATGGCAATGGTGGTGGTGCTCATGCATGCTGTAAATGTATTTTGTCTGCATACAGCCTGAGCCCAATGACCCCATATGCCATATGGTATAGTGACAGTCTATCACTAGGAAACTTTCCTCCACTCCTAAGGAAAGGACTAACCTCGTGTCATCAGACTTTCCACCTCGGAGAAAAACCTGGTATTCGTTCTCAAACTACCGGTTTAGAAAACCAGTAAGACGCCCTAAGGGCGAGGCCGCTTCTAGCCCTTAGGGCGAGGTCACGCACCTGTACGTGCACATGAGGCACACATCCGCCTGGGTGACAGCAGACTGCTGGGCGAACACTGGCGCTTTGGCATGAGATCAACTTTCCCTCTGCGTCCTAAAATACATTTTGGCACTTTAGCTACAGTGTGTGCGGCCGCTTCTTTGTCTTTTAAAGACTATTAATGGGATCAACTTTGACCAAAAAAATGCACAGACCTGGTTGGTTGTTTGAGTTGGTCAAAATGTGGCCAAAATGTGGCCAAAATGTGGCTGTATTTTCCCAAATATGGAGATGACTGACACCTGACATCATAGATGTTCTATTTCATAGACCACATGAGACTGACACAATGTGTCCATAAATGGGCATTCCCAGATATGGGCTTAATATTGATGACATCAGGGATCTCAATATATGGGTATAAAAGGGACAAGGACGGAATTCATTTGCAACATCATTGTGATGTTAGAACAGGTCAGCTATCTCGCTATATCCTTCTGCTGAGCTGGGATGATATTGATGACATCAGGGATCTCCATATTAGGGACAAGGACGGAAATAATTTGCAACATCATTGTGATGTCAGAACCAGTCAGAACAGGTCAGCTATATTCTTCTGCTGAGCTGGGATGAGGTGTCATTCTGAATTTCTGATGGTATCTCAAACACCAGTAGACGACATGCGTAATGCACGCATGAAACGATAGACAACATTGTTTATTAAACATGATCATAATATTGTGCTATGATATTATTAGTGCTTTGCAATTAGTCTATTATTTTAAGAGCCGGTCATCGTGGGGCAAAGTGCTAATCATCATTGCAAGCCCTCTCTGCACCACACTATCCATTCTCTCAGAAAGTACTACAGTCAGTCCTGCCCAATGTCCAACCAACATTACATGAAGGCCAAACATATTATGCAGGGTATATAGGCTATATAAATGATCACTACGTTTTGTATGTTTTATATTGACTTACCAATATGATTAGCGCTTTATTTTAAGGCGAAGTCCTTTACAGTGTCGGGAAAAAGTTAGATGGTTCAGATGTTGTCATGGATAAATGCCCTCCCCAGTCTATTTTTGATCGTTTCCAGTTTGCAAAATGAGCCTTCCTCGCTACTGAGACAGGGGAGAGATACATTGAGAGCAATGTCAACGCTGGAAAGCGCACTAGCTGTCCCTAGTAGGATGTGAGCAGCTCTCGTGTTCACATTTTATGAGGAAACCTGTGACATGACATCTTTGCTCAGTCTCGACATAACACAAGACAGTATGTAAAGAAAATGTTGGTAGCCATCCACTTGCTTGTTCATTTTGAATTGCTGCTGTAGATGTAGACTACATCATGCTGACGCTGCTACATGCATGTATACCGCCATACTGGGATAATGTTGGTTTATGCATCTTTTCAAGATTTGTTTTGGGGCTTTTTTATGCCTTTATTGGATAGGACTGTAGACTGACAGGAAATGGGGGAGAGATGGGGAGTGACATGCGGCAAAGGTCATCCAGATCGGGAATCAAACTGGCAATGTCACCAGCATCCTTGACTATGTGTAAATGCCTAAGTGGTATGCGCCTGGACCAGTAGGCCAGCGGGCGCCCTATGCAACTGTTCTTCATCACACAACAGCTTTCTTTTGTACACAATGAAGCATCTATTCTTGGTTTTATATATTTTTGAAATACCAAGTTTTCCACCACTGGGTAACACATTACTTAAATTTGTGGAATACCCTTTCTTTAATCAGAACGGAAATACAAATTTGTGTGCAAAAAACATCTCAGGATTGCTTAAATAATTGTTTTAATCATGGGATTGGCGTGGCTCCATGTGGATCTAGGACGGACATCCGTGGCCAGATTGAGATGTCAGTCACCTTTGACGTCCGTTGTCTATGACATATCTATGACGTATGACAAAGTTGGACGAGGTTTTAGGCCAATAAGAGTCCCACTGACTTCCAGGAAAACAATAAGTACAAAAAGTAACATATGTGAAAGACATAGAGGAGTACTTATGTACTAGCAGTGTGTACAAGAAATTTGACGCTGAATGATACAGTAAGTCCAGCGCTTTGCGAGTTTAGCTTCACACACACACACACACACACACACACACACACACACACACACACACACACACACACACACACACACACATACTGGTTTTTATGATTTGTGGGGACCACAATGATGAAAAGGGTGGTCCCCACATTTGATGATTTTAATCATCACATGTGGGTACCACCCTTTCTAAATGTTATACAGCTATGAAAAGAATCAGGTATAACAACTATGGCTGTGTTAGCTTATACACGACTTCAAATATCAGAATTGATGAAGTTATTCCCCATGACGTGACTGTGTATACAGATTTTGGTCCCCACAAAACATATAAAGCTACTGAGCACACACACACCCACACACACACACACACCATGACCAAAAAACGTGAGTTATGGGCCAATGCTAAAAACTTCACAGGCACATCAGAGCAGCTCCTGTGTTGGTTTTTAACAGTTTCCCTCATGGGGACCTGATTTTTGGTCCCCATACCGTACCTGGTCCCCATGACGTGACTGTGTATACAGATTTTGGTCCCCACAAACATACAAAAACCAGTGCACACACACACACACACACACACACACACACACACACACACACACACACACACACACACACACACACACACACACACACACACACACACACACACACACACACACACACACACACACACACACACACACACACACATGGTTAGCCTCTTGTAGAGCCACAGCATAACAATCCCAAAATGCTATTGAGATTCTTGCTGACACAGGGGTTTTGTTTTATATTATGTACACCATTTTGTCAGGTGTGACTATGCAATGGTCTTTACTCCATCCTAAATAGCATTCCCTCATGGTGGAGCAAATGTTTTTTATACCACAAAATATCATTAACATAACTGAACCAAAGATGGATTTATTGGAATTCTTAAGGAACAACTGTGGCCACATTCCATTCATTTATTGCTCTATGATATTTGAAACCCTTCATTTACTATGCTAATCCCCATCAGGATTCTATGCCTTGACATCACAGTCACATTTCCAGAAGCCTTTGCTGGACCTCAGGCAAATCTTTTTTGAGAGAATTCCAAGTAACAGAAGCAGTAAAATAGACAAAAAAACGTTTACAGCATATGAAAAAGCCATTGGTAAAGGAATGCATATCAGGCTGAGTGCCTGACTTAACCAAGCATTTGTTTTTGCCATTGAATATATCTGGACACAGAGAACTTTATACAATGTTTATACTTGCCTGTATCTGGCTCAAAGGATCAGCCTTGTATTTCTCATCAGAAAACATATCTTGCCCAAATTATGGGCTAAACAACTTGAATATGCTAATGTGTGGTATCCCCCCCCCATTAAATTATGCTTAGCAGCAATAGAATATTTGGAAATGTTCATCACCACTCACATTACTCCTCCTAGAGTGGTGAAATGTATAACCCAATATTTTGTTAGGGCTCGTCTGAGGACGACATAGAGAGAATGTTAATTCATAAAACCATGGCCACAGAGAATATAAGATTCCGATTGGCCAAAGAGTATGCATTATTTTAAGATAACCACACACCTTTGACAAAATGGGCTCTTAGTTTTAGAATAGTGCCAACACAACGTTTCTGTTCAGAAGACCGTCACTAAGATCGGACAGGGAGGAGACACACAACATTATTAACATTATTACTCTGTCTAAATATAATGTAATCTAATTATTTGACAGCAGACATAATGTATGTGTATATATCAGCAACTGTGGAAAGAAGACAATATTTTTAGAAATTATGTTAACTCATACAGTGCCATCCGGCCACAAGGGGCGCTAGAGTGCCAGAAATTTCTCCATAGACCTTCTTTATAGCTTTCGTCGACCCTCTCCCAACTGGCTTGTGTTTTCACTCCAGTCAATGCTATGGGTGACGAGAGGAGGAAGCTAGCTGACACGTAGCCAAAATGCTAACCCATTTAGAAGCCCGATCTAAAGCTATTTCAGCCGCAAAAAACTTTCTCTTTGGGTCTGGGAACACAATCCGGAGAAAATCCTGTCTAAAGATGTGATTTATTATTGGAGTGGGCGGCGCGATGCGGCTGTTAGCGCGAATACGGCCCGTGGATGGCCGAGTCTAAGTCCCGGGCATGGATGGACGTCTAGACCGGGGCTTCGTTGAGGCCTCCGATTAAATAATTCATTTTATTAAATATCCCGGACATGTTCGGGATAGGCACCCTGGAATACGTCCCGGTACCGGTACCGAGGTTTTTTTTGGGGGGCTCTAAACTTTATTTTAAACCATTTTCAATGGAATAAATCGTCGGAGCATCTAGCGTCTCTCGTTGGTGAGCGCTGGGCGAGCCGGGACCACCCACGTTGCTCCAAGCAGCTCGGGGTAAGTAAAATAGCAAATAAAAAATTGTTTTTGATCCCGAATATCCCGAACATGTTCGGGATAGGCACTTAAGGTAACAATGCATTGGAGCTAACCTTCCATCTATAATAGGTTTCATACCTCAAGTTTGAGAAAATATTGACTATCACCGAACAACAACAACAACAACGTGCAGATTTCCCCCATTTAGCAAAAAAGAAAAAGAATACTATGGATCCAAGGTGCAGTGAAATCTAGGGCAAAGTCAAACGTACAGCAGTTGCTGATGAGAACCGGGCAGAGTACCAGTTGTAAGAGCCCTGGGCGCACCAGCCCTAGCCCTGACCTGCTGTAAACTAACTACCCCCCAGTGACTCCGCAGCTTCTCCATGTTGGCTGCTGGAGTTTGCCTGCCAGCTATCCCATGCCTCCCCCTTACCTACTAGCTCTGACCGCACGTTGTTTCATTATAAGAAAACAACACTGCGTCGAGGCCAGAAGACACACATGCAACATTGTGAGCCAAGAGAGAAAGGAAAATGTGTTTTTATTTGTGAATACTTGAGCGAAAATAGCCTCACGGGTATGCTGCTGCTACAATCTCTGGAGAGCCATTTGAAGTTTGGATTCAAGAATCTGGAAGAGGTAGTTATAGGTACTGTATTTATATGCAGAGTCAAATCCTTTGGGAGACCTATTAGGCGACTAACAAAACCTGATCCAAAATGTATATTTCAAGTGAATTCTGAGAGTAGTCTATATAGCCTAGATTTATTATTTAGTATGTTCTTTACACTAGAATGTATTAGACTTTATATACAGCATGCTCAAAATATGCTCTTATTCTTCTTACTGTCTATACAAGTGGAAGTTTATTTTGTTCAGGCTAGACCAGTGGATGCTTTAATTGTTATTTATTTTCTATTGGTGGCACATTTGAACAATAGAGTTTATCAGCCAATACTTCCCATACACATATCATGCATTTATGCAAGTGGAGATGTGCCAGCCAAGTAAAGCCACAAATGGCCATGTCCTCTTATAATGCCAGACTTGGCAAACCATGCTCTCACGTTATCAATGGTATTCTGTTCTGCCAGGCTGTTTGTAGCCTGCATATATACCACTGTCATGCCAAGGATTAGTCTGTCATTTGGGACACAACATTCTGATTGTGAAATGGCCCGATTTTGTTCAAAGCTATGGATGGTTTTAGCCTGTTCAACCTCAGACCAAAATTCATTATGGATTATGTGGGGTAAAAACAGTGTGCTGTTATGTACACTATATGTTTCCAACCTGTAGTTTACATTACAATCCAGATGTATTGCTCTCATTCAGACCTCTGGTTTCAAACCATGTCTCTATTTGCTATCCTCTTTGTGTGGAGTTTTGTAAAATGTGGAAGCTGCTGCATTTCAACCTGACAGCTCTGTCAAATTACAGTACAGTAATACCACCACACCCAGCAGTTAGCACAAACCCTGCACAACAAAAGGCCTGCGTCGGAGGATTGCATGGTACAGGATGTAGCTGACTCAAAACAACAGGGTTAGCTTTTCACTTTCTTTGTTTACTCTGTGTACTGTGTGTCGCCTGTGAATGAACACGGGGGGGAACATGAGCTGTTTCTCTATGAATAACTCCATAACTCCACCTCAGTGGCTGGCACGCCGTATCTCTGAGGCCGGTTACACTGGGCCAGATGATTGCACGACATCACACAGACAAAAACATCTGCTGTTAAGAAAGCCTAGCTTCTGTTCCATGATGTCTGTTCAGCTCATTGCACGCGTATCACAAAACCCGGAGACGAGTGACCGTCTATGTACGCGAGGAGCAGAAAAGTGGGTCACAGCAGTCAGCTGCTTTATTTTTTCTTAAGCAGGCATATATACCTCTCGCAGCAAGCCTCTGCCAGACTGCTGGAGTCCCACCGGCACAACAACCACAGGCATTTTTCCGCCACTGTTACATAGTCTGGGTTAGAGCTCAGAGGACACGCTCACTTTGAAATCCATTCTCAATCTCTGCCTTGTCACAGAAACGGGGGGGATATTGATGAAATATCAGCCAGAGCTGTGTTGTGTAGCGTGAATCCTCAGGGGTCTTGTGCCTCTCCTAACTATACCTGGCTGGCAGTGGCTGCATTCCCGCTGTTATCAGCTCAAAATGCAGACAGTGGTACAGTAGCTCTGCTCATGTAAAATGCAGTACTCTGCAACAAAATGGATAGTTATGGGTCCATTTGGGCTCATGTACAGTAATTATCTTGCAATTCTAATGCTGCTGTACATAATAGAGCGGGCAGCTACACTGTATCTCTTTCCACTGTGACACAAGTTTGTGTCCGGACCCACACTTTGTGCACCAGAGTTGCTCCAGAGTTGTCACTGACCTTTCTTTCCCATGCAGCACGCACAGTCAAAAACTAAATCAAACGAATACCCCCCCAAACCCCCCGCCTCCGTTATAGATCTGGAGAACCAGAATGGCCAGAACCACTAAACACTGTCACCGAACACAGATGAGCGTCATACTTTTGGTGACAGGTATACATGCGTAAAGAGGTGGGTGACTATTTTTTTCTTTTCCGTCCGTGCTCCATCATTTCATAGTTTTTGGGAGAGGAAAGAGGATAGAGGTACAGTAAGAGCAGGAGAGAAAAGAAAGACAGCATAGAAACAAGTCAAAAATCTAAACATATATACAATTCAATTCAAAGGAGCATCTGCTTGTGACTGCAATTTCTGTTCGCGGATGACTCGGCTTTCCTAGTCTCAGGCAGTGACAAATTGCAGGTCGAAAAGGCCCTCAGCTGTGAACTAAATAAATCAAAGAATTTGTTTCTTGCAGAGGGTCGCCTCGCTGGTCAATAGCAAAACACGTAAGACTCTAGGTAGGAGGTGCACTTATTCTGCCCCTCCTTGACTATGGAGTCCTCGTATGGTATCGCAATGCCCCATTTGCCTTAAAGTCAAAGCTCCAAACAGCCCAAAACAAACTGCTTGGCCTTCCTTCTCAGGCCCACCTCACCCCTTATCACTAATATAAGCGTGGGGTGGCTCACGGTAGCTGACAGAGTACAGCATCTTGCAATGGGCCTGGTGTAAAAGATACACTACACCAACCCATGTACCTGACAAAATACTTGCTAAACGTCAAGGATGTCCATAATTACAACACCAGAGGCGTACATCCAAAAATCACGTTCAACCCAGATTTGACTCTAAAAAAAGTCTCAAATTCTTTCTCCTGCTATGCCACTAACATGTGGAACGCCCTACCGCAAGCCTTAAAGGAATGTATATCCCTAACTTCCTTCAAAATCGGTCTGAAAAGTCACCTACTGACGGCTGCTACTCGAAACTTGTAATAGACTATATAAGCCCTTACTTATCTCCCCTTTTCCACTGTAAATATCTTCTATTTATTTTTTATTTATTTTCTTTTTGAGCGGTGGTCACACCGTCTCCATAGCGTGGCCGTGTGTGTATCTATGTATGTGGGTCCGTATGTAGCCTAAGTACCCCTGGTGACCAGAGAGGTGCTGTTGAGTCTAGTCTGCCCTGAGCATCAACTGCAATACCAGTGGTGGCATGGATGGATGGATGGCTCTCTCTCTCACACGCAAGCAAGCACCCCCCCCCCCCCCCCCCCCCCCCCCCCCACATATTATTATTATTATTACCAGTAAGACTCCCTAATCGGGAGATAAGCGACCGTTGGTCGCTTATCTCCACAAATAGGCCAAAAGTTTGTTTTACCAATTATTACACTCTATGTGAACATTTACATCAACAAATCCCAAGTACTGGTTTTTAGGGGTGCTGAGTGTGGCGCAGCAGCGTGTCATGCATTTTCTGCAGGGCCTTGTCAATGGCTTTGCGTTCTTGCTGCTTTTTGTTGTTGTTGATCCTCTGGAAGCGCGCCCACTCGTTTGCGTGCAAATCAGCTGGATAGAGGCACAAGCCTTGCAGGGAGGTAACTCTGGAACAGCCAACGTAAGTGACACCCAAGGAGTGCTCAGAGGTTCCGATGTCAAGGCGCACTTTGTCGCAAGTCCAACCTTGGCTCTTGTGAATGGTGACAGCGAAGGCCAGAGAAAGAGGGATTTGGGTGCGTGTGCAGACGTCGGCTGCCTTCATCCACCTGTAAGTGTGTGGCGGAATTGGCACAGTGCGCGCATGATGCGGGTGGAAGCTTGGCCCTTTGTAGATGTCGAATTGAACGAAGACAGCAAGTGGCAGGGCAGGTGGCGGTTGGCCATTGGGGTCGTATAGGATTCCTAGGACTGTTCCTAAGGCCCCGTTGGTCAAGCCAGCTTCGATCCAAAGGTTTTGGCGCAGCATGACGCGTGCGCCCTGTGCAACGTGCAACAAGGGGGGTAGGCCTCCAGCATCATCAACAGTGACAGAGGAGGATCCAGGCCCTGCGTTGACAGCGTAGAGCTTGGCTTTTGCTGTGGGCAATCTTTGAATTTCTGCATGGTTGAGGATATCCTGTGTCTGGCGTGTGCTGACAATGAGTTGAGCGTCACTGAAACTGGACTGGTCTTCGGCCGAGAGCAAGTGGTGGGAACGTTGCATGAGGAAGAGCCAGTCGTCGTGTGTAACTTCGCCATGTCGAAGGTGGGCAAGAAGGTCTTTGAAGGCTTTGGCATCTGGTGTGTCGGCAGTGATGCGCTCTACTGTGTGAAGCACCACAGCCTGTTTAAAGGCAGCAAAAACTCTCCTCCCTGCATCGCTCAAGCCTGGTGCAGGGGCTTTGGAAAACATGGGAAGGTCGAGGACAGGAGGCAACTGGTTGAAATCCCCCATGAGTACAACAGAAACGCCGCCAAACCAGGCGTGTCTGTGCTCAGGGAAGATCTGTCGCAGGCGCTGGTCAATGGCACCCAGAAATTTTCGGCCGACCATGCTCATCTCATCCACCACTAGCACCTTGAGTCCCTGGAACCGTGCCTGGAGGTTGCCCAAGGCTTCGGCGGCCATGTCTTGCAGAGTGTTTGTCAGAGGTACAGGTAGGGCCAAGAGGGAGTGCAAAGTAGTTCCAGCTATGTTGAATGCAGCTGTCCCAGTGGGAGCGGCAAGTCTGAGAGCAGCTGTGGCTTCTTCGTGACCGTAGACAGAGCGACAATGTTGCACAAAGCACTTGATGATGTAGCTTTTGCCAGTGCCAGCCGGTCCGGAGATGATGAGGCGTTTAGCGTGGCGGAGTGGTCTGTCCCCTGGCATCACAGGGATCTCCATATATGGGCATAAAATGGATTTGGTTACCCTGGCAACACGGGGATCTCCATATCTCCATATATGGGCATAAAAGGGATTTGGTTCCCCTGGCATCACAGGGATCTCCATATATGGGCATAAAAGGGATTTGGTTCCCCTGACATTACAGTGATGTCAGTGGCTGGTTCTACAGAGGGGATCTCCATTTATGGGCATAAAAGGGAATGTATGTATGATGATGTCAGATATCATAGACGTCATAGGACTTTCACATAACGAATAACTGAGTAAGCATGTAAACCCGTAAAATCTATATTTGGGCATGGCTGATTTATGACCTCATCATGATGACACGAGCAAACACAGCTGAATTGTATAAATGATCAGTGCAGAAACCAACAGAAGTATTTCACCAAGACTCTTCGATTTAAACATCAACAAAGGTGTGACGTTTGTTGATGGTCACAAAACGTGACGGACGGACGGACGGACGGACGGACGGACGGCTGGTGGAGGTTTTCATAGTAAACTGCTCCCTAACGGTCGCAATTATTATTTTAAATATTTTAAAAAAATATATATTTAATATTTTTTATTATAATTATAATTATTATTATATATTTGTTTTGCTGTTGCGCAGCCTCCACGACCACCGCTCAGTTCACACGGGTGTGATTTTTTTCTTCTTTATGACTGCTTTTTTCCTTCCTTTTGTTATTGATGATATCCTATGAATAGTACTGTGTTCTATCCGTCTGTCTTTCAATGTTATATGATATACATAAAGGATTCCTGTGTAAATAAGCCAAAAAGCTTACTATGATCTCCTTTTAGTTGACCTTGTACCAGTGATTTGTACTGTCATGAAACTGTACTTTTTCCTATGCAACCTTCTAATAAATTCTTCATTCAATCAATCAATCAATCAATCAATCAATCAATCAATCAATTTGCATGAAAACATACGTTTACATACATATCCAGTACATACAGTATACAGATAGCATGTGCAGTAGCAGGCATTTGCATGGTGTTTGGAAGATTATGACAGGTGTCTACATGTTCTTTAGAATATTAGCATCATATGCAGGTGTGTACATACTGGATTATGTGTCGCCCTCAGGCAAGGTAAAAAGAAATCCCTCATATTATGTGGTTGTGCGAGAATAAAGATTGAGAACCCCTGATCTACATGAAGGTAGGCAATCCAGCATTAGGAGAGATTTGAACATCTATTGTCCGTATGTATTGGATTTATAACTAACAATTCTTAGTAATACGAACAGTACATCTGTTTTGTGGCTCTGTATGGAGTGAAAATTGATCAGTCCGTCAGCGGTGCAGCACAGTGCCGTGTCAAGGTTACAGGTGTGCTTGCACGAGGTGTCTGTTTCTGGCCCGCCTGTGGTGTCTCTTCCACCTGTGCGTGTTATTTAGGAAACACCTAGAGCTTGTTTGCATTGACAGACTGTTCAGGAGAACTGCAGGCTTACTTCGCGTACATTCTGTACTGTACTGTCTGATAATACAGTCCATAAACTGCATAATCCTGATTGTTAATTTAGTGTGTATACTTATAACAAAATTGACCTGGGATACATTAACAATGAGGATTTTACTGTGTAAGCTGCTTAGTGTGTATGGAAAATATTTTCCCCTATCCACCAACCCCAACATGTTCCAAAGAGTTTTCTTTGTAGTGAAGTATACTATTACCACATGGAAACCTCTAATATTTCTAGTACTAAAGATATAAAATTGGTTGGATTATCGACTCATAGGAATAGACTATGTGACAACCAGGAATAGTCTGGTGACCACCGAAGAGACGGATGACAGCCGGAATGTAGACAGCACTCGGGATAGGGTTGGGTTAGCGTCCCAGCCTGTGCCTTCCGTGAGGAAGAAGCCCAACAAACCCACAGTTAGGCCTTTAGGAGGGCCATTCAAGCAACAAGCGGAACCTGCAGCACCACCGTTGGGTCAGGTGGAGCCTGCAGTACCATTGCGACTCAAGAATCCACTGAAGAAGGCTGATAGCCGAAACGTTTGTTTCTCATCCATGTAATAATAAAGAAAGAAAAAGCAACTCTTGCCACTGTGTGCGATCCATCCTTCAATGAATACATGGCTCAAGGATCCACCACTCCTGAGTGAAATGTCTGGGGCTGGAGTCTGGTGCAACGCACAGGTCCTGGACCTTGTGAGACGTAGGAGGGGCCCGGACAGGAGTCAATCCACAGAGCCTAGTCCTACCATGCGCCAGATCTCCTCTCCCTGTAGTTCCGGAGCTGTGGAGTGAATGGTCCTGTCTTTCCCTAATGGGACTGATCGTGGGTAGCTACTGGGACGTAAGTCGGGACTTGATCAACCCTGGCTGGGTCACCCAAGTGAAGGGTATGATGTTGCGAGACCCGAAACCCTGATGAGCTTGGGCTACATCACTGAGGATACGTCCCAGGTGCATCCATGCAATGTTTTTTTTATTTTTTTTATCAAATACATAATACAATTGTGCAACATAATAGTTTTGCTCTGTAAATAGGCCTAGTTTGAAACAGTCATTATTAATTAATTAATTAATTAATTAATTAATTAAAGTGTACTTATAAACTCAACTACAGTATCTAAAATAATTCTCTACAAGTATTCTACTAAGCCCCCACCCCCCCCTGGCTCGCAATACCGTACAAAATGCATAGTGAATATAATTATACAGTGTTATATGCTGCTATAAGAACTACCAGCTGTGTGAGTACGCTTGATGGATACTCAATATAATTGCAATAATTCATTTATTTATCAACACAAGTGCAATGCAGAATGTATACTACCCTATGTCCACAAGTGCAACTAGAAGCAGTGCTCTTCCGAGCACAGGTCTCCACCAGGCCGTGCGTCCTGGTGGTGCTACTGTATTATAGGCCAATGTAAAAAGGGTGGCATGTGTTCTTCACCTTAGATCTTTCATGGCAATCGGACGCTGCATGCATGATTTGAAGCATTGTTCCAAAAATATGTTTTGCTAAAGTCTACCTGCTGGTGGCGCTATAACAAGCCAATGTGAAAAAGGTAGCATTTGTTCCTTGACCTAGTGGGAATATGTGTGGCAAATTTCACGGTAATCGCAAGCATGGTTGATGATTTGAGGCATTTTGTTCAAAAACGGAGCAATCCTGCAAACTTTGGAAGCTAATATTAGCCAATCAGGATGGAATATGAAATATCAGACGGATCGTACTTGATCACATGACTATAGAGATACTGTGTACCGATTTGCGTGATTTTTGGATAAAATCTCAAGGAGTACCGTAATTGCCGGACTATAAGCCGTGGCTTGTTTAGAAATTTGTACAGCTAACGGCCAAACAGTTAGTTTTACAATGGTCTTTAACAAGGATTTATATATAGACTTTTACAGCTAACGGCCACCAGGGGCGCTCTAGCGGGAAGCAGGAAGGACACCTGCGGCTTATAGTCAGGTGCGGCTTATATATGTAACATTAGTTTTTTGTTCTAAATTTAGCTGGTGTGGCTTATATTCAGGTGCAGCTTATAGTCCAGCAATTACGGTAATATCCAAAAATGCGTTTTACATAAGTCGGCCCAAAGGTGGCGCTATAAAAGGCTGATGTGAAAAATGCAGGGCAAAGCTTTATCCTTAGCCTCTAGGGAGTGCGCTTACAAAGTTTGAAACTGATCGGTGGAGTTATAGGTAAAACCACAAATCGGCCTGTTATAGCGCCACCATGAGGCTGATTTAAAAAAAATAAGTGGCATTTCTTCCTCGGCCTAGTGGGAATGTGTGTGTGCGATTTCATGATAATTGCACTTTGCGTTTGTGATTTGAGGCATTTTGTTCAAAACGGCTCAATCCTACAAACTTTGGAAGCCAATTTTAGCCAATCAGGATGGAATATGCAAATTCGGATAGATCCGTGTCGATCACATGACTGTCGAGATACTGCCTACCGATTTGTAGGATTTTTGGACAAAATCTGTAAGTGCACAGAAATGTGTTTTGCGAACATCGGCCACTAGGTGGCGCTAGAAAAGGCTCATTTGAAAAATTTAGGGCAGAGGTTCTAGATTGGCATCCAGGGAATGTGTGTGCTCACTTTGGCAGAGACCGGGCCAACGGCAACTGAGATTAGGTGCTCACAAACTGCGAGGACGCACGGACGGACGGACGGACGGACGGACGCACGGACGGACGGACAGACAGAGGGGAAACTAGAAGCAGTGCTCTTCCGAGCACAGGTCTCCACCAGGCTGTGCGTCCTGGTGGTGCTACTGTATAATAGGCCAATGTAAAAAGGGTGGCTGTTCTTCACCTTAGATCTTTCATGGCAATCAGACGCTGCATGCATGATTTGAAGCATTGTGTTCCAAAAATGTGTTTTGCTAAAGTCTACCTGCTGGTGGCGCTATACCAGGCCAATGTGAAAAAGGTAGCATTTGTTCCTTGACCTAGTGGAAATATGTGTGGCAAATTTCATGGTAATCGCAAGCTGCGTTGATGATTTGAGGCATTTTGTTCAAAAACAGAGCAATCCTGCAAACTTTGGAAGCTAATATTATGCAATCAGGATGGAATATGAAATATCAGACGGATCGGACTTGATCACATGAGTAATATCCAAAAATGTGTTTTACATAAGTCGGCCCAAAGGTGGCGCTATAAAACGCTGATGTGAAAAATGCAGGGCAAAGCTTTATCCTTAGCCTCTAGGGAGTGCGCTTACTAAGTTTGAAACTGATCGGTGGAGTTATGGGTAAAACCACGAATCGGCCTGTTATAGCGCCACCATGAGGCTGATTTAAAAAAATGCAGTGGCATTTCTTCCTCGACCTAGTGGGAACGTGTGTGCGCGATTTCATGATAATTGCACTTTGCGTTTGGGATTTGAGGCATTATTTTCAAAACGGCCAAATCCTGCAAACTTTGGAAGCCAATCTTAGCCAATCAGGATGGAATATGCTAAATCGGACAGATCCGTGTCGATCACATGACTGTCGAGATACTGCCTACCGATTTGTAGGATTTTTAGACAAAATCTGTAAGAGTAGTGCACAGAAATGTGTTTTGCAAACATCGGCCACTAGGTGGCGCTAGAAAAGGCCCATTTGAAAAATTTAGGGCAGAGGTTCTAGATTGACATCCAGGGAGTGTGTGTGCTCACTTTGGCAGCGTCCGGGCCAACGGCGACTGAGATCAGGTGCTCACAAACTGCGAGGACGCACGGACGGACGGACGGACGGACGGACGGACGGACGGACGGACGGACGCACGGACGGACGGACACACGGACGGACGGAGGGGAAAACATACTCTCCCCCATGCCTTCGGCTGGTGGAGACAAACATACTCTCCCCCATGCCTTCGGCTGGTGGAGACAATAATTCATATTTATTTATCTACAGTAGGCCTACTGTACCTATGTTGCAACAGTAGGCTATGCCAGCCTCTATAGTTTACACAGTGTACATTATTAAATGATATTGCATATTGAGTGTATATATTTTGTAGCGTATCACTTCATGGCATGCTTATCTTTTTGCATTTTACAATTGCAGTGACAGATTTGAAGTACCCTGCCTTATTACTTACTACCTACCCTTAATAATCCTTGGACTTGCATTAAAGGTGCTGTGATATTGTTTTTGTTTGAATTAGTGTTATAGCTCTATATAGCAATCACTGCTAGACTCCCCGTCTCTCCAGCTCTTTAGTAAACAGAAAAAAAAGAAGAAAAAAAGAAATCTGGTCAGGATACCAATTCTATTCAATCAGGAGAGAAAGAAAAAATCACACTCGTGTGAACTGAGCGGTGGTGTGTGTGTGTGTGTGTGTGTGTGTGTGTGTGTGTGTGTGTGTGTGTGTGTGTGTGTGTGTGTGTGTGTGCCCCCTGTGTGTGTGTGTGTGTGTGTGTGTGTGTGTGTGTGTGTGTGTGTGCCCCCTGTGTGTGTTTGTGCCTGGCCTATGCCTGGCCTATCCTGAACAACAGCGCCCCTCCCTTAACAGGTCAGAAAAGGTTACTGCAGGGCCAGGCTACATACCCGGAGACAGACAGACATACAGACAGACAAACAGACAAACAGACAGACAGACAGACAGACCCACACACACGGCCACGTATAGGAGCGTTGTGACCACCGCTCAAAAAACAAACCTCTCCTTGTGCAGAGAGGCTCTCAAGTGTCCAAACATAGCACCTTGGAGTTGGTCTGTGACCATCTCTCATCTCAGAATGCACTCTTTGTCGTCAAAGTAGTGGAATCCGACAATGAAAAGCCTGGCCCCCTGACCCCTCTCCTCTGCCAAATGTGGTGGGCAGATGCAACGTGCTCCATCAAGTACTGGGAATTGGAAAAAGCCCCCACCCAGGTCAAGACCTTCATGATAAAGTCAGACCTTTCTGGGTCTACACATCTTCCAATCTTCTTATGGATATACCAACCAGGTACACATTATTGCGTTGTGATTCTTTAGGCTAAGCAATGTCAAAAGTCAACTCTCCGTCCTCGTCTAAGACGCTGGTTCTCCCAGGGGTTCCACTGTTTGGAACCAAATGGACTGTAACTCTGAGTGAGTTAAATGAACACTGATGATTTTACAGTGTAGATTGGAGTCCCAGAGATGAAAATGGTATCCAATAGGGGTCCGTGGAGCATGTCAAACTGGGGACCCTTTGAAATTAAAAAGATTGAGATTCACTTTTCTATGGCAATGGAGCCTCAGGGTCTCATCTTCCATCGTGCTTATTGTAAATCGCTCTGGATTAAGAGCGTCTGCTAAATGCCTACATTGTAAATTGTAATCATTTCATATATAGTTATAATGTGCAGAGCTTGTCAAAGTCCAGGGTTAAGGCATGTTGGTGCCATGGCAGTTTGGTATCCTGGTTGCTGCTTCACCAGGCAAATGAGAGCTTTACTTTTCTTTCAATGCTGGTTGCCATCATCACGGATGATGACAGAATGGTTTAACGTTGTAATGTGCAAAAAAGACAAATAAAGAGCTTGAGTTTGGGTGTTAATTTGGACGAAACATTGATGAACACTCGAGAGCCTCGCACAACAAGTCGTCCTCATTCAAAACAAACAGGAAGACTCTTCCAGCTTATCTTCATATTTAACTGGAACACATTTTGTAAATAATTCGCAAATGTGTAATGCACCAACATCACCAAGACAAATTCCTTGTATGTGCAAACCTCGCAACGAATAGAATTCTGGTTCTAAAAACAACAGGCAAATAAACTTTTAATGATTCGTTTGCCCTCAACAAAAGTTTAACTATGTGCATAACTACAGGCGTAGGCACAAGGCTCATTTGAGTCCCATAACGTGAATCCACCTGCACACAATGTCTGCGTGAGCCACTGGTGTGTAGGTCAGTGGTTCACAGCCTTTTCTCAGACCAGAGCCCACTTGAAAATCTCTAAAGCGTTCGCAGCCCACCTGTCTGAACACTTAAGCCTAGCTATCGGCTGCCATGTTAAGTGGTCAGTGGGTGGTCAGTTAAGTGGTCAGATGGGTGGGCGTGCATTCTCATATCATGTTTATTTTAACCCATTTAGGACTGAGGTTGATTCTAAAAACGCCATCTAAATCCTAGGTTTTCTGAAAAAAATTAAATATTTATAACACTAGGCCTACAGACTTTAAAGAATAAAAATGACCGTGACTTTCGTTTACATAAATTCTTTAGACTAATTATGGTTATTTATAATTAATTAAACAATAATTTTTGTATTTGCTAATTATTTGGAGGCACACTTGCAATTCCCTCATACAGTAGGTTGGGAATCAATGGTGCAGGTACAACAATGCTCCTACAATCGTGGCCATGGATCTACAATAGTTTAACCATATAAAGCTGTCAGTCTTCTCCCTCACAGTGTGAGGAATGCCCTTCATTCACTGTTGGGGTCTATTGTATAGCAAAACCAAAGAATAAGCCTGCCGGTTTTTGTTTTCACCCCCTTTTTGTCACCTCAGAGTGAGGCCCATAGAAATACAGCCGCAAGCTGAATTAATACGTTCATTTCCCACGTACTCCTCTTTCCTCCCAGACGCTCGTTAGCAGAGACAGGCAGCACTTAGAGAAGGCACTGAGGAATCATTACATTTAGTCCCCTTCAGAGAACCATTCTTTAAGGTTTAGCTACTATCAGCCATGAAGCCTTTAAGCTTTTAGAAGGGCAAATGAAACAGGGCAGGGTGATACAAATACACAGTAAAATCCTTTGTGCACTCCTATAGTGTATACCACTAGAGGTTCGCGGCGCTATGCGCCGCTCACATCTACGCCCCCTCGCCTCGTTGTTAACGTGAAAAGCTCATATGGCTAAAAAAAAAGTTTTTTGAAAAAAAAAAGTTTTTGAAAAAAAAAAAAGTTTTTTGAAAAAAAAAAGAAAATTTGGGGGGGGAACTATTGTGGCGGAACTATTGTGCCGCAGCACGTTTCCGGTCGGACATATTTGACCGCCGGACGCACTTCCGGTTAAGAACTCCGCGAATTAAAAAGACTAACGTTACGTTGCTGTTAAGGGATGTACATACATGAAGATTATGTAAATGTGATCGGGACTGGTGCCTAAGTCATGGAATGTACTGGAATGTGGACAGTAGTGCTATTGACTATGCAAACGTGAGTACATCATTTGTTTAGCTAACTGTTAGCCTTGTGTTGACTTTACGTCTGCACGTATGGCGCTGGTGTGACGTGAGGACGTCGGCACGTGTGCCACGTGATCAGTCCTAGCCAATTGGACTGCTTTGGGTCGTAGATAGAATGCACCGGTCTGGGCAGTAGATCGAATGCACCGGTCTGGTCACTTCTGAAATGTATGTATAGATACATGGGCAACTGGCGGCCCGGGAGCCACATGCAGCCCCCACCTTCACTTAATGCGGCCCACAGGTTAATACCGGAATACTGAATACATTATTGATTTCAGCTGTTTAAATTCCAAACATAACCTGCTTTAATTCCGTCAGTCTATATCAGTAGCTTAATGACTAGTATAGCAGTATTAAAATGTATTTTTTTATGTCCAATGTATTTTTATTTAGGTTCATAAAGTTAACATGAGTATATAACTAAATGCCTTTGAAATTAAATCAAAATGTTACATTTCAGGATTCCAATTAAGAAATAACAAAAAATAATTCAGAATTCCAATTCAAAAGAAGCAAAAATAGCTGATCTACAAGTTCAAAACGCATCGCGATGTGTTTTGAGCTTGTAGATCTGCTATTTTTGCTTCTATTGTATGCGATACTAGAATGACAAAGTACAACGTAGCAAAATGCATGTGGCCCTCTGGAGTGAAGGTGGAAATATAGTGGCCCTCGCCATCATCAAAGTTGCCCACCCCTGGTGTATACAAATGGAACAAAAACAGATCCATGAGTGTGCATTTGGTTCATTTGTACATGCTCTGAGTTACAAATAATTGATACATTATTAAATACTCAGGATTTGACTGTGTATTGTATGGCATATTGTGTAAATTCTCATTATTCCAAGTTGGCTGGCAGATTACCACTACACAACATGAACAATTGACATGAACACCAAACTTATATGCTGCATGTTCCAAGGTTATAAAACCTTTCACTCAAGTCACAAGCTCAGACCCGCTCACAGTAACTCACGCAAAAGTCAACACACACCAATAGACAGAGCACCCAGTCAGACACAAAGTCAGGTTAAATCACATTATGGCGTGAGAATTTCTGTTCACTTCCAGAACAACGGCTGATTTGACCTCTTGTGAAGGTATTTCATCATGTCAGTGACAAACAACCACACACACACGAACGAACGCACGCACGCTAGAGTTCTCAAATTCTGCCCGAACCCGACCATACCCGAATCCGACCGACATTTAGGGTAGGGTAGGGCTTAAAATGTATGCTAATTAGTCGGGCCGGGTAGGGCCTGGGGCTCAATGAAAAAATAAAATATTTGTTTCTATTATTTTATTACTATTACTATATGATAGACCCGACCATATCCGACCCGACGTTTTCGCCCGTTGAGAACTCTAACGCGCACGCACGCACGCACGCACGCACGCACGCACGCACGCACACACACACACACACACACACAGGACCTACTAGGCCTCTCAGTTTCTGTGTCTCGAGTGATTAAAACAGACCCAATGCACTGAGTAACAAGTCTTCATGACACACACTGCAAAACCACAATAGTTTGGGTGGTTATCCCTCTTTATCTGGCAAAAAATGGGTGTTGAAACCCCACACACAAGGTACTGCACACAATTCCACCCAAACCTCAGGAACTCCATCTATGAAATTCAGTGTTAAATCTTTCATGGTTTTCTGCACCCAATTACTATAGTAATCTCACACTGTTGGACCATCCCCTGCAGCTGCAGGTTGCTAGACCTGCATGCTTGCTGCCAGTTTACATAATTCAGTTATGTACTGTAACTATTGTATTGTCCTTCACAGTCCCACTGGACTGAAGGTAATATGTCATATACGTCATTGCGACCATAGGTCACAGTTTACTATGAAACCTGGCAGATCTGTTAGTCAGTCTGTAACACCTCAATGCTAGTCGTGACATCACATTGTTGACTGTCACGCTCCATATATGACCAAGACGCTCCATATATGACCAAGACAGAATTCATTTGCAAATCAACTGCTGACTATCATCACCTGGATCTCCATATATGAAGATCACGACACTGTGACCTCATCAAACCCTTGATATCCATACATGGAGACGACTGGATCATCACCTAGATCTCCATATATGGAGCTGACCTCTACATCTGATTCCCAGATGATGCCCTGTTAGGGCAACCACACTAATATAATCCCTTTTATGCCCATCAATATTAAGCCCATATCTGGGAATGCCCATAAATGGACATATTGTGTCGGTCTAACCAGTGTGGTTGCTGCGACACGAGTCAGACTTGCAAATTAATTGCGTCCTTGTCCCTTTTATACCCATATATATGATGCATGGTTTTCCCGAACCGGCGCGAAACGTTCGGGAATCTCTGTATGCGGAGATGATTGTTGACATCAGGCTGTTTCTGAGGAAACCAGCGCACGCGCTGACTCATTGTGACATCACATAATAAAAGGCTCGCGCATCATAAATCTGGGAATGCCCATATTTGGCAATGCCCATATATGGACGCACCATATATGGCCAAGACAGAATTAATTTGCAAATCAAGACTGCTGACTATCATCACCTGGATCTCCATATGAAGATCACTACACTGACTTCATCAAACCCTGGATATCCATACATTGAGACGACTGGATCATCACCCTAGATGAGGGGTCTTCCATGTTTTCAGGCCAGGGACCCCCAAACTGATGGGGAGATTGAGCATGGGTTTATCAACTATCTTTTTATTATACACAATTTTTGTAGCCCATTTTTCACCCGGTGCCAATGCCTAAGCTGTAATCCTAGGCGCTACTCTCCCTCTGCCAACCTGGGGAGAGCCCCCCGAACTGAGTGCTTCCTTCAGTATATGAGGAGTGATTAGGCTGCTGCTTATCACCTGACAGGGGAGAGTTTCTCCAGTAGGATGTAGCAAATCAGGTGTCCCAGCTGGCCAGGTGGCGGCAGTATAGAGACCAGGATTACTGCATGTTTTTGTGAGGGTACCTACCCTAAGGGACACAGGGAGAGCATGCAACATCCACACAGAAAGGCCCTTTCGCCAAACCCACCTATGGTATGGGCGCTGATGACACGGAGGTGAGAACACGTCCCCAGCGCCCACAGCGGGAAACGAACCCAGTACCTTCTCTGTGAGGCAACAGCACTACCGACTGCGCCACTATGCCCCCCCCCCCCATGAATCAACTATCTAAATTGTTTTTGTCCGGTACCAATGTCACCAAGATAATTTACTGTCCCACTATTGTACTATGCATTCAGCCTCTGTGAAGCTATTTAGGTTTTTGTTATACCAGAGGTATGATATTGCATTGCTATTCCAGGCCCAGGTTTCCCACCGGAATGGTTCCGCTCATTCAGACATTCAGATCAGAGAGGGGGAAAAAAAGACTGTTGTATTTTACCGATGCTGGTTTCTCTCACCCATTTGTCTGTGGAAAGTTGTCCCATCCAAGTAGGCAACAGTTGACTCAGAAGTCTCTGTGGAGGGAGCTGGAACCCAGACTTTGAGAGTGGATGGAATGTTGAGGGAGAACCAGCCGTGTTGGGGTTCAGACTAAAATATCTGATGGGGAAACCACCTGTTGACTGGTCTGAGCAGAACTGAGCCGAAGACCAGCTGTATCAATTAAGAAATCGTGTGTATATATACGTATGTATAAAAAATTGTCTTTTGACAGAAGTAATAGATCAGTGTTTCTCAACCTTTTCAGGCCGCGACCCCCAAAATAATCATATTTTAACCCTCATACGAGCACTAAGAGTTGAGGTATTTTGAGCATTTTGTATAACACGGTTCTATTGTGAAAATAGCAGATCTACATGCTCACAACGTTTGTGAGCATGTAGATCGACTATTTTCACAATTTCTGCCTCGAATATTTGGACAATGTCAAAAAAAGTCCTTAAATAGTCACTTTAGAAATGTGCAGATTACCTCTATACACGTAAACATTATGTTGATTTGTTTACTGTAGAGTGAGAAAACAATGTTGCACATTAAGTTAATCATCTGGGGACCCCCCAAAATAATTTGGGGACCCCCCCTGGGGGTGTTGACCCACAGGTTGAGAACCACTGTAAAATAGATCACATAATTTAACATACTGTAAATATGGTATGAATGTATTAATTGCATGTAAAAAAAACATGCATTAATAGGAGGCATACATTTTGACTCACTGTTTTTGAAGCACGTCAAGTGCATTCAAGAATTGCGGTGATTACAACATATATTACCGCAGGCAGAAGGATGTGATAAGACTTTACTTGGCACGGAAGCTTCTGGCAAAGCAACTATCAGATCCTCCGTCTGAAAGACGATCTCCCTACCGGCTCCGCTCTCCTGAGCTTGGATTCTTCTCAAGGTAAGGAGAGGTGCGTGTGTCCCATCCAGAACAACAGGGAGGAAAGCCTCCTCTGACCAGGGGTTCTGTGGGAAAACAGGGAACAAACAACGCAAGTGCCTCACCCCCAGCAGAGAGTGGTAACCTGAGCCTGAGCCACTTAAAACACAAGAGAGATAAGGTATCCTCCACCTTGTTAATAGAAGGTCTATGGGATCCCTGGGGAGGGTTGGTGGGGACACGCAAAGAATAGCTATGACATATGCCACTGTTCAGCACTGTGAACCGGTGACACGTGTGGCCTATGGGGGAAATGGATTGTTCAGGTGAGGTGAGGAAAATGGCAGACTGTCACGCACAAAGCTATATCATATACATGTTGCATTTCATGATGCATTCACAGAGTCACGGATAAGGGCCATTCAGCCATTCTTATGAACCACTGGAAGGATGGAGCCTCGTCAGGCATCATTCATGGTACACATCAAACACATGTGCATTGCGTCACGGTCTGCGTCATAGACGATTTTACTGTAAAGCACTACATCATACGGAGCCGACTATGCCTTTGGCAACTAATATGACCTTGGGAACAATATTGCTCATCACCCGTCTTTGAAATGGAGTGTTTGCGTGAGTAGGACCATAGCCATAAAAGGGTATCACTGTATGTGTATGTATGTGTGTGCGTGCGTGCGTGCGTGCGTGCGTGCGTGCGTGCGTGTGTGTGTGTGTGTGTGTGTTTTGGACGATCCCAGAGGGCATGTTAACATTCTTTTGACCTCGCGGTCTCCGTATATTTGCGTGCGTGACTAAATGTATGAGGTCAGAGGCAGTGCAGGTACGGGCACAACTGAAGTGTAAAACACGCGACAGAACTACTGGTGTGAAACTCACACCAGTACAGTATGAAGCTCCTTCAGCACCAAATCCACAGGCCTCTGACCTCCAGACCCCTCTGCTCAACACCTATCTCTCTCCCACACAGCTCCTCTTCCTCACCCACCCTGGGGGTTCGTCTGCAGAACGACCCATGGCACAACAGGATGATGATGCCGCCTTAGATTTTACCTCAAGAAAGTGTACACAGTTATAGGGCTGTCACGATTAGGACATTTTACATGACGATTAATTGTCACTCAAATAATTGCGATTAACGATTTAATTGTGTTTTTGTCGTTGACAATCACATTTCTGTTTGGCTTTTAGGCTTTGAAGTTGCACATGGTAGATATGACACATAACCTAAATATACAAAGAAATTACTGACATATTTGACAACTTTGTACTTAAAAAAGAACATTGATAGTGGAAATAGCCGATCTATAAGATCTTGTAGATCTGCTATTTCCACTATTTTTTACTTAAAAAATATGTATATGAACATTTTTCAACATGGAAACGATTATGACGATTATGTAATAATTGTGACAGCCCTATACACAGTAAAAATACAAATTAGTTCGCTCTTGTATAATTTAACTGAGAGTGAGTGCCGCACAATCACAATGCCTTTCTTTCAGAGTTTCACATGGATAAATTAGTACAAAGGATTTTATTATGCAGTTTTATTTCCCAAATAAGTGTTATTTCACAGTTTTGTGTTTTCTAATGTAGGTGTTGTAAGCCAAAATGATATTTTACGCTTGTGTAAAAAAAATACTATCTTAGTACAATAGGTTATTTGGATAGAGAAACTGAAACTGGGCTGTCTGGCAATCACATTGACTGAGGGTCATGGTACAGTAGCAGTTCTTGGCCGCAGTAACGGTACAGGTATGCATTTTCTCATTAGTCAGACTGTGGCCCAGTGGCTACAGACCACCAGTTACGTTCCCTGAATGTCTCCTTCACACCATTTACTGTCCGGTTTGTTTCTCCTTAAAGGGGAAGACCACCCATTTTCAATATTGAACTATGTCATTAATATACCTTAGAGGAGTTGTGCGCACGCACGCACGCACGCACACACACACACACACACACACACACACACACACACACACACACACACACACACACACACACACACACACACACACACACACACACACACACACACACACACACACACACACACACACACACACACACACACACACACACACAGAGAGAGAGGTTGTTGACCATCAAGACCACCCAGTGGCTTGTGTCATCACAGACACAGAGTAGTTGTTCAGAAGGGATTATCCAAGTCCCCTATTGAGTGTGAGAGTGATAGACAGTGAGAGAGTAAGAGAGTGAGAGCGAGGGGGGGTGTTGAAAGAGAAGGATGGGAGAAAGAGACTGTGTGTACTGTGTGCGTATGTGTTTGTGTGTCTAGTTTAGGTCAAGTGATCTCTCTATCTGACACTACAGTCAACAGGGACGTGCAGAGAATGTTAGAGAGGCAGGGTCTGAAATTCCAAAAGTGAATACTGGAGATTTGGCATACAACATGGATTAGGGCAATTCTTTCAACATAAGACGCTGCATTCAAGTTCAGCTGAGTTTGGACAAGGCAATTCTCTTGAATGCTGCCTTCAGGTATGGCATGGAAAGAGGGCATTTGCATTTATTTCACCATATAGTAAAAACTACATTCATGGTCTGGAGAGGGCACTTTTAACAGAGGGGTAAAAGGGCAGGGGCCCAAGCCCCCTTTGATTGTCTATGTGTGCACGTGTGTGACAGTCACTGTCTTGGACATACAGAAGCTCCACTGCACCAACCTGGTCAGGAGGACATGGAGCAGTGAGTGGGTGGAGGGACAGCCGTCTGCAGTCTCAGCCTGACCTAAATCACTGTCTGCGGCTCCACCTGAAAAAGCAAGGCCCGGTCATTAGAATGACATCTAGAGTGACGGTCAGACTGTCTTAAGAAGCCTGTCTAAACATGGACTAAGGTTAATCATTGTCATGGACCGGGCTTACAGGGCAGACGTTTTAGTTTTTGGCATTAAAGGTTAAGGTTGCCAATATACAGTATAATTTCCCTCTCACAGCCAGTATTGTCGTACTTGGAAATCAGAGAGACATCAGGCTGTAGAGTAAAGGCCTCTCCATACTTCGACCGAAATGTTCGGTGAGTTGTGTTTTCCGACGTGCAAATTTCCGAACTCTCGTTCGGTCCAATGCTTTTCAGAAGTCCCGAGGGATATAATTTTATGGTAGAAAAGGACCTTTTGACCGAAAACGGCGGTTTCGGTCGAAGTATGGAGAGGCTTTTAGAGTTACTTTAGCTGAAATGATGAGGTGTTCATTTGCTAGTGTTTTGCTAAAAAATGTAGTCCAACAGGGTAAGTACCGTAGCTCCACTTGTAAGCTGCACAGGGAAGGTGTAAGTAAACAGAAGAGTAGCTTACTGTATAAAGTATGTCAATACAAATTGGTTATGACACAGTTACGTCATCACGCACATTTCTATTAAACAAGACTTTATGGAACTGATCGTGGTAATGTTTGGATGGATGAGTAGAAGGAAGTGATAGAGAACAGAAGCTACAGAATGTGAAGTTGGACAGAGTAGGTCAACGTGTATGATGACCATTTACTGTATTCTGACTCGCATCGTTCACGACATGCATGGCCCGAGTAGACTTACATTATATATATACCAGTAAGACTCCCTAATCGGGAGATAAGCGACCGTTGGTCGCTTATCTCCTGTCACACTGCTGACATCAGTATGACATCACACCGTACACAAATGACCCTTATATAAGACCGGCATTATCTACCGACAGATTAGTAACAAGATGTCAAAATCATTGAAGGTTTACCCTACTAACCAACTGTTTACCATAGCAACCATGTTTTTTACCTTAGCAACCAACTGTTTACCCTAGCAACCAACTTTTTACCACAGCAACCATGTTTTTTTTACCCTAGCAACCAACTGTTTACCCTAGCAACCAATTGTTTACCATAGCAACCATGTTTTCTTACCCTAGCAACCAACTGTTTACCCTAGCAACCAACTGTTTACCATAGCAACCATGTTTTTTACAGGGCCTGGGATTGATGACATCAGAAATCTCCATATATGGGCATGAAAGGGATTTTGTTTCTGGAAATATGTCTGTGGGGTGCCACATTTGGAATAAAACACTTACATCACACATCTGGATATCCATACAGCCCATCTAGTTTGCCTGTGTCCATTTATGCCCATATATCTGATGACATTGGGACAATGATCTCCATATATGGGCATAAAACTTATGTTAATTAGTAAAGCCTGGGGATCTCCATATATGGGCATGAGGGGTACCCTAAAAGGGCATCATCTGGGAATAGCAAATATAGTTATCCTAGAAAGTGAAAATCTTACATCAAAGGCCATAACTACCTACCTACCACCATACTGCATTCCTCATTAAACTACCTACCAGTAAGATGCCTAAGGGAGAAAAGCAAAGGGCGAGGTTGCACCATTTCTTGGTCTTCTGGCCAGTGATGTATATCGGACCATTTAACCATATATGGAGACATCTGGTACCCAAAGATATTCACAGATATGGGCTTAATATTGATGACATAAGGGATCTCCATATATGGGCGTAAAAGGGATTTGGTTCCCCTGGCATCACAGGGATCTCCATATATGGGCATAAAATGGATTTGGTTACCCTGGCAACACGGGGATCTCCATATCTCCATATATGGGCATAAAAGGGATTTGGTTCCCCTGGCATCACAGGGATCTCCATATATGGGCATAAAAGGGATTTGGTTCCCCTGACATTACAGTGATGTCAGTGGCTGGTTCTACAGAGGGGATCTCCATTTATGGGCATAAAAGGGAATGTATGTATGATGATGTCAGATATCATAGACGTCATAGGACTTTCACATAACGAATAACTGAGTAAGCATGTAAACCCGTCTAAAAAAATCTATATTTGGGCATGGCTGATTTATGACCTCATCATGATGACACGAGCAAACACAGCTGAATTGTATAAATGATCAGTGCAGAAACCAACAGAAGTATTTGACCAAGACTCTTCGATTTAAACATCAACAAAGGTGTGACGTTTGTTGATGGTCACGTGTGACGTGTGACGGACGGACGGACGGACGGACGGACGGACGGACGGCCGGTGGAGGTTTTCATAGTAAACTGCTCCCTGACGGTCGCAATAACTAGTTACCAGTAAGACTCCCTAATCGGGAGATAAGCGACCGTTGGTCGCTTATCTCCACAAATATCACAACCTCCACCTCTCACGTCATACGGGTAGCCATAGTTACACCTGGAATGTTGAATCTCCATATATGGAGATAACCTACGCATCACACAAAGTCTGACCTCACCAGCCCATACTTGGGCATGGACGACTTATATCTCCATATACGGAGATGGCCATATATGGAGATACGATGACATCACAGAGTCCACAGCTGATGATGTGGCGTGATGTCATACAATACACAAACAAGCCCTATATAAAGGGGCAATTCTCACCAGGGAAGAGAGCATTGCCTGGAATGTTGAATCTCCATATATGGAGATAACCTACGCATCACACAAAGTCTGACCTCACCAGCCCATACTTGGGCATGGACGACTTATATCTCCATATACGGAGATGGCCATATATGGAGATACGATGACATCACAGAGTCCACAGCTGATGATGTGGCGTGATGTCATACAATAAACAAACAAGCCCTATATACTGATGCGATACGATGACATCACAGAGTCCACAGCTGATGATGTGGCGTGATGTCATACAATAAACAAACAAGCCCTATATACTGATGCGGAGATATGAGCAGGGCAAAGGTGTGACGTGTGACGTGTGACCGACCGACGGACGGACGGCCGGTGGAGGTTTTCATAGTAAACTGCTCCCTGACGGTCGCAATTAACTAGTTATACCAGTAAGACTCCCTAATCGGGAGATAAGCGACCGTTGGTCGCTTATCTCCACAAATAGGCCAAAAGTTTGTTTTACCAATTATCAAGACATACGGGCAGTTGACAGTTTGCCATGGTTACTCATTGAAGTTGAATCTCCATATATGGAGATAACCTACGCATCACACTAAGTCTGACCTCACCATCCCATATTTGGGCATGAGCAACTTATGTCTCCATATATGGAGATATGATGACATCACACAGTCCTCAGCCGATGATGTGGCGTGATGTCATACAATACACAAACGAGCCCTACAGTACCAGTAAGACTCCCTAATCGGAGTTGGTCGCTTATCTCCACAAATATCACAACCTCCACCTCTCACGTCATACGGGTAGCCATAGTTACACCTGGAATGTTGAATCTCCATATATGGAGATAACCTACGCATCATACAAAGTCTGACCTCACCAGCCCATACTTGGGCATGGACGACTTATATCTCCATATACGGAGATGGCCATATATGGAGATACGATGACATCACAGAGTCCACAGCTGATGATGTGGCGTGATGTCATACAATACACAAACAAGCCCTATATAAAGGGGCAATTCTCACCAGGGAAGAGAGCATTGCCTGGAATGTTGAATCTCCATATATGGAGATAACCTACGCATCACACAAAGTCTGACCTCACCAGCCCATACTTGGGCATGGACGACTTATATCTCCATATACGGAGATGGCTATATATGGAGATACGATGACATCACAGAGTCCACAGCTGATGATGTGGCGTGATGTCATACAATAAACAAACAAGCTCTATATACTGATGCGATACGATGACATCACAGAGTCCACAGCTGATGATGTGGCGTGATGTCATACAATAAACAAACAAGCCCTATATACTGATGCGGAGATATGAGCAGGGCAAAGGTGTGACGTGTGACCGACCGACCGACCGACGGACGGACGGACGGACGGCCGGTGGAGGTTTTCATAGTAAACTGCTCCCTGACGGTCGCAATAATGTATGTCCAATATTGGACCACAGGAGGTCTTTTATATTGCCTCTGTGGAAACTGAGATCACTCTAACACCATTCTGCCAAACCATTGTTGCTTTGAGTAACAAATAGGCTATACGGTTTACTTTGACAAAGATGTGCTAATTACCAGTTAATGAAAGAGCAAACAATTCATCTGGCCTAAAAGATGGAAAGAGAGAGAGAAAGAGATTGTGCAGAAACACACCATCTCATGGGATATGATCTAGGGTCCAAATTAGAATGCATGGGGACTTAATTCACCACTCTGTGGTGAACGTCTTTCCAGGCTTCATTATGTCTGTGATTTGCATTTGGAATTCAATTTCCGCTCGCTCGGTGAGGACAGCTTTCTTTCACAACTCTTGTTCCTCTCATAAATAATTCCAAGTTTGGTTGCATAGACGCCGGCGGTATAATGACATGCAAACGAGTCCATCTGATTAGAAGGGAAAAGGCATGATGAGGAACAGGGGGGAAAAGGCAATTTCACCCTGCCACCAAGCTACAGATGATTTGAGGGACTGATGAGTTTATTTTTGCTCTGATCGATGGAGACGAATATAGCCTGGACCAATATGGCCCTGCTGCGACTCAGGAAGGCAACATCAGACTAACCAGAAATCCACTTCAAATGGTCAGCGTCAGGCTGCCAGCCCAGATGGCCATATGGCCTGGAGCACGTTGTCACTGTCAGGCAAAAACCTCGGATCTCCAAGTTTCAAATTTGTATGATTTTTTCGTAAAGTAAAGCCCTGCTTCATCACACAAAACTGGTGAAAATAGCTGATCTACAAGCACACAACGCCTCGCAGCGCGAGGTTGTGTTCTTGTAGATCGGCTATTTTCACTATTTTAAATTGTTGTTTTTTTATGATAAACACAAAACGAATGGTTTTAGACATACAAGGTTTCGACATACAAGGTTTCGACCCTACAACGACGATGTGTTCCTCACAACATAATTGAGTGGCTGGCCTGCAGTGGTGGAAAAAGTATCAATACTGCAATACAGAAGTACTCTGTTGAAGTAAAAATCCAGAATTCAAATTTGTTGGTAAGTATTGGTATCAAAATGCATTGACCATATTGTACCAAAAGTAGAAAGTACTTATTATGAAGAATGTCCCATTTCAAAACTTTTTAAATGTATAAAATGTCTAAAAACTCTTTTGAAAATAGCAGATCTACAAGCTCACCATGCGTCGCATCGCGACACCTTGTGGGCTTGCAGATCGTCTATTTTCAAATGGCCAAAATGTATAGGGCTGAATTGGGTAATGTATGTTTTTTTAATAATAATCAAAATCTAAAAAGTAACTATAACTAAAGTTTTAAAATAATTGTAGTGGAGTAAAAGTACAATATTTGCCTCTGAGATATAGTGGAATAGGAGTAAAAGTACTGAAATACTCCAGTAAAGTAAAAAAGTACCTCAAAATTGTACTTAAAGAGGAAGACCACCCATTTTCAATATTGAAATATGTCATTAATATACCTTTTTAGAGGAGTTGTGTGGAAATAGAAAAAAAGTTCCCCCCCTTCTGTGTTGCCTAGAACTGGAAGATTGATTTGGGGGTTTGTATTGTAAAGTACAACTTCATGACATCACACCGTTGTACTTTACAATACAAACCCCAAAATCAATCCTCCAGTTCTAGGCAACACATAAGGGGGGGAAACATTTTTCTATTTCCACACAACTCCTCTAAGGTATATTAATGACATATTTCAATATTGAAAATGGGTGGTCTTCCCCTTTAAGTAGACTATAGTACTTGATTGAGTAAATGTACTTAGTTACTTTACACCACTGCATGCACACAGCTATTGCATAAACAACATGGTCTACGTGCACACACTGCACCAGACAAAACAGTGACTGTACACATGCAAATATGCAAAAGAACTGAACCGAGAGCATTGGATTAACATGCTCACAAGCACTCCAAGCTACCCGTTAAAAGCAGGAGCTAATAGACAATGGATCAATATGCACATTGATCCACCATCACTCTGTCAAATGAGACCCTTTCCACCCGGGGGGTTCATGCTCAGGTTACGAGGTGAGGGACTTTCCCCTTTTACAAACACATGGCCCTCTCAGCACTCACACTGGTCACCCTATCCTCGCAGTTTAATACTGGATTGGACGTTGAGGCCACGTTTACTGTGTGTTTGCACTTTACTGTTACATTGTTGTCGGTCCATGTCCAAAACCGTTCGTTTTGTATTCATCATTTTAAAAATGATTTAAACTAGTGAAAATAGCTGATCTATAAGCACACAACGCCTTGCACCGCAGGGCTTTGTGTGCTTGTAGATCAGTTATTTTCACTCGTTTTGTGGGACATGTCTTGTCTGATGAAGCAGGGCCTTACTTTACGAATAAATTTACACATTTGAAACTTGGAGATACAAGGTTTCTGCCGGACAGTGACGATTTGTGTCTGTCCTAATTTTGTTGTAAAGATGTGTGCTATACAAATAAAGTTTTTCTTATTATTATTCAGAGAAAAAACATATTTCCATCATGAATAAAGCTCTGGACCCAGCTATTATGAACAACACATGCAGGAACATCATGTGCCCTTCACATCACTAAAGGAACAGCTACCCAGCCTCTCTGCCTTTCGTCACATCACCGCTGGGCCCTAGTTAAACTGGCCAGAGGCTTCACCATATGTTTATCCAATCATATTCCTTCACCGAAACCACAGAGCTGTACTTCCTCATGGTGCCCGGTGCTTGATTTTTTTTTCTTTCTTTCCAATGGGGGTTTGGTGGTGAAAGCTCTTGGGGTGCAGAAGTGTCATGGAGTTAAGATGTCCTGCCTGGCTTGACGGGCCAGCCACATGGGGTGGATCCTTCAAACTGAATGCTGGGAATTTGCAATGGTAACCCTGTCATTATGGGCATCTGGCTTGCTGGTTACGGCACTGGTTGCTGTATTAGACATACGCAAGTTATACGATGTGGTCTGACGCGCACCTCATCCACCTCATCCTTGGCAGGGCACGATCGCTTGGCACGCTTTTTTCCGGTCCCGTCCTGTCCTGGACCTCCCTTTCCTCCCGAACCGGCAGAGAGGATGGTTCTGCCACTTGACCAATTACAGGAAAAGATGAGCGGTTCGGGGCTCAGGGTTATGGACCGTGCCCTGCGAGCGTAACAACTGAGGTCTTCCACTAGCAGGGAGGAGGCTTCAAGACCAGCTACCCAAGGGAATGAGTCACTTCATGCACTATTGCAGTGGTTCTCAACCTTTTCAGGCCGCGACCCTCAAAAATAATCACAAGTGAACTGCATGGGGACCCCCCACCCTGATGAGCACATGGAATTGTAGAGTTGAGGCATTACATTTATTTCGACTCGGTTCCACATATTGTGAAAATAGCCGATCTGCAAGCCCACAATAATTTTGTTTTCTTATTACTTTGATTATATTTTATAATAAACGTAATCGATTAGTTTGATTAACCGGTGTACACCTAAGTGAAACCACTTGAGTAGGCACACGTTCACTCACCTAGATATACATACTGTACACCACAAAAATACAATGCATGCATGTACAGTATGCATGAATGATTTCTGTCAGTCAGTCAGTCAGTCAGTCAGTCAGTCATTTCCAAAGTCATTTACTCATTCACTCTACAGGTATGTATGACTAACCGCTCAAGCACACGGGCCCTCATCTGCGTAGCGTCTGAGTCCAAGCCTCCACACCGGCCTTAAAGCCCAGTGACCCGGGATCAGGCGCTGCATGCCTTCCCCTTGAGCTCAGCCCAGATCAAGAGAATACCCAGCATTCTGGAGGCTTTGAGGTAGGGCACTCTGCTAAACATATCAGATGGTACCGGGGGTTGGTTGGGAGGGAGTTTCATGCCTTGGAACGTCTCAACACACAAAATAATTTCATATTTTTCCAATACAGCTTGAACCCTCTCTGTGTTCATGCTCTGTCCAAACTGACCCACTGCGCCAGAAGGTTTCTGTGAGATTCTATATACTCTCTGAGAGAGAGTGGGGCACAGACTGCGAAAAGGGTGGTAGGCCTTCTCCTTTATGTTGGATCCCATTATGTTATACACTGTTGGCTGAAGGATCCGTTGGTATTTTGAGCTGCTTTCTCACGGCTGTGGTGAAAGACAGGGGGGTCTTTAAGTGATAACGCAGGCAGCATTTCTGGGTCCCAGAGGTGCAGGTGAGGGCAGATGGAGGAGCAGTCATTTCTGCCATGTGTGTCCCCGCTTCCTCATTTCAAATCAAACCAGTCAACTGAGACCCATCAGGCAACAGACGCATAAAGACCTCAACAGCACCCAAGCCCATAAAAGAGATGCAATAACACCAGAAGTAAGGATAAGCTAGAAGTACGTTGTAATCCAATGTTTCTAGTTTCTGTTTTTGCTCCCGTACGTACCCCATATACTGTATATAGCCTACATACTTTTTGGAGCTGTGTGGAACACAAGCTCCCCTATACGTGGCCGTGTGTGTAGGTATGTGGGTATGTGGGTGGGTCTGTGGGTCTGTATGTAGCCTGTATGTAGTAACCCTGGGTGACCAGAGAGGTGCTGTTGAGTCTAGCCTGCCCTGAGCATCAACTGCAATACACACACACACACACACACACACACACACACACACACACACACACACACACACACACACACACACACACACACACACACACAGCTCCACTTCGAACAGAGGTTCGATTTTTTTTAGTTTTTTAGTTTTTGTAAGGCTTTTTTTTTTTACCCCTGGGTTTGGTGTCCTGGGCTGCAGACGCTAAAGCCTACAAGTCTGGCCTGCTGTAGACCCCGGCAATACAAGATTTTCCACCATTTTGCACTTTCTTCAAAAGAAAGTGTTTTTGCAAATGCTAATTTGCTACTACTCCTGCAAATGTTGATCAAAGATGGATCAGTCAGATTTTTGGCTGAATTGTTTTCCAGCCCTGCAGCAACCTGCGAGTGCACTTTTCTAATTGGAAATGTTTTACTTTCTTAAAAGATTAAAGCCCATTATGTGATATGCAGCTCTACAAATCAAGCTAGGAACACATTCGGTTTTAAAAAAAAAGGTTTTTGCCTCTGGGGGCACCACCTCCTTTTTGTGTAGTAACAGGAACTAGCTTTGGCTCCTCCCCTTTCTTAGTCCTCTTCTTCCCGGGTGTTTATTCCTACTAACAACAACATTACATGTGGGGCAGTGGTGCTGACAGTCTTGGGAGAT
The DNA here is from genome assembly GCF_963921795.1 of Nannobrachium achirus. NCBI lineage: Eukaryota > Metazoa > Chordata > Actinopteri > Myctophiformes > Myctophidae > Nannobrachium > Nannobrachium achirus. The sequence goes on from NC_137819.1 coordinate 29,620,165, forward strand.
TACCTACCAGGGGAATGATGCTGTTGTGTGTCAAAACAAGCCAGCTCTCCGCCTCCCCTTCAAATGCACCCAACACCACACCACAGCAAACAGAATACTATCAGTTATATTGCACTGGATAATCCACCATAGTGAGAAGAAAGGCTTTTAATTTCACAACACATGCCCCCACTTCCATTGGGATCTCTGGGGCGAATGAATGAGTGTGGCAACAGAGTATTTGGTTTGGAACAACAGACCAATCCTGTCTCTTTCTGTCATAGTGACATTGTCCTGCATCAGATCATGTGTCCCTATCCAAATCAGGTTCTCCAATAGCCTCTTCTGTTTTTTTATAACATATTTTATAGAGCGAGGGAGGTGCCAAGATGTTTCAGTATATCTAGGAGCATGTTCTGAGAGGACAGTCTGAAGTCTTAGGAACCTAGAGTTGGGCCGAAATGTGCCCACATATTTCAAAGGAAGAAGACAACATGGACATGTGGCGTTTGTATTAGTTGCTAATAGTACCGATATGTCACAATAAAACCTTCATACAGCATTATTTTCAGTGGGTTGTAATCTTGGAGGGCGGGCTATAGACTGCCAATAAGGTAGTAATACAGTAGAAGTTTTTTTTGTTGCCATTTTTCCATTGGCTAAATGTAATGACAAGTTGTACAAACTCACTACCACCATCAATGGTCATCACTGATTCTCTCCAGACCCGAAGTCAGCCGTCCATACCAGGTCCTTCTTGGCCAGGCGAGGGTCAGCATAGGAGGCTGCGACCTCCTCATCTCCATCCCCGAGGGGCCATCTGATAGGTGATCTCCTACCCCGAGGCCTTCTCCATCTCCATAGCTTTGACCATCTGCAACACAGAAGAATAATTCCTGTTCATAAACTGTACAAAGTGCAGACGTGCATCCACAGTTATAAGGAGCTATTGTGTCCTTTAACCAGATCTACAATGTGTGTAATTTATAAAATGTTCCAACAGTTGTGTTGTTGTCATTCCCAAATCCCAATCACATCGAGGTGCTTTCGTCTCCCAACGGTAACCTGGACAACATTTGGCAGGAAGTTGCTGGGGATACCCTGTGCTGTGGGTCCTATCCTATTTGTCATCAGCCGGACAGTGCCCGAGTTGTGCCCGGGACAACAAATCACACACAGGAATTACACAGGTTTTGTGAATATATATCAATCATAGATACATCATACAAAACTGACATCATAGACTGGCCTGGCCACATGAAGCCAGAGATACATGTTATTAGACCCCATCTTGTTTCTTTTCCTCTGTGCAGTTTGTCTACGTGAGTGCATAGTGTTGGTGAAGCCCTGTAATTTTCAGCTATGCTGCAGCTGCACGGTGGCTGGCAGACTGGCACCACTCTGGGTCCCTGACGTCAGCTCTCTGGGTATGCTTTACAAAACCAGGGAACAATAGTGTTTACCCAACATTCTCTCATTTAACTCGACACAACACACAAACAGATCACACAGGGAAAGAAAGGTTACGTCAACAGGTAGTTGAGTGTGTTTCTGTAATGGGTTAGAAACAGCAAATCTGAAATGCTTTCCCTCTGCTTCTCCTGTGAATGCATGTGCAATGTGCAAGCTCTGGGCACTTTCCAGCGTGAGTTGCGTTATGCAATAAAGCTCATATGGCAACCTTATATGGAGGTAACTCAGTGGATGAGGTGCCTGTCTAGTTAGTACATGCCTGTTCAATGCCTCTTCTTAACAGAAAAAGAGGAACCTGGTAATGCCAAAGTCTGAGATCCTGGCATGCCGTTTTCTGAGAATGAAAGCAATATTGTTCAGGTACAGCAGTCTTTGTATTGGACCTTGGAATAAGGTTCCCTCCTCAGTAATAGGAGGGAAATCAGATTTCCAGATACAGTACACCATTGAGGAAAACATTATTTTTCTTGTTGAGAAGCTTCCAGTTTCTCCCTTTAAGTCTCATTTGTCTTCCCCAGATGAATGGTAGTTTTACATGGAGTTCTGCACTGTAAACATGCATCACGTTAAGGTCAGTGGCAGACTGAACGGTCGGTCCACTTTCTGATGGATGAGTTAGCTGCTCAAGCATGGTAAAGTACTTTGGGTATAGGTTATATACCAAAATATAACTGTGTATATAATCATATCCACATAAATCGGCAAAACAATCTCTTTACTCATGAGAATTATGTTGAAGTAATAATTATGGAGTGACTCTTTGAGTTTCCTGCGTATCCCCTCATTCATTGTCTGAACAAAGCTGTTTGTCTCACCTGGGGTGAAAGCCTACACCTGCCACTGACTTCCTGTGTGATTAAACTGGCGAGGCATGAAACGAAAGCTGATCAGAGCTCTGCAGTGTGTGAAGGAAATTAAATCATTCTGTGTTCGTCACCAGCACTAACTCCTGCCGCTCGCGTGTCTAAACATCACTAAAACTCCACTGAAAAAGGGGCTGTGTGTTCTTTTGAAGCATACACAAGTGTAGTGAAGTCCTTGCCAAAGAACAACAGTAGGGTGGTAGTGTTATTGTGTGACTGAGGCGTGTCACAAATGGGTCGTCGAGTTCATATGCGCAAGGGCAAAGGGTGGTCTTTGTCAGGTGATGGGTGCAGACATGGCTGAGAGTGGGATGGTCACGCATGGAAGGGTGTTTTGGAAAATGACTGGGACAGCGCATGTGAAAAGAGTGACAGGGATCGAGACTGGAAAACACAGGTCTATGCAGATGACATCAGGATACCTAAGGGCTGCAGATGCTTTGTTTAGTCTGACCGTTGCTGACCTCACAGATGATTCATCCATGGTTTTATGTGCTGGTGTATTCAGATTAAAGCTTACTGCATCGCTACATGTAAATATTTACATCAAGTCATGTATTAAGCTATATGTGTTTATGGCTTTATATACCCACGCGTACTGTACATACTGCAGACATGACATTTAATGTTTTTATTCTGAGGGGAATCTCACTCTCAGATCTTATCAGTGAGGATAGCTTCACAGAGCCACAGAGAGAAACACATGGGTGGAGAGTGTAAACTGAGCCAGGAGACTCCGTCTGTCATAACCTTGAAACTGAGAGAAGAGCAGGGTGGCCTGAGGCAGTACTGATTGCAGTAGCTGCACATTGTCTACTGTTCAAGTTCAGTCTTTTTAGATGTCTAATAATACCGATGTAATAATTTGCAGGGAACTCACAAACAGGAACACTGAAGATTGAAGGTTGCTTGCGTGATATATTATACTGATACAATTATGGTGAATGTATCAAAATATTGGAAAAAGTTTTGAGGTCAACCACTTTCAAAGATTTTGACAATTTTTGATAGCTTTGCTAAACCGTATAGTACTTACTATGAAGTCAAACACAAATAGAAGGTTTTCCTTCTGTTCGTGTTGCTGCATAAGCATACAGTGCCTTTAGGAGGCCAATTCACCCTTTGTCAGGTCCCGCCCATAGTCCTGCCCCTCTCCACACCCATTGGTTGCTGTGTCTTGGTGGGACATTCAGTGGGACATTCCATCCACTGCCATGTTAATTCAGTTGCTTCATATTGTTATTCTGTGTGCTCAATTCTAATTTCAAATTTAGTTTCAGTCAATTAGAGCTGCTCAGTGGCAGCATAGTGAATCAGCATGTTTTTAAATGTTTTTATTTCTCAAAAAATATGTTTTAGCTAATTCAACATAAAAAAGGCGGGACAAGGCAGATAGAGCCTGCTGGTTGGTCAGTCAGGGACCAACCAGGAGGCTAACAAAGGGTGAATTATGCTGTTTCAAGTGGTGAAACTATTCTTATGTCGGAAGGTGGGGGGGGGGGGGGGGGGGCAGTACTAGCCTAGCACAGCTAAACAATCCACCCATGTTAAAACAAGGGATATATACTGCAGTTAGTTAGCTGCATTAGTATATAGTCTGGCCAAGCCAGGCCAGTACCTCCACAGGCTCCTGCTCACAACAGACCCTTGTACCTACTTGCCCCCAATGGTGGACAGTAACAAAGTACAATTACTTGAGTGATGTACTAAAGTACATTATTTGAGTGTTTGTACTTTACTTGACTATTTTGTTTATTCTTTGTTTGTTTTCTACTTATGACTTTATGTATTTGTAAGGGTGGCCCAACTCACATTAACCGCCAGTGTTTAAACTGGTACCTTTGTCATTACCTTGTTACTGAATTTGCCAATAAATAATTGTAAATACACCTTTTTGGTTTGTTGTATATTATTAAGTATTATCATTAGCAGATTGTATAATTATAAGTTTCCGACAACGCCACCTCGTTTAAAGAGGAAAATAAGTGCACAAAAGGCACAACCTTTAGGGACACACAAGTTCGTTTACGGAACACCAGAGCAATATAAATCATGAGGAGAGAATGACCAGGACGACAGTTTAGAAAAGTATAACAATCTTTATTACTAGGTTACAGCGGCCTCTATCACGCCAAAAACACAATAATAAAATAAAAGGGAACCCTAAAATCCTACGGCGCCAACTAACTAGAAAACTAAAAATAAGAGCACTGTCAACAATAAAACATTAATTCAAACCCCCCTTCTTTCTCTTATCGTAACGTTCTTGGTGACAATTAAAGTGCACTTAGTTTAGGGTACCGGCTCGTTAAGGCCTCAAATCGTAATAGTATAATAATTACGATAATTAATTATAATGCAAGGAGCGCAGATTTAAGGACGAATAAATGTTATATAACTAAGCAGATATGAAATAATAGGCAGAGTATCGTTTCAGCAGGTGGGAATAGTGACTTCTACAGCAGGTGGGATGGCACACACAGCGGCACACAGCTCATCTTTGGTCATCTACGTCTTTAGTCCACCGTTCTGTGAATACAAAGAATACGCCAGTATCCTTGTCGTGACGACTATACAGCTCAACTCTAGGCCAGTGACTTTAGTGACAGTGGTGTACAGGATTGGATACTCACACGCAGGCAGGCTTGTGACCTGCCGCTGCGAATAGTTCACACGACACCACAGTAGTCACAACGACCCCTCTCGTTAGCCGGGTAGCCGGTTCGGCTCGTCAGGACCCTCTCGCTCGTCTCTGGATGGCCGGACCCTGCCTGGTACCGCTGACACCCGGATCACCGTCTGGAATCCGCTGGGTTTGTAAGGTAAAGCGCTACTCGGTCCTAGCACTTTAGTTCAATAAGGTTCAGTTCAGTTACTGCCTGGCTCGGCCTGTGCCTGTCTCTCTGCTCATCACAGCCGGCCACCTGAGTCACTTCCCTCAGCCTGCTCCACACACACGTCTGCGCCCCTTGCTTGTCAACCTAGACTGAGCCTGGCGTTCCTCTTAAAGGGCCGCCTCCCACTCTGCCAGCCGCCCATTGGCTGGTCATGACGTCAGTCCCCCATACATTGGCCAGCACCGGCGTCTAGTTATCCTATCAGTTCGCAGTCAGACTCACACATGGAAAGAGAGGAGGTTGTTAGAGGGAGACAGCAATATAGCATTATCACCACGAAACATATTAGAGAAATTATACAAAACATGCTCAAACAAAAGGAAATAATTGTAAAAACAAACAATTATTAAAGAAAATAAAAAATAAAAAGGATAACGCTACTTCCACCCCCTCACACTCCCCCCTACTAAATCATTAGCAGTCCCTGCGACCAACTCAACCAGGGCTGTAGCGTACGGGCGGCTGCCCATAATTAGCCCGCCCTGAACGTCGTTGAGCTACGGGGAAAAAACCATAACACTGCTGCCACACCGGCCCCACGACTGGCTGCTGGGGTGTCGGTTCGGGACACTGGGGCACCTCTGGAGGCGCTACACAGACTTTCAAGGCATTACGGTGCACCGTTCGATCTCGCCCACCCTTTTCTGGTCGAATCCTATAAACTAGCCCAGCTTCGCCCACTGTTTCTAGTACAACAAAGGGTTCTGGGTCCCACCAAGAAGCCAACTTCCCGTGCCCCTGTCTGTTCCGATTTCTCACCCACACTCGCTCTCCGGATACCAACGGTGGGATACCCGCCCTCTTGTCATACATGCGCTTGCGCTGTTCTGCCATCCTTTCCATCCTTTGCCCTGCGGTGCGATACGCATCATTCAACCGCCGTTGGTGATGCTGAACCCAGTCCCCCACCCCAAATCTGTCCTGCCTAGGCTGTACTCCCAGTTCCACGTCTACAGGGCGCCGCAGATGGCGGCCAAACATTAGAAACGCCGGGGCATAGCCAGTGGCGCTGTGAGGAGTGTTATTATACGCATGAATCAACTCAGGCAGATGCTCAGGCCATCGGCCATGCTTATCAGTGTCCAACGAGCGTAGTAAATTAAGTACCGTTTGATTACAGCGTTCCACGCCACCATTTCCGGCTGGATAATACGGCGTAGTACGGCTCTTAGTAATACCATAATTATTACATAACTGTTGCATGAGCGCAGACTCGAAGTTAGCGCCTCTGTCCGAATGAAAACGGGCGGGGCAACCGTACGGCTGTATAATATGGGTCCATAACACCCGAACAGTGGTCTGAGCAGTTTGATCACGTGTGGGTATGGCCCAGCTATATTTAGTAAATAGATCTGTGGCTACAAGGATATTTTGACAGGTGTCGGCAGGTCGACCCAGGGTAAGGAAATCAATAGCCACCACTTCTAAGGGGTACGAGACTTCGAAAGGTTGTAAAGGGGCTCTAGGCTCGACCCTAGTTTTTTGTAAGCTACAGTTTACACAGCCCTCATGGAAACGACGTACCTCCCCCTCCATGCCTTGCCAGTAGAAACGCCGCCGGAGCTGCACCAGCGTCCGGTCCACCCCCGCATGTGCCGCAGCCACATGCATCTCTCTCCACACCTCCTTCCTCCTGGAACCTGGACAGACAACTTGTAAATATTCTTCCTGGGTGTAAGGGTCAGTCACATTACGGTACAATATCCCCCCCTCCACCCGCAGTTTCGTCCATTGGCGCAACAGCTGGGCCGCCTCTTTCGTCCAGCTCCTCTTCTCTGTCAACGTAGGGTGGATGCCCCTCTCCACACACCGCGTCACCACCTGGATAGCCTCATCATCCTTCTGTGCTCGCAGCCACTCAGCACCAGCCCAGCCAGCATTTCCTGCTGCGGGCGTTAGTTCCACCGTCGCGACCGCCCCGGTGTCTACAGGAAATCTAGATAGGGCGTCAGCATTAGCATTGTTCTTGCCTGGCCGGTACTTAATCTCAAACGTAAAAGAAGCCAATTGGGCCGCCCAGCGTTGTTCGATAGCGCCCAAGCGAGCTGTCTGGAGGTGCGCCACCGGGTTATTATCGGTAAATACAGTGAACCGCGCCCCAGCCAAATAATCTTTAAATTTCTCGGTTACAGCCCATTTAAGGGCCAATAACTCTAATTTAAAGGAACTATAATTAGCATCATTTTGTTCTGTTGGGTGCAAACTACGACTCGCATACGCGATAACTCGTTCCTTCCCATCTTGGATTTGGGCTAGCACTGCACCCAACCCCCGGTTGCTCGCATCCGTATATACCACAAAAGGTTCCTCATAGTCAGCATAGGCCAACACCGGAGCTTGGGTGAGGGCACCTTTTAGCGCATCGAAAGCAGCTTGACATTCTGCCGTCCATATAATCGGTTTCTGTGAGGACTTGTTATCAACGGGGACCCCAATTAAGAGATTATTCAGTGGACGGGCTATAGCAGCGAATGATTCTACAAAACGGCGGTAATAGCCTGCAAGACCCAGAAATGCACGAACCTCCCGCACCGTGGTTGGAATTGGCCACCCTCGCACCGCCACTAACTTGTCTGGGTCGGGGCGCACTCCCTCCCGGTCCACCACATGCCCCAAGAACTGCACTTCACGTTGTAACAGTTTACATTTATCAAGGCGCAGTTTCAGTCCGTGCTTCCATAGTCGCTGGAACACCCGATCCAGCTGCTGTAGATGAGAACAGAAGTCAGGGGAGTAGATAATAATATCGTCCAAATAAACTAATAAAGACTCAGCTACTTGTCCACTTAAACAGTGCTGCATGAGTCTCTGGAACGTAGCAGGCGCATTACACAGCCCGAAGGGCATTCGTTTGAATTCAAACAGACCCAGTGGGGTCGTAAAGGCAGTCTTTTCTTGATCACGTGGGTCCATGCCTACTTGCCAATACCCACTGGCCAAATCAAGAGTCGAGAACCACTGTGCTTTAGTCAAACTGGTCAATGTTTCTTCAATACGAGGTAAAGGGAACGCGTCTTTATGGGTAACTGCATTCAACTTACGGTAGTCCACGCAGAACCTCCAGCTGCCGTCCTTCTTCTTAACCAGCACAATCGGTGCGGCCCACGGACTACAGCTCTCCGCGATGACTCCTTTCGCCAACATGTCACCTAACAAGGCCTTCATTTCTTTGTACATGGAGGGCGGCAGTGGCCTGTGTCGCTCACGAATGGGTGCGGCGCCCGCTGTGTGGATTTGGTGTTGCACGGCGTCCGTCCGCCCGAAATCTTCATCGTGTACAGCAAACACCTTTTCCCATCTCAGCAACATGGACTGCAGTCCCTCTTTCTCTCCCTCGGGCAGGTCAGTGCGATCAGCCAGCCCACCGAGTTCTTGGGATAGGGTGCGCACGGGTCCGTCTTCCGCAGCGCTCACCAGGGCAACATCCACCAGGCCATCAGCGGACATGGACAGGCTCAGATCTTGACTTCCCCGAACATCAGCATCATGCACAGGGTACAGTTTCCCCAACTTCTGATAGCGCCTCACCGTCAGGCTATAAGGAAAGGGGTTACAGAGACGAATAGGGACCCGCCCGCCCCGTACCGTAACCAAGGCGCGCGCCAACCCCAATTCCTTCATGTCTGGTAGCGCCTCGACCAGAGCCTCAAAGTCAGTTCCTCCCGGTCCCCGACGTGTGCGTCCCCATACAACCATTTCACTGCGGGCGGGGACCCGAATCCTTTGGCGACTGACGGGCCACACATAACCCAAAGACCCGTCATCATTAGTCACAGCCTCAACTCTTTTACAGGCAGCGAATGCGTCTCGCCACAACGCGTTCGCTTGACGCGGGGGAAACGCAACCCTCCCAGGCCATTTAAACAGTGTACGCCAGCATGCACTCACTACGTTCATGCCAATAATCAAGGGCTGCGTACAGTGTTCATCTTTAACAATTACGACCCCTCGCCCTGGGACTTGCACTCCCTCTAGCTCCAAATCAAATACCGCATAACTAGTGTACGGTATGTCAAGGCCATTTGCTGCTCTTAATTTAAACACAAGTGGCCCTGCACCTAAATCAGTTTGAGAGAAGTGTTCTTCAAATAAGCTCTGTTGCATTAAAGTGACTTGGGACCCCGTATCAAGCAACCCTTTTAAGTGAACGCCTCCCATCTTTACTTTAATCATGGGGCATTGCCCGATAAATGCATCATTGGCCCGAGTATGTGTCACAGATAAGGGGACTCCTGTTGCCTGGACCTCGGCAACAGGACGATTTAGTTTAACGACGGCTGATTAGTAGTGCACCATCTAGCTATATGTCCTGACCGTTTGCATTGACGGCATATGGGCCTCCCCTCCCCATCCCATTCATATCTCTGAGGTGGCGCGTACCGGCGCGCAGGTGGCACATAGGACGCCTCAGACGGCGGTGGTTGGGGACGCACAGCAGGAGCGGCAGCCTGGATGAGCGGTCGGAGTTCACTCATCAACTCTTTCGTCATACCGTGCAACTGCGTCTTGACATCCTCCATTATTTCTCGCTTCAGCTCATCTCTCCACGCAGAGGTCTGTGGTGGCACAGGGACAGTTACGGGGTTAATAGCATGACAAGCGATTTCAGTAGCTGGCGTACCTCCATGTTCCGTGTCCAACGTCAAGGCCTCCTGTCGCAGCGCGGCGAAGTCTTCGTCAGGGTGGCGTCGAGCATATATTCTCAGTGCTTGACCAAGTGGGCCCTCAGTTAACCCCATAAGAAACTGGTCTTTCAAGACGGCCTCGGAGGGGGCTGTAGTCGCATCATAACGCCGCAACCCACAAAATAATTCTCTAAGTCTCAGAATAAAGGCACTGACACTCTCTCCAGGGCGCTGTGCGCAACTATAAAATTGTGAGCGTACCTTTGCAACAGGGATTGTTTCCTTGTACACGTTATCTAGATGAGCAAAGATTTTGGCCACAGTATCTCGATCCCCCTCATCCAACACATTAACTTGCCGTCTAGCTTCATCAGTCAAGGTTTGTAATAGAATGACAACCTTTTTAGCCTCATTAACATCTTGCGTCCCCAATAGCCCTTTAATCTGTACTTTCCATTCCCTGTACTTAAGTTCACCCTCTGTACCTCCAAACGTGGGCAGCCACGGGGCGCCCGGATACACCGGCATCATCATCATATTAACAAGTTCACAATTACACACTTATTCACTCTCTCCTCTATATTGCTCTGTGTCCGATCCTGCCGCTACAAACGCCAATTTATGTAAGGGTGGCCCAACTCACATTAACCGCCAGTGTTTAAACTGGTACCTTTGTCATTACCTTGTTACTGAATTTGCCAATAAATAATTGTAAATACACCTTTTTGGTTTGTTGTATATTATTAAGTATTATCATTAGCAGATTGTATAATTATAAGTTTCCGACAACGCCACCTCGTTTAAAGAGGAAAATAAGTGCACAAAAGGCACAACCTTTAGGGACACACAAGTTCGTTTACGGAACACCAGAGCAATATAAATCATGAGGAGAGAATGACCAGGACGACAGTTTAGAAAAGTATAACAATCTTTATTACTAGGTTACAGCGGCCTCTATCACGCCAAAAACACAATAATAAAATAAAAGGGAACCCTAAAATCCTACGGCGCCAACTAACTAGAAAACTAAAAATAAGAGCACTGTCAACAATAAAACATTAATTCAAACCCCCCTTCTTTCTCTTATCGTAACGTTCTTGGTGACAATTAAAGTGCACTTAGTTTAGGGTACCGGCTCGTTAAGGCCTCAAATCGTAATAGTATAATAATTACGATAATTAATTATAATGCAAGGAGCGCAGATTTAAGGACGAATAAATGTTATATAACTAAGCAGATATGAAATAATAGGCAGAGTATCGTTTCAGCAGGTGGGAATAGTGACTTCTACAGCAGGTGGGATGGCACACACAGCGGCACACAGCTCATCTTTGGTCATCTACGTCTTTAGTCCACCGTTCTGTGAATACAAAGAATACGCCAGTATCCTTGTCGTGACGACTATACAGCTCAACTCTAGGCCAGTGACTTTAGTGACAGTGGTGTACAGGATTGGATACTCACACGCAGGCAGGCTTGTGACCTGCCGCTGCGAATAGTTCACACGACACCACAGTAGTCACAACGACCCCTCTCGTTAGCCGGGTAGCCGGTTCGGCTCGTCAGGACCCTCTCGCTCGTCTCTGGATGGCCGGACCCTGCCTGGTACCGCTGACACCCGGATCACCGTCTGGAATCCGCTGGGTTTGTAAGGTAAAGCGCTACTCGGTCCTAGCACTTTAGTTCAATAAGGTTCAGTTCAGTTACTGCCTGGCTCGGCCTGTGCCTGTCTCTCTGCTCATCACAGCCGGCCACCTGAGTCACTTCCCTCAGCCTGCTCCACACACACGTCTGCGCCCCTTGCTTGTCAACCTAGACTGAGCCTGGCGTTCCTCTTAAAGGGCCGCCTCCCACTCTGCCAGCCGCCCATTGGCTGGTCATGACGTCAGTCCCCCATACATTGGCCAGCACCGGCGTCTAGTTATCCTATCAGTTCGCAGTCAGACTCACACATGGAAAGAGAGGAGGTTGTTAGAGGGAGACAGCAATATAGCATTATCACCACGAAACATATTAGAGAAATTATACAAAACATGCTCAAACAAAAGGAAATAATTGTAAAAACAAACAATTATTAAAGAAAATAAAAAATAAAAAGGATAACGCTACTTCCACCCCCTCACATATTAACCACTTAAAGCAGCACTATGTAACCTTTTTTTATTAATAAAATGTATTTGTTTTTTCCCTGTAACAAGTACAGTATGTTAATACCAGTAAGACGCAATACCATGCAGTAAGGGCGAAAAGTGGCGAAAAGTGCAGGAAGGAATTTGCACGGGACGAAATGTATTTTGAAGTGTGACTCGAGTTGCGGTTGGTTGTTTAAGTTGGACAAATTGTGGACAAAATATTTCCCCAAATATGGATATGACTGATGTCTGACATCATAGATGTCTTATGTTATAGACCACATGAGACTTACACAATATATGGGCATTCCAAGCTATGGGCTTAATATTGATGACATCAGGGATCTCCATATATGGGCATACAAGGGACAAGGACGGAATGTGATGTCACAACGTGATGTCACAACAATGTGAGGGATCTCCATAAATGGGCAAACAATGGGCATACAAATGTGATGTCACAAACAACAATGTGATGTCACAACAGGTCAGCAGCTATAGACATTGAGGCATTTCTCACGGACAAGATACAGACATACGGACAAGATGTGACAGTTTTCATAGTTAACTGCGACCTGCGGTCGCAATAATATAACTTATAGAATTGGGATGGTTGTATTTTGTCTCCTTGCATTGCCGTTAAAAATACATTTTAAAGCAAAAACTCCAGAACTTTTACTCAAGTGCAAATTTGACTGAGCTACTTTGACTTGTAGTTGAGTAATATTTGACCAGGGGTCTCTTTTGTATATTGTACTCTGGAGTACATTACCCACCACTGCTTGCCCCCATGAGTGGTCTTTGTCTAGTGTTCAACTGTTATGGTATTCTGGCATCCATGTCACACCTTCCTGTATGAGGCAGTCAGCCTTTAAGTAAACATAAGGGCTCTTATCTCAGCGGAGGTCTTTGCTTAGTAATTCAAGAGCTTTTTTTTTTGGTCACAAACGGTGGATGTTTAATCAGTGGAAACCATAAATATCCGAAACACATTGTGTTAAAGGTGCATTGAGTGTCAATAGTGTTAAAAACTCAGCCCACCATTTCGCAGGACCTTAATGCCTTTTGTCGCTCACGTACCGGTACCTGACCTCCCTTATTTGTGTTGAGCGATACCATACAAAAAACATACAGCTGCATTATATGGCTCCCCATTCTAGATCTATCTATCCAAGACCCAAGAGATCCTAGACACTGATAGGCTTGTTGGGACTTGATGATTTTGGCTGCTTTCAGGAGCATTGAATAAAAATGTGCCGGAACCTATTCTGTTTCTGGGAATTTCACGGTTTCAACTATAGCTTTCATTACTGAAATACCTTTGCTGACAATTCTTTAGATTTTGTCTGTTAAGTTTCCGTGACCCAAGCTCAGATGTGGCATCATGTGGGTATCTAAAATATCTAATACAGGATATTCCGTGAAATAAAGTTAAACAATAAAAATGCCATGCTGTTCAATGTGATGCTTTATTTGTGTCAGAGTACTTGGGATGTTATCACATTAATCAAAGTAATTTGGCATTAATAAAGAGATTATATTGCCTGTAAATTATAGTGCCACCAGCTATGATTAACCTGCTCATTTGACATTGATCAACACTGACATTTGAGGTAACGTTGCTTAGAAAAACCATGCCCTCAGGAGCCGTCTCCTCAATGAAAGACCAGATCCACCCACATGCAGGGACATGAATCAGACCATCCCCTCTGTACCGTGATGAGTAAACCTAGCCTGCTATAATCTCAGGCCTTAGCAAAGCACTTATTAGCCGTTAACTAAGGTTTGGATACCACTCATTGGAAGCAGTTACAACCCTATAGGCTGGACCTTTGGGCTGGCTTTGGACCCATAACATGCTTTATACCAGAGAGTTTTTGACGTTACAACTTAAAACACAGAAGAAACCCTCAATTATACCAAGCACTGTCTGACACTGAATCAAAATTCTTGTCCAGTAACCTTTGGGACCAAAATAAAAGTGTCATAGTGTCAACTATTTTGAAAAATGGCAGAGATACCGCATGCTGTGGTTGGGAGTCAGCATAGGAGTCAGATAAAAGACAGCTCTGTGCTTGATCAAGACAAGCGGATCCTGGGGGCAGATTTTGTCAGATGCAGGTGTGGGGAGTCTGGGGACAGACTGTGGTCAACCACTGGTCTTTTCAGGTGCACGCATTTTCATACAAAGCCAAAGAGAGATCAAGTGTGACTCGCTGCCACTGCAATAGCTTGTCCTACATCAAACAATGTTGTTTTTTAATCTGTGAACTACTGAGAGGGACTTTAACAGACACCTGCCTTTAGAAAGCCATCAAAGGTGAGCTACTGTAAATGAACATATCACTGGAGCAGTGCCAGCCCTGGTGACCTATGTTCATTGTTACATTGTTTCCCCACACAAACAACAAAAATAGATTATTTACTCTCACCATGGTAAAATGCTTTCTTTCTTATAGGCCGTTTTGTTTAATTAGCTGTATATACAATATCTAAGCTTTCAAAATAGAATGAAAACAGCTGTGAAAGGGATTGCATGCCTTGGCCTAATAGTAAGCAATAGTGTCTTGACTCATCTCACCGCCGGTTGGTTCCAGTTAATGTATTTACTCCGACAGGGATGTTAGCCAGATGAGGGGCTTCTGTTGATGATGAGTCACCTGTGTGAAGGCCATCTGCCCAGAGGCAAAAAGAGGGACAAAGGAGAGAGAGAGTGAAGAGTGAGAATATGGCCAACAGACCACAGCAGCCAAACTATGAATAGGTTCAAGGGAGTGAAAGCATTTTGGGGCGATATCTCACCTTGCAGATTCAGTTACACTGTGAAGCGGAAAACACAATGGACTCAATATGAGAGATCAAAAAGCTGCAGATAATAGGTCCAAAATGCTGCAGGTCTATACAGACCCTCTGACTTTGCCAGCAAACACAATGCCAAGAAGAATCTGTTCGGGATACAGTGACTTCTCATGTTGCCACCAAAAAAAATCCCCGTTTCAGAATTCAGATAACTCATTGCATGAGAAAGGGAATGTACACTCCTTCTTATTCTGAATTAAAATTATATGTACAAAGTCATTAATTGTTTTTTGTTTTGTTTTTGTAAGTGTGTTTGCTGTGTTCATATAGGCCTACACCACAATAAAACCTTAAAAAAAATGCCCAAGGCCATATTCATTTTATAAAAGCTTTCATCTACTCTAACCTCCACTTCAACCTTTCCTTTTTTGTAGACAGTTGAGTATGACCTAGCCCTGAGGGCTAAGTATGACCATGCCTGCCTGCAACAAAAGCCATGCCAATGTGGCTATGGAAAACTACAGGCTGGGGAATGTTGGAATGTTGAAAGTGGTGGAATGGGTCCACCTACTGGACAGTAGAGGGAAATACCAAATCCAGGAAACTAGTTTAATAAACATGAATAATTACTTCAAAGTGGAAATAAGTGACATTTTAATCTGTCAGTTGCCCTATTCAGCAGGGCTGATTAATTATGTTTCTGACCTATTTCTTTCATGACCTTTATTTTAGCATTCAGCCCGTGGTTCATTAAATCCAAAGGACACGGTCTGACAGCATTTGATAATATGTTAATAACGTGTTTATTTTGCACTTACAGTTTTTTCCCCCCACATTTCATAAAAGAGATGAATTCCTTTGAGGATGAAAATCTAAGGAATGATTACATTAGATTGGATTACATCCAATAGCAATACTATTATCTCACAACAAAGCCTGTATTTCATTCTAGTTGCACTAAAATAAAATTGGCAGCCTGCAGCATGAACTAAATTAAGCTTTTGTTCTCAAATGCAGATTTCGTCTTTTGAAGGTTAAGAGAGGTACAGAGCACTTAGATTGTACAGATCCATTCACAGGTGCAGCAAGCTGTGTGAAAAATGTATCTTCCTCCCTGGCCTGATGTGTGTGTTCCTTCATCTTCCCCACTTACACCCAGGGGCGTCACAAGGGTGGGAAAAGTGGGACTGAGTTACCAGGGCGGCAGGGCCCAAGGTGGAGGAGCCTTAATTATTTTATACTTCAGCTATTTTTGAAAAGTCGTGAAAATGTGTGCAAATCTTTTAACATCAAATTGGGGTGTCCCTGGTACTAAATATTTGGAGATGGGGGTCTGTGGCCAAATACATAAATACATACACAAATTTTCAAAAATAGCAGATCTACAAGCTCGCAGCGAGTGCCACGCTGTGAGCTTATATCTGCTATTTTTCAACAGTTAAAGCACAAGCCCACAGTGAATCCTTGTACCCAGGGCCCAGAATTTGGTGTGACACCCCTGGGCCTGACTATAATGTGTGTGTTCCTTCATCTTCCCCACTTACACCATCCTTCATCCTTCTCACCTCATTTCCTTTCACCCTGCAGGATACTACCTCCATCTCATGAGGGACCAAAGAAAAACCTCTCTCATATTATAACAGTAAAAATGCTTCACTAGCTTTTACTTGGGCCAAATACTGTACATCAAACTCTGTCTTGCAGATGCCATAATGAAAACACGTTTAACACAAAATCCCCTGAGATGCAACGTTGCAACAAATCATTATTTACAGTAAAAGTCTTTGATAGGCCTCAAAATGGTAACTAGACCAGTGAATGTGGACATGATAGCAGGATTCAATTGAAATGACAATGTTATGACTTTCAAGTTGACACTATTCTAACCTTATATCAACTCCAAAACTATGGTTTAGTGATGAGTCATCACTTTTCACAGTTTTGTGGGGGGCGTTTTTAGCCCAAGGAATGTTTGTTCTGCAAAACAAATGCTTGCAATGGATTCAGAATCATGAAAAAATATATATATATTTTGACCCCTCACATGCTACCTAAAGCAGATTTATTTTCCTGTATAGTAAAGTCAATGGGACCCCAACTTTGATTGGCTCCCACAACGTTTTCCAAGGGAGTTGGGTTGGAACAAATTCAGAGGTGATAGTAGAGACCTTTATGAACACAGTTGTGAAGAAAGCTATAGGTAAGCATTTAGTTCCCAGATTGGTCAACGATTCGGTTAACTTTCCATTTCATTTGAAGATACCTGATGTCATTGATATATATCGCTGGCCAGATTGCAAAGGCATGGCCCATATCTGTGTGGCTGGTTCAGATATGGATCTCCATGTATGGGCATAAAATATATTGTATGTATATGGATACATATTATTATTAATAAAGGATAACATAAAATAAAAAATCCATGGTCATTCCCAGAAGCAAAATCCCTTTTATGCCCATATATGGAGAATTCTGATGTCATCAAACTCAGGCCCTAACTTGCCAAGGCCCTGCTTGGCTTTACCAGATGCAGGGGTCTCCATATGGGTAGTCTCTCAAGAACAGCCTCAGAGGCCGACCAATAGGTGTCGCCCTTTCTTCTTTGACGATGGGTTCCCAGATTGCCATATGGGTAACTGGTCCGATATACAACACTGGCCAGATGACCAAGAATTGAGGTCGCATGTCGCCCTGAGGCGTCTTACTAGTATAGCCTATATGGTTCAATGTGTGGTGCCCCCTAGTGAAGTGAAAGTGCTTTTAAAGGTAAACTCTACAGAAGCCACATACAAGATGTGAACATGGGCAATCGATTGATGCGTTCATGATTTTGTGCAATTTTTGTCAAATAGAACTTGGGAAGCCAATTATATGAGAATATAAAAAGATTGGTTTGATACATGTTTATCACATGACTCCAGAGATTAGTTTTGGACAAAATCTAGCATAGCAAAAAGTGTGTTTTGAAGAAAATAAAAAAAATCTACAGTATTAAGGCAAACATGGGCATGGCTTTTGTTGCATCATGATACATGATTGTCGCACAATTTTGACTATACAACCTACAGTTCAAGAGTTATAGGCCAAAATGTAAAGCAGGCTGGTATAGCACCATTACGAAGCTTATTTGAAACATTTGGGGTTGAGTGGTTTACTAAATTGGCTTACTTACAATCCAGCGATTCACGAGATTATTCATGGACACAGAGAGAGAGACACAGGGGAAAAACGATAATCTCCATCCCTGCATGGCCTTCAAGCTGGGGGAGAAAATTAAGCATAAGAGCAGAGCACCTGTCTGAAGACTAGACAAATAAGTCCGGGAAAAATGGGGGTGAACGTGGATTCGCCTGTAAAAGTTTTTTTCTCAAATGATTCTTGTAGCTTGGGGTCACCTCTTAAGGATTCAAGAGGATGACCAGTGATATCCATTGAGCATTTTTTATTATCAACCCCTTAATGCCTGAAACATGGGCTCCCATTGACTTTCTATACAGGAGGAAAATACCCAGAAAAAGATTATTTTTCGGGGTATTTAAGGAGGATCTGAGGGGTCTAACTAGGGGTTCGTCATGATGCTGAATCCATTGCAGGCATTTATTTTGCACAAAAAACATTCCGTGGGCTAGAAATAGCCTCAGAAAACATTACACGTATGGGTGAGTATTCATGTTAGTCGGAGGCCTTAGGGTTTTTTTTCTCGTGCTAATCAGTCTAAAAGTGTAAAATTTTGCACAGATGTAGCTCAGGGCTTGCTCTAATGATTTAGCTAGGGCGCCCGAGTCTGCGACATTCGGGGTCGCCACAGCGGCCAAATCAAGTTGGGCTCCCATCGACTTTAGTGATGAAAAGTGATGAGTCATCACTTTTCAGAGTTTTGTGGGTGTTGTGGTGACCCTGAAGGTCGCCGACCTAGCTAAATCATTAGAGCATGCCCTGAGCTACATCTGTGCAAAATGTTGCACTTTTAGACTGATTAGCACGAGAAAAAAAACCCTAAGGCCTCCGACTAACATGAATACTCACCCATACGTGTATTGTTTTCTGAGGCTATTTCTAGCCCACGGAATGTTTTTTGTGCAAAACAAATGCCTGCAATGGATTCAGCATCATGACAAACCCCTAGTTAGACCCCTCAGATCCTCCTTAAATACCCAGAAAAATAATCTTTTTCTGGGCATTTTCCTCCTGTATAGAAAGTCAATGGGAGCCCATGTTTCAGGCATTAAGGGGTTAATAATAAAAAATGCTCAATGGATATCACTGGTCATCCTCTTGAATCCTTAAGAGGTGACCCCAAGCTACAAGAATCAGTTGAGAAAAAAACTTTTACCGACGAAACCACGTTCAGCCAAAAATCACCGTTTTTTTCCCGGACTAGTGATTCTCTGCTGTTGTAGTATTAACTTATATCTGGGCCAGTTCCAAAACTTAACATCACAAAACAAAACAAAAGGAAATCAAGATTGAGATCATTGATGACGAGTAGTGATGAGTATGTAGTGCAGGTGGACACTCATGGAGAGACTAGCTTCAAAGAATGCCAGCTGCAATACAAGCTGTTGGTGCACATGTTCAAGGAATATTTGGCATCAACAACAGGTGTATAAATGTCTAACAATGACAAGGAAATAGAGTTGTAGCCTTCATTGTAAGCAATATTTTGCCTGAAAACAATATGCTTGTTTGGTGAAGTTGTTCTCTATGAGCCCCAATTTGTCTTTGGGTATTATTTGCAACCTTTAGATCTGTCGAAGGTTCTGAACGGTAACCGGTAGAGTCGCTGGAAAGAAGCTTGTCGAGATTTTTATTCTTGTATTTATTTTACTGAGAATAAGGTTAGAAATAACTTTATGATTACGCATATCTTTCTGAGGTTAAGATTAGGTATAGGGTTAGTTTTTAAACCATTTTACTGAGGTTAAGGTTAGGAATAAGGTTTTTGTTTACAGAGGTATATAAGGATATTAAGGATCTCAATGTAAAATAACAAATAGGCCTTGCCTTACCCGAGTTTCCTTTTAGTTGACATTGAATCAGTGAACTGTACCGACATGAAACTGTACCTTTTCCTATCCAAAACTTCTAATAAATACCTCAACAATCAATCAAAAGGCATAAACCATCAGCCCAGGTGAGTTTATTTCCGGCGACTCTTCTGGTATCCTTCTGAACACCCTGAAGATGTCAAATGTCAGAGGATTTCTCACTTTCAAACCTTAGTTTGATTGAATTGGGACATGGCTTAAAATACTACACCCCATGGAGAATTGTTCTAGAACATTCAGAATTGACATAACGACTCTCAACCTTTGAAATAAAATAAAGAAATCAGACAGAGAAGTTGAAACACATAGCCTACTCCACACTTCCTTAAATCTGTAGAAGACAGTACACAACAGTAGCTACCAAACTCTGCATGTAACATGATTGTGAAGCACACTAATTACATAACATTTCAATCTAGGATCTCTCGTGTTTGGTATGTCAGTGTCATATTGTCAAAAATAGTGAAAAAGTTGCCAACATTTTAAAGAGGTGGTGCCATAGTTTTGTACTTTTTCTGCTGTGTATATGTGTCTATGGAGTTAACATTACTCTAATAGACCACCGGGTGGGGTTGTAAAGTGCAAATGTGCCTTCCCTGTGTATTTTTGGTTTCTTCCTGAAAGCTGAAAGCCTCTGAGTCAAAAGGCCTGATCGAAAAACACTGATTTAATGAATCAATGTCATAAAATCAACCACACCCAACACTGTGGATGTTCAGCTGGGTCACCACCCAACCTGACAACCAGGCATACTTATAATGAACTGGAGGCTGTGGCCACATAAAAACACAATTTGAACTCTTTCTATACACAATCATAATACCTGATCATCATGTGTAAGGAAAAAAATCATGACACCCCATCTTTAAACTAAAGTAAAAAATAAATAAATAGTGGAAACAACGCATCTACAAGCACACAGTGTTGCTTCCTGACATGTTGTGACCAGGTATCATCTATTTTCATTATTTTTCATAATGACTAAGTATAGGGCTTAATAAGTAGAACATATCTGAAAGATCAAACCCAGTTTGAAGTGGAGCAGTGATTTTGAGCAGTCAATTTCATTAAGCTATGCCTGCCCCTGTGTGTGTGTGTGTGTGTGTGTGTGTGTGTGTGTGTGTGTGTGTGTGTGTGTGTGGGGGGGGGGGGGGGGGGGGGGGGCTTGCGTTCGTGAGCAAATGTGCTGTGGAGGCTGAAAAACAGTTGGGAACCACATACAGCGTATTCTACCAATGGGGCAGTATAGGGCAACTTGGGCAAGGCTATATAGCATAGCCCTAGCCTATACTAATTGGTCGCCTGTGACTCGGATCCTAGTCCAAACGTGACAGTAGTAGTCAAAACTGTTTAAAGACTTTCTAGGAGAAGTTGCTTCAAAATATAAAATTAATATAGCTATAGCCTGAATCAATACAACATAATCCGAAGTGAATTCATTGCCACACTCACTGGCCCTCGACTTTCCTCTGTCTGTGACCCAGACAAGCAATTAGTCCGGAGGCCAAAACTGATATAGCAAATTATGCTGCTTCCTCTGGGTAAAAGTTGGCAACCATTTTTTTTGGTTAGAGGGAACCCATAGAAGTAATTCTAGGGTGGTTGCCACCTTGAATTATTTTGCCTGACCCTCCAAAATCCAAGATGTCCGCCCAAAAACATGGTTTTCCATTTATAACTCGAAATGCATTGATTTTAAGCCCCATAAATGTATTAATGTTGAATATAAATTTGGGTATTGTGGATGTTTTGATACCAAGTACATGTCTGTATCTGTTACGGTTCTTGAGATACAGCATATAGGTATGTTTCCAGACTTAGTCAGGCGGCCAAAACTGATATAGCAAATTATGCTGCTTCCTCTGGGTAAAAGGTAAAAGCTGGCATCTTTTTTTTTTTTTTTTTCTTTTTTTTTTAGAGGGAACCCATAGAAGTAATTCTAGGGTGGATGACACCTTGAATTATTTTTGCCGGACCCCGGGCCATGGCTGGAAGGGGCTTTGCCATCTGTCCCTTCGTCAGTCCATATATTTATGTTCTCACTGCTTATCCTAAATTACATCTGATTCACACCAAATGTAATGGGAATGTGTAGGGTAGGAAGGGAAATCTTATTTTTAAACCAATCCGTCCATAGGTGGCGCTATAGTGACAGGTTGAAAAAGGTGGCGCCATAACAAAGGAATGCAAAAAGCAAATGCATGGTATTGTGCATAATATCTTTCATTCCGAAGGTCCCACAGCTAAATCATGTGTTAGTTATACACCAAACCCAATGCTCTTCTTCAAGATATCATGGCAGGATCCAGACCCCCCCCCCCCCCCCCCCCCCTCCCTCCTTTTTAACTTTTGGTTTCTTCCTAAATTGGCTGACAAACTGAAACTGAAAGCAACAGCACATGCACTTTGCACATCAGTGATGGAATAGAGGTTGGCTAGATTTGCTGCTCTGGTAAGAACATCAACTCCTTTTTTCAAACTTGGAAATGAATACCAATTGTTACACACATATATGTATAGCAAAAATATTGGCATATTTAGTGGCCATCACTCAGATAGAGTGATATCATAGCATCTAGCCTTGCTAGCTAGTAATGATTTGAGAGTGATAGCATATCATCCTGCCTTGCTAGCTTGTCATGATTTGTGAGTGATAGTATAGCATCCTATTTAGCATCTTAAAGTAATACATAACTGTAAATAATAATACAAATTATTATATGCTTTTCAGCCAAATAAATGAAAGATAAGAAGCAAGTGCCACATTTTCAGTTGAGCTGATATGGAGCCAGTAGGTGTTGTAGGGTCTAAAAAAAGACCTGGAGATATTAATTGGCAAAAATGTTTTATTTGTCAAAATGACTATGGAAGAAACAAGCAAGATAAACAGCTTCGGAATGCATCAGAAGATGGCTTAAAGTCCTTAAGACACAGAGCAAGTGAACGAGAGAAATACAAAGATGTGGAGTATGTTGATACTCTGGAACGAATACAGAACAACCCAGACAAAAAGGCTGAAGAGATCCAATGGCACAGAACATGCTATGCTGAATTTACCAATGTCTCTAAAATTGATCGTCTTAAGAAGCGCTTTGAAACAACCACCTCTGATAAAAAGAAGGACTCACTGGGACCTGCAAAGAGCTGCCTGCCTCTCTCCACTAGAAGTTCTATGCCTCAAGTCACCTGGGAAAAATGCCTTTTTTGTCAAGAGGATAAGCGTAACCCCAAGGACCCCAAGAACAAACTTCATGATGTTCAATCCATGAGTGTCTCTGAAAAGATACTTTGCCTAGCTCCACATGACAAAGAACTGCGAATCAGGCTTGCTGGAGTCAGTGACTTAATTGCTGCAGAAGGTAAATATCATCTCGGCTGCTACAGTGCATTCTTGAAAAAGTGTGAAAGACAAAGCTCTTCATCAGGAGCGGATGCACCTGATCCATATACCATTTGCCTACACAATGTGGTAGATGAGCTTAAAGCAGGACTTGCCAGAGGTGAAATATACTGTTTGAATACTGTATGGGAAAGATACTGTGAGCTTATCACAACCTTTGACGTAGAACCAGGAGTATACCATAGCTATAATTTCAAGACAAGACTTGAGAGATTGCTCCAAGGAAAAGCAACAATTGTGCCTTCCCTCAGTCCAACTGAGCCCTCATTGATATTTCCTGCTATTACAGCACAGGTTGCACTCCAACACCTAAAGAAAACAATGGATGTTGCGGATACCCAAGATGGCACTGAAGGTGACAATATTGCCCGTTTTAGAAGTGATAGCACTGAGATACATAGTTGGCTGTATTATGTGGCACTGAAGATCAAGGCAGACATCAGAGAGTCCCCAAGACACGATGTAATCGGTGGAATAGATCAGGATCATGCAGAAAAGATTGTACCTGAGAGTCTGTACATGCTCTTACAACTCCTTTGCACAGGTGACGGTTACAGTGCCCCTGAGAATGAGGATGCTCAAACCCTGAACAGAAGGCTACTAAGCATTGCTCAAGATATTGTTTTCTTAGCATCTGGCGGACATAAACCAACACCCAAACATATTGGAATCGGGGTTGCAGTGCACCAAGCTACACGCTCAAAGGACTTAGTGCAGTTACTCCATGCTGCTGGGCATAGCATAAGCTATGAGTCGGTGTTGAGGGCAGACACCACTATAGCAAATGAGGCTCTGAGGCAATACTTTGGCAATGGTGAAGTGTTTGTTCCGCTTAACTTTATCAATGCAAGCCTCCCTGGATACATTATGTATGCAAATGACAACATAGATATAAATGAAGAGACACTTGATGGGAAAGGAACATTTCATGCCTCCCAAACCGCAGCTTTCAGGCGAAGTGTGCCTCAGGAAGAAACCCCTCAAATAAAGCTAAAATCAGAAAGAGAAAAGTCAGTCTCAGTTCCACCAGGGCTGTTTGAACTCAAGGATTCTAAAATGGAGTCTCCGAAGCCTCCTCCAAGATTCCTTGGACCAGTTACACCAGAGCTCTACAAACCAGACCCACAACTGACCACAAAATCCAAGAACGAGGATCTGGCCTGGATTCTGTGCAGACTACAGAACTCAGAAGATCAAGTGGTTCCATCATGGAGTGGCTTCAACAGCCTTATGTCAAAATCTGATCAGACCTCCGTGAGAACACCACCAGAGTGGATGTAGTCTTTGATCACTATCAAGACAACTCAATAAAGAGTGGAACAAGAGCCAAACGCAGCACTACCCTGCGCAAGGTTCGTACCATTGTGAGTGGTAGGGAAGTGAAACTACCAGCAAACTGGAATAGTTTTATTGAAATGGATGAAAACAAATCCAACCTGACACAGTTTCTATCAGATGAGCTTGAGAAGCATGTGCACAATTATGGACAGGAAATTGTCATCAGTGGAGGATTCAAAGACCCCGAAAAGGTTGCATCAGCAGCTGGGATAGATGTTTCTCATCTACGGGCTATACACGAAGAAGCAGATACCAGAATACTTTTGCATGCAGCTGATGCAACAAACAACGGGTACCAGAGACTGATCATCCTTTGCAGCGACACGGATGTACTGGTGTTACTACTTGTGTTTGCACAGCAACTCAGCAAAGAAATCTGGATGAAGGCTGGCACAGCTAAGAAACCACGCTTCATCAAAGTTCATGATATCAACTTGCCCAAAGAGATCCTCAATGGTTTGTTAGCATTTCATGCTATAACCGGATGTGACACCACCAGCCAGTTCACCGGGATAGGTAAGAAGACTGCATGGAGAGTGTTTCAGCAGGTTCCTGAACTTCTCCACAACTTTGGTGAGGATGACCTACCAAGTCAAGCTACTCTATCCTTGGCAGAACAGTTTGTTTGCAAATTGTACGAACCAAAATCAACCAGCAAGTCGATAAACGAAGTTCGCTGTACAATTTTTCGCAAACAAAAAGCAAAGATTGACAGTCTACCACCGACAAAGGATGCCTTGACCCTGCACATGATGAGGGCCCACTACCAAACAAAGGTTTGGAAGCAGGCATTAACAAACCATCCACAGTTACCCTCACCAGTCAGCTGTGGTTGGCACAAAGTGGAAGGCAGGCTGGTTCCCCAGCTCTTACCCAAGGGGCATCACCAGGCCAAATTTGTTGAGCTGGCCATCTGTGGCTGCAAGCAAACTGGAAGTCGGTGCAGTACGAGGCATTGCTCCTGCCGCAGAGGAGGGATGTACTGCAGTGGAGCCTGTGGGTGTGCCCGTGCAGAATGGTGCATGAACTCCATGGACCAGGAGGAAATTGAAGGTGAGCTGAAGTAGAACAAGAGATGTTAGTGGAATTCTCTTTCGCTGCCTCTCACAGACTTTTTCTCTTAATGCTGCTACAGTATCTATATCTGTGTCTGTGATTTCTCCATTACAGGCTCATCATCATCGTCATGAGTTGAGAAGCTCTTCGCTACAGGAGCCACAGGAGGTAAAGGTAAGGAGGTTCACTGTTCATAATGTCACAGCTCAGCCTGAGTTTGTCTGGTTGTTTGTGCTTCTTATACATGTATGTCTTTCCTGTCATTACAGAGGAGCCTGCTTGTGGAAATATGGAGCTGGACACCCTGACTGCCTGCCTGACATGGACATGGACAAGTTGTTTTGCAAATTATATTTACATTGTTTAATAAAGAAAATATTTCTAATATAAAATCCGTGGAGTGGTTTGTGCATAACTGTGCATTTAGTTTTTCAACCTGTCACTATAGCGCCACCTATGGACGGATTGATTTAAAAATAAGAGAGGTTATTTCCCTTCCGACCCTACACATTTCCATTACATTTGGTGTGAATCAGATGTAATTTAGGATAAGCAGTGAGAACAGAAATATATGGACTGACGAAGGGACAGATGGGCAAAGCTCCTTCCAGCCATGGCCCGGGGTCCGGCAAAAATAATTCAAGGTGGCATCCACCCTATAATTACTTCTATGGGTTCCCTCTAACAAAAAAAAGAAAAAGAAAATGGATGCCAGCTTTTACCTTTTACCCAGAGGAAGCAGCATAATTTGCTATATCAGTTTTGGCCGCCTGACTAAGTCTGGAAACATACCTATATGCTGTATCTCAAGAACCGTAACAGATACAGACATGTACTTGGTATCAAAACATCCACAATACCCAAATTTATATTCAACATTAATACATTTATGGGGCTTAAAATCAATACATTTCGAGTTATAAAGGGAAAACCCTGTTTTTGGGCTGACATCTTGGATTTTGGAGGGTCAGGCAAAAGAATAGAAGGTGGCAACCACCCTAGAATTACTTCTATGGGTTCCCTCTAACAAAAAAAAATGGTTGCCAACTTTTACCCAAACATAGTAGCAAAAGTGTTAACGGAGGCACTTTTGTAAAGTGGCCCCCTGACTAAATCAACAGATCATGCATATTTCAAGTGTGTGTCTGTGTCAGGCGTTTTGGGGTGACACGAGTCACGAGACCAGAGCGAATCAGCACATTGGACAGCTCCTGCATCCATCCAACGTCACAGACAACGCCCTGATAGTAGGCTGCCTATAACTCACAATTATGAATGGCTCTGTTCATTTTAACAACGGTTTTAACACTCACAAAATCTTACCTGTCCAAACAGATGAGAGTAGTCACAATAAGCTATCATATCATAATGATATAGAAATTAGTTGACATCTTGTAATTTATGTTGCTGCCAGTGCTTAACAATTTGAAGACAAAACATTTCCAACGATTTATTTTCTGCGCAAATGTTCTGTCTTATCTCTTTTGTTTTCCATTCTCGAGTGGAGCTTCAATATTCTGAGGATACACTCATGGCTGTAACCCCCTTTTAAAGAGGGCATCGGGCCCTTTAAGGGTTCTGAAGCGAGACTAGCCGATTTAGGACGAATGTGTGCGTTGCTGCTCTCGCTGCCAGGCCAGCCATCCTCCTCCTCCTCCTCCTCCTCATCATCATCATGGCCTCCATAGAGCCGCGGCTGCGACCGACGATGAGCAGACCAGCGGCCGGCGTCGCTTCCCTTCCCCGAGCGGAGACGGACGTCAAGCCGAAGCAGAGGCACCGGTAGAGGAGGAGAGCGCGCCGGGGGGAGAGCCGCCACATGCCACCCCGGTCCCCTCCTCCATGTCTGCTGCGTCTAAAGCCACGATACAGCCATTCGATACAGAGGGGTGCGAACCCGGGCGGCGGCGGCACGGGCACTGAGTGGCGGCAGAAAACATGAGGGATTATTCTGTTAATCTGTCGGTGCAGCAAGTGCTGAGCCTCTGGGTGCAAGGCAGGACGCTGCAACACTTCACAGGTATGCAGAATAGGCTAATAGGTGCTTCCAATGTAGCCTACTGTTTGCAGCATTTCATGTGTTCAGATGTCTTGCACACAACTCATAATCTATCTACTAACCCACTATACAGGATATAATATGGGACATGGTCACCTTTGCTTTGCGGGTCCGTTTTAGGAACAATAGCCCTACAATATGCACAAAAATCCTGTCATATTGAATAACACAATATTGAAATAATACACAGGCTTATTAGGCTATAAGACCAAGAAAGGACAGGTTCAGCATAGCTACATCAGCCCCCAGTGGTGAATTGGTCTAATGTGAGAGTAAAAATTCCACTCCACTGTCCATGCGTGTGAAGAGTCAGGAGATGGAATGAGTATCATAACAAATGCGGCTAATTAATCTTTCTACGGCGTGAATGCGCTTGGCTCAGAAGTAAACGAAGTGCTGTCATTTACGTTTCAGTCACGGCCTCGTTTCCCTTTGTCTTTCAGTGTTGTAATCGAGAGTAATTAGAGCCCTTTCCCATAACTCTATGCCTTCTGTCTAGTGTCTAGATCAGGTCTAGACTCTAAAAATATTGATTTGATAATATTAGGGCTCCACAACTTGATTGTGGCGTTTGTATTAGGGTACCTATGTCTTTGGCTTATGTTCCTGTATGTACCACCAGTGTAGGTTTTAATTAGCGTGTAGACTACCTAGTGTAAATTGCTTGCAACTCAAGGCTTAATAACGCATTGCCATTTAGTAATGTGTCAACTTGTGTGATGATATAGGGTGCCTCCTCTAGAGTCGACACAGACTTTTTAATCATGGACATGACTCAACAAGATTCGTAGCCGCCATCCACACATGGCTGTGTTACTTAAAATCATTGCAATTGTCACATGACAACTTCTGAATGTTTGTAAACGTTACATGGTAAATCACATTTAAAACGGATGCACTGTTGAATAACAACAAGAATCAGTTTGTCATAAAAGCACAAGATAAGCTTATTCCTCTCATGCTTGGAATTTGAGTGAAGATGGACATATATAATGGCAATAGCCGGTACACTACAAATTTCATGAGTTATGAACTGACATCCTGACACCGTGAGAAACACGGACGTTAAATGATGCTGATTCAGCAGAAAGCTGACGTGCACATATGTTTGCGGAAGCAGAGCTGCGGAGGAAGACCTCTGAAGAGTTGACATCCACATTTACTAACTGTTCTGTTCCACCTCAACCTCATAGTTTACTTTACCAATAGGTGAAAAGACAACCCAACAAGGTGCCTCAGATGAGGTCAATCGAGGATATATGAGATTTTATATGGTTTTATATGGCCTTCCTTCTTTGAACGCAGGCATCATACCAGCCTATCTGTGCTTCTCCAATTGATATCCTATCAGGCTGTGGTTCACCGAAAACTTTGACTTCTTATCAGGGAATGATAATATAATTCGTAGTTTTTTTGCAGCATGTCGACACTGATGGAATTTTGGATCATATTCCACATGGATAAACAGTTTTCCCCAATCATAATAAAATACTCCACACAATGAATGAGACCACACCGGAGAATATGCGTTTTTGTGTTGAAGTTTAGTCAGAGTTCAAAGTACTGTACAAGTACAGTATAGCAAAATCACCCATCGTAAGCTCTCTGAGTACAAAGCATAATGATTCCACATATATAGTTGAATGTGTACAGCATAAAATACATTAGTCACATTATGATTGGACAATTAAACATAACAATGGATCATGAGATGGTGTTGTGACTGAGTCTCGTGAACTCAGAAGCAAGGATGTAGAATGTTTTGGTTTCTCATTATCCAGTGTCCGGGACACTTTGACATTTCGCTGGTCAATCTTTCTGTCCCTGGAGTGGGGCAGATTCTCGTCTCGTGCATTAGTTATCAGATCAAAACATCATGGCATTGACTTTTAACACTGAGAATGATATCTATACCATGTTAAACAACAATAACATATTGTACTATCAATTCCCTCCTGAGATAGCATTTGAAGTGTTAAATGTCAAGGCAGCATAAACAACAAGGGAAGAAAACATGGGTTAAACCTTTTTTTTTAAGTATTTGAAACAGAACATAATAGTTGAACAGTTTAAATCAAAAACATTTCGATAGATTTTAAGAGGAGAGTCAAAAGAACTGTATATTTTCCAAAGGTATTTAAGTCAGAATATCATAATTGAACTTTGTTTTTTTTTAAAGTAGAGGTAAAAGATTTTTATTGTCTTAATTATTAATTATTATATATATGTATTTTACAAAGGTTCAATGTGTCCAAGATTGATTGGAAATTATCCATGTCAAGCAAGATAAAAACACATCAGCATCACGCTCCCGGGTGGTTATTACAATTTGGGGCCGATTTTAGTCAAAACAAGACGAACTTGACTCTTTACCATAATTTAGGTTAAAGACAAAAGCATTCAAAATGTATTTAGACAGCATCCGAAAATCAGCCGTTTGGCGGTCATAATTCGTACACCTCCGAGGTTACCTTTAGGTAATCAGTGGTCTTAATTGTCCCTGCAGGTTGGGGACATTTATAGTGAGGTGTCAAACCGGAGCCGCCTTAAAGCCAACTGTCTATTCCTCCTTACTGGCTTTTGTCCGAGTCAAGGTCTTAAAGAAAACTTTACAGCGGGAAAACGTGTGTGATGCAGTTTCATACTCACGAAATACATATGGATTTTTCAATCATCCTTTTTGACATTTCCACTTTGGACAGACATGCAGTGAAGTATGTGTCTGTCAACTCATTCTCAATTATCATCTCAAAATATCTTTATCTGTAAGACAAGGGAAAAGACAGGGACAAATCAATCCATAATGTAAGGCAATAAGGTATTTATATATAGAAATTAAATTGAAATGTTTAGATACATCACCAAAAGAGGACACAAGTTGTGTCAGTTTGTTCTGTTAGGGGAAACAGATTAACCCTGTTGAGGATTGGAATCAACTTCAATAAGGTGAAATATATTTAAATGGGATGAAATGAAAACAAAATGAAATATGAAAATATGAAATCAGAAAATGAAATATGAATTCAGAAAATGAAAATATGAAAGAAATAAAATTAAATGAAAAAATATTAATTCTAAATATTAATTCTCCAAACACATTCCCTCCCGTTTGCCACAGCCAAAAATATTGGGTGTGACAAAAATTGTTTTGTTTGGAGGATAATTTGTTAAAATATGGTTAAATGAGAAACAGATGGTACCGAGGTACAGTAGGGTACCGAGGTACAGTAAAGGACAATGACTCTGCTCACTGTCAGAGTTAGAGTGAGCTTCCAGGCCTGTGAGGGGGGAAGTGTATCATAACAAGATAAGGTTTTCCCAAAACAATAGTTAGCGAGGCCTGCTGAAAGGCTCTCTACTGAAAGTGTCCCAGAGAGAGAGACTTTAAAGAAGTAAAATAATAATAATAAAAATACATAACATAATCATAATGTCATTTTTTTTTCTTTTCCATAATGTGTAATCCCGTATAAGCCCAGTAGGGTTGTAATAATTGTGGAATTTGACTGGAAAGGTTTGAATGGAGCCCAGCCATCTAAATTGTTTTTGGAACCGTCTCAGCCTGCTTTTACTCAAGTAAAGAGGATAAAGTATTACCAAAAATAAACCAACATGAGAAATTAAAGGTTGAGTAAAGCAGAGCTAGGCCTCTTCCATCCTTAACCCATACTGCAGTTTATGTGTTAAGAATGGTAAAAGTAAATGTTTTTGGTTCATGTCCATAAGATGTGGTTTGAAAGAACAACGTTCAGTTGTTACACAGGAAATAGTGTTTTTCACGACAAAACAGGAGGACAGGAGAAAATGGGTTAAAATAAAATAAACAGTCATGAAATTAAACAGGTTAAAATAAAATTGAAATAAAACAGTCAGTCAGTCAGTCACTGATAATCAGTCAGTTAAGTTGGTAGCGAGTTAGTGGAGTTAGTTCCACTATACCTGTTCTGCCATGTCATTAGTCCGTCCTGTCCCCTAAAATAAAATAAAGCCCACCTGTCATTGATGGGAAGAAAAAAATTATTAAGACATAGAAACATTCAAATAAACCCAAGCGTTGGTTGTTATCAGTACGAGTGTAGTCATAACAAGAGCGAATGAGATCCCCTTTGAGAGAGAGAGGGAGAGACAGTCATATGTGTAAATAATTCCTAGTTTTGCAAACCAGGCAAGTGAGTTAGAACACAATACAGAGGGAGAAAAACCCAAGACAGATTCAAATATAACCCCAGCACATTGTTATCAAGCCCTGTATTAGAATGTAAACAGTAGATTATACAGAACAAGAGCGAATGAAACCCATTTTTGAGAGAGAAAGAGAGAGCAAGGTCACACAGAAACTGAATCGGCTCGTGGCCTCTCAAGGTAAAAATAAGAAAAATGAAATAAAAAACAATTCCAGCAATCCCCTCATAGTTTTTTTTCCCAAAATAAAACAATAATAACACATAGGCCGTGCCAGCCTATAAGCAGCGTAAGCAGCTCACGCGAGCAGCAGGCATTGAGCAAGCAAGCAGCATAAGCCAAGCACATATTGTACCATATTGTACACAGAAGCAGCACCGCTCACTTTATACTTGGTTTGATTTTCCTGCTTTCATAATAGACAAACCGAAATGTAACCAGGGGAGGAAAATTGGATTAGAGATGATTAGACAGACAATATATCAAAAACATTTAACAGATGGGTTTGTCAGTCAGAACTTGATTTTTTTTTCTTTTTTTCTCTCTCAGAAGTCGTACTTAGTCAAAAGTAAACAAAATATATAGTACCATTATCTCGGGCGTCCCCAGGGTCAAAAGAGCGTTTGTTCTTTTCGGGACATTGTAATCCATGACAGTCACGTAGCAGATCTACAAGCTCACAACGCGTCCCATCGCATTGTGAGTGAAAGGGCAATGCCAGCCAGGTTCGGCTGGGGGGGGGGGGGGGGGGGCTCTGTCAAGCCCTTCAGCATCTTGAAAACATGGTTTGCGTCCTCTGTTCCTTCCTAATGAGGTTTGAACATCCAGTGGTATCCAGCAACACATCCAGTGGCAATAATGTCAGCTTCGCACATATCCATTGAAATGTTCCAGGAAAGGTTTTAGGTATTGCTGGTAAATGGGAGTTCCCGATGATCTTCCAGAGTGATGTGAGGTCCGGGTTAAAAAAAAAAGGTTCTAGGTTTAGATTGTAACATCTCATCCGTGTGTGTCCAGGATTTACACGATAAAAACACTGCTTCTCGGAGCAGGGGGCTTTTATAGCTTGAATGGTCATGTTTCTTAAAAATGTTCTTGGGAGCGTTGAGATAAAAAGCTCCTGTATTCAACATCTCAGAGTCGCCTGAGACGGAAATAAAAAAAATCAATAAAATAAGATAAGACTGAGACGAAAACGAAGACGTGTAAGCGTAAAGCATGAAGATTTCCGTCAGAACGTTCTGTTCTGGAACATAAAGGAAATCTACCAATTAAAATAACCACGCTATTTCTTATGTGATTAAGTAGCTGGAAACAGCTATTATTAATAAAATAACCACGCGATTTGTTATGTGGTTAAGTGGCTGGGTTATGCACTGGCCAAGAGATTCTCCCTTCAGAACAATTGCTTTTGTTCTGGGTACACTAAACAAAATCGTGTAAAGATTTCCTTCAGGACAGAAATAACTTTCGTCCTGGCAACACTAAACTGGAGTCTCGTGCTAAATAACACCAACTAATAATATGGACAAGCATGAATCTGTGACCAACAGTCTGCTATGTCCTCAGAACAGGAAACCGCAGTCCTTATTCTGTTACTCAAACGTGCAACGAAAAGCGATAAAACAATAGACTACAAAACATTAAACAATAAAAATGCAGCTGTGTTAAGAGCTAGCTAGACTCTTAAGACAGCAGGTATAAACGTATGACCTGGGTTCTGTTGAATTAGGACAGTGTGTGAGAATGAAGCCCGCCTCTCAAGTCTCTGTGAGAGAAACTGTCTGTGTCCGGTCCCTGGTGTGGAACGCTGTGCCAGAGCCAACCCTGGCTGCCTCCATTTCGGCTTTCTTCAGACCGTTGTGAGATTTTATCGATATGTTGATGTGGGAGAGAGTCATCATATCCGAATTCCTTTCTCCATATGGGCAAAAATGGTGCAATTGTGGGGCACCTAGAAACAACCTGTTTCATTTCCTCATTGTCTATCTTAGCCATTAAAGCTGTTATCAGTTCATTCTCCAAGCTTTGAAGAGACGCTTCAATTCAAAGGTGTTGTTCCGTTTGTAAAAAGGTTGTTTAGATTTCGGCAGGTGTTTTCTGCCTTCCTGTGCCGCGCTCAGGAGGAAAAAACGTGGAGGGAGTCCTTTCAGTGTTACTCCGTGGGAGTCAGGGGAAACGTCTGATAATATCCTCGGCTGGTTGTTACTAGCAGAGATGAACGAAGTGGGATTCCAAAACAAACTGTCCAGCTGTATCGAATCCATAAACGTCAAATCAGTAGAAATCCGTAACTGGTTCTAGCAGCGGAGAAGACAAAATGAGTCCAACAATGTTGAGTCCCCAATATCTCCTCGGAGCTAATCCGGCAATCGAATGGGCCATTTGATGGAATTTTGGATCATATTCCACATGGATAAACAGTTTTCCCCAATCATAATAAAATACTCCACACAATGAATGAGACCACACCGGAGAATATGCGTTTTTGTGTTGAAGTTTAGTCAGAGTTCAAAGTACTGTACAAGTACAGTATAGCAAAATCACCCATCGTAAGCTCTCTGAGTACAAAGCATAATGATTCCACATATATAGTTGAATGTGTACAGCATAAAATACATTAGTCACATTATGATTGGACAATTAAACATAACAATGGATCATGAGATGGTGTTGTGACTGAGTCTCGTGAACTCAGAAGCAAGGATGTAGAATGTTTTGGTTTCTCATTATCCAGTGTCCGGGACACTTTGACATTTCGCTGGTCAATCTTTCTGTCCCTGGAGTGGGGCAGATTCTCGTCTCGTGCATTAGTTATCAGATCAAAACATCATGGCATTGACTTTTAACACTGAGAATGATATCTATACCATGTTAAACAACAATAACATATTGTACTATCAGACACAACGAGTGGGGGATTAGTGGAAATTAATGCTGCCCTCTGACTGCCGGACGTGACCACTTTGTGGAACTATCCTTAAGCACTCCAGTTACATGCACCTATCACCTCCTCACATCATCTTGTCGGACACCAATGAGTTATTGTAACACACACGCGCACGCGCACACACACACACACACGCACACGCACACGCACACGCACACACACACGCGCACGCGCACACACACACACACACACACACACACACACACACACACACACCTTTTTACACCGTCCTGTAAGATCCACCACAGGACATTGGTCATATGGTGTGATCATGTGGTGCGATTGCGATGGGGTTTGTGGGACATGTCCCCTGTGTCCCTACTGGTTCCCATGTAGAGAGGATTCTGTAAATACGTCCGGACTTAGTTGTGTGGCAGATGACCAGCCTGTTTCAAGCCAGCACCTGTGTGGAATCTACTGGAGTCTGCTGGCAAGATGCCCACACTCTCACTTCTGGCCTTACGCAGCATTTCACCTCTTGTCTTGTCTATCCGATCTCTTTCGTTCTAACCCTGTCTCTTTCTGGGTCTCTGTCTGTGCATTTTTCTCTGCATCTGTTGTGAATTACGTTGACCTCTGTTGTGATCCCAAGAGCTATGATTATTCTGTTGAATTACCCGTCTGCACGCAAGCACAAGCTTGAAGAATGAGATATACATTTGCAGAGATCACAAACATACACGTGGCCTGAAGATATGGGTCATCACGACAGACATTAGCCAGGCCAGACAAAGCAGTACAGGAACAGATTAAATTCTGGGAATAAGGTTGTATGATGAAGAGGAAAATACTGTACTATGCAAGCACATTATCAACAGTATATTATAACTAAAGTTAAGAATGATCAAGGATAGTTATACGATTATGCACCTGTAGTCTCCTGATAAAGTAGCGCATTGTGTCACAAACCTTCTAATCTACGGGCACAAACATATTTATACAGTATATTATGCCTACGTAGATGAGAGTGAATCAATATACTAGTTACTGAGGTAGATACTGTGTGTCAAACCGCAAATATATTATAAACATTACTATACCCATTTCTTTTTGTTTAACTTCTCTAGCCTATCCGTTTTCTCTCTCTCGCTTGTAATTTTAGTATCCTTGTATTATATCTACTAAATCATCCCATCTCCTGCCTGATCTCGGACATCTCTCTCCTCCCTGGCGAGATTAGTGTTGGTGATAGGAAGATGGTGGTGGCAGATAAGATGAGGAGCTTCCATTGTGTCCCGTCTCAGTAGTTTGATCTCACTCTGGGCTTCAGCCAATCTGACGGAACAAAGAGGCGTTGTGTTGGACAGAGAGAGAGAGAGAGAGAGAGAGAGAGAGAGAGAAAGAGAGAGAGAGAGAGAGAGAGAGAGAGAGATGCTGTCACATCTCTCTCTGCCTGGCTTGACAGCTGATGGCTGAATCAATACTTGAGGAAGGCACTCACTGGATTATGGAACAAGTTTAAATGGCTATGCTAACACGCTCCCTCCCCGCTAGGTCTGAAATGTACCTTGGAGGAGAACAGGGCTTATTGATTTACAGTGATATGGCATATGTTTCCATCATGCAACAAACAAAGTCAAGCATCAGTCATGTTGATGCGAGTACATGGCATTCCACTGCTTACTGTTCGTCCAATTTAACCTCAAAACCTTAGTCCATGACTTGAATAATCTTCTCATAGCCAGCTGGCATTTCCCTGCTGTGGCAGCGTGAGTGGTGCCAAGCAGGGCCTCTCACTGGCTACGACTCTTTATGCAAAGTCTGTCAGTAAGAGCCTGTGGCCCACACGAAACAAGGAGGGAAAGAGAGGTGATGGGGAAGAGGATGAGGAGGACAGATAGAACGTGAATATACTTCTAAAACAGGTCCTGCCGAGCGAGCTCCACTTGGGTCTAGCCTAGTTTCTCTATGATTTTGTATTCTGGTAATCATTTTTACAGTACCCAGTAATCAATTTCTGAGAAATCCATTTGAGAAAAAGAGGTGAGAAGATGGGCAGGTGGACAGCTGAACAGGCCCGTTTGATGTGCTGTCAGAGATAATGGGTGTTTACTGGAACTCATTGTCATTGCTTAATGTTTCTACTGAATTGTAAAAGTTCACCGTTTTGGGGGTAATACAAAAAAAGGACTGTGGTTAAAAGTACATTTGTGTATCCTTTGATGTCATATCTTCCAATTCTGTTGTGTAGCTTGTCTGTGTTTGCCCCCGACAACAATCTCATTCTTTATGAGCAGTTATACATAGCTGCCCTTACCCCTGCTCTACTTCCCCTTTTCACAAGGGGAAGTTGTTTAGTTAAAGTTGTTGCCATTTTTATTGAAATTCTCTCTCTCCACTTTATTGATGATGACTGAACACCATCTCGGCCTTCCTTTCTGAAACTGCTGTGTAGTTTCAGAGGGTTTGTATTTGTTACTTACACATACAGGTACAAGCAGTTTGTGCGGCATCGTGTTCCGCAAGACTGATAACAACAATATAACATAAAAACATGATAATGATGATAATACTGGATGTAAAATAATAAACATTTTAAGAGAATAAAGATTAAAGAAATACAGGTTAAAAAAACAGTTTAGCAGATAAAAAGTTAATTTTGCAGTATTACAGGTAAAGAATGCTTTAGCAGCAATGGGAAATAGCAAGTAGGGCTGGGCGAATAATCAGCTTTTATTTTCAGTTACGATTTTGGATTCTTAATACGAAAACAATAGCTGAATTCTGCCGTTTAAAATCCAATTCGGAATGGATGGTCTTAAATACATATATATATATATACCGTATATTTTATCTGTGTTATCTCCGCCAGGTTGAAATGATCAGAGACTGTGTGTGTGTATATATGTCACAGTTAGTTTGAGATTCGGTTAGATTGAGAAGAGGAGCGCTCGTTTTTGTGCACAAGGTGGAGCAGGCGCCGCCTCCTTCCGGGAACTAGGAATAATTTGACTGAGGTTAGGGTTAGGATAAGGGTTAGGTTTAGGCATAGTTTTTCTGAGGTTAGGGTTAGGATTAGGGTTAGGTTTAGGCATAGTTTTACTGAGGTTAGGGTTAGGTTTGGGGTTAGGGTCAGGGTCAGGGTTAGGTTTAGGGTTAGGATTGGGGTTAGGTTTAGGGTAAGGTTTAGGCATAGTAGCATTCACCAGCGTGGGACTAATGCAGTCAAATGCTCTACCACTGGGACATCCAGGTGAACAAAAACAAGCGCTCCTACCCCAATCTAACTGAGTTACCCAAACTAACTGTAACATATATATATATATGTCACGGTTTGTTAGAGAAACAGTACGGTCGAGAAACGGAGCACTCGCCGTGCGGCACGGGGCGGAACAAGCGGTCGCCACAACAACGTCCTCCAGGCGGAGCCGCTCGATTGTCCACGACATTGCAAGCGGCGCGAAGGCCAGCGGACCTTGGCGCGAGTGGCCGCGAAGAGCGGGCCAGGGCCGCGCGGCCGGCGGAGCGCCGCGCGAGTTACGAAGCCGTGGTGAATGCAATCGTTATATTTATGCCCAGGCAGTAAGGCCTGGGCAAGCCCACGATAAACGCCCTGTCCAAGTGACTACAATGGAGCTAATGGCTAATGGCTAATGGCTAATGGCTAAACACTGCCGAGCTAGGCTAGTAAATAAAGAAAGAGAGTCGCAAACGAGTGACGTCAGCGCCTTCACTAGTGAATGGCTGTCGTCGCCATCTGGTGGTGATTGGTGTGTGGTGAACGACAAAACAAGCGCTCTTACAATGAACGTCCTGAGTTACCCAAACATACTGTAACATATATATATATATATATATATATATATATATATATATATATATATTCTTTTTTTTTTTCTTTTTTTTTTTAAGTCTGCAGTTGCCCTTTTTCCATAGAAAATCGTGCCCAAGTGTCAGTCTTGTCTCCGAGAATATTCCAAGTCTTGTTTGAAATGTATGTCTTGCCATGAAACGTGCTGAGCACATTGATGTTCCCCAAAGGATGGACCCTGCTGATTTTGGTGACCCTTTTGCTATAGAGCCACCATTAGATCAAATTGTGTCTAATTGAGCTGTGTCTAATTTGTCTGTGCTCTGCTGTGTTGTTTTTTCCCCCTGCTTTCCTCTCCAGAGATGTGGTATTGGGTGTTCCTGTGGTGTCTCTTCTCCTCGCTCTTCGTCCATGGGGCCATGGGGCTGCTCATGTTGGTCATGCTACAGCGACATAAGCGGGGCCGCCTCATCACCCTGGTGCTGGTCAGCGTGGGCTTCCTGGCCTCCCTCTCTGGAGGGGTCATCACCAGTAAGTACTGCCTCACACCGTTTTTAGTCTGAGGTTACAGTGCTTAGAACCAAGGGCGTCTCAAGGGGGGCGAGTGCTCGCAGCGCGGCACTCGGTGCTGCGCTGTGAGCTTGTATATCTGCTATTTTTTCAATAGTTAAAGCACAAAATAACGCTTAATGCGTTCCCAGTCTAAATGGGTTAAACCCCCTCCCCCTATGAAGAACATTTATGGGGGCCCAGCATTTGGTGCGACACCCCTGGTACTGCCTCACCCCGTTTTTAGTCTGAGGTCACAGTGCTTAGAACCACACAGCAAAAAGGAATATACACAATAAAGATGAATCCAATTTACAGTGACTTTACTGGAAGTGTAATAATGGACCCTCAGGTATTTGCTGTGTATGAGTTACTACAGCGAGTGAGAGAAAGAGATTAAGAGGATGGCTTAATCAAGATACTGTAGGTGTGAGGCGTGCAGCGAATGGGAGAATCGACCATTTCCAGAGACGAAGTAGCAAGCTTTGTGTGTGTGTTTACATGTCTGTTTTTGGTGTATTGGGGACTTCTCAATTATGGTATAAAATATGCTATGGCTGCTAGTAGCATACATTAAGGTTCATTGTTTATTCTAACTATTACAATTAGCACACTTTTGCGCCTCAATTTCCATACAGGCATTACCGTCTGATTCTATGGGTCCTGAACATGTAAACTCCATCGTTTGCGCACTTGCACAGTTGATCAGAAATTAGACTTGTATATAGAATAGAATATTCTTGGGGAGGAGGTTGAGGTTGACACTTGTGAAGTGGGCAATGTTGTTGCTCAGTTATTGTAAGGAAATGCGGGTATTTTCTGACCAGAAGCAGGGATCAAACATATCCCTGCTGGTAATAAAAAGGAATGACTAGAGAGGGAGTTATCAAAATCAGAGGCATGGATTCACCCCACCACCCCAGGCATTCTGCCTGTGTGTAAACACAGGCGATTGTTAAATAAGGTTTGAGGATGAAATTATTAAATATTACTACAATAAATTCAGCAAACGAGAGTATATACTAGTGTGCATTTATTTTCATTACAGCTCATTCTACACAGTATATGGTCAAGTGGTCAACATCTGTTCTGGATGTGTGAATGTATACCTCCATTTGCCCAATCCTTTCAATTCTTTCCATAAAAGACCATACCGGTGGTGTGGCATTGCATTATTTTTTTTTAAAGATTTGTTTTGGGGCTTTTATGCCTTTATTGGATAGTACAGTAGACTGACAGGAAACGGGGGGAGAGATGGGGAGAGACATGCGGTAAAGGTCTTCCGGATCGGGAATCAAACCGGCAACGCCACCAGGCATCATTGCCTATATGGTATGCGCTTAGACCAGTAGGCCACCAGGCGCCCCATGGCATTGCATTATTGACTACGACTCACTGTATACTTGACTTTACTGCTGAGTCAGTGTCAACCATTTTCCAAAGCATACAGTACCATGGTTTGTGTAATTTTTGAGGAAGCCATTGGACAACAGAAGTCAACTTACAGAGACTTAATGCTTGATAAGCACTAAAACATTGGCTACTACATTCAATTTAATTGAGTGGTTATTTTCTGTGAAACTATTGTTGTGCTTTAATGCTGATTTATTTGAAAAGGTATGGCCAAAAATAGTCCCTGGAGAAAAGACTGATTTACAAATTAAACGCAAACATTACTTATTAACGGTGCAATGATGTTTAAGGAAACATTGACTGCGGGACTACGCCAAGGCTTTTCACGCACGTCTTTGCGTAGAATTTACTGCGTGGAGAGTGCGCGTGTACAACGCGTTTGGAAAGATCCAATGTATATCAATGATAGTGGCTACGCCAGGCGCACGGATAGCACGAGCCCTGGATATGCATTCTCTAAAAATAGGATCAATCAATAGACGATTCTATTCCAGCCGACTCACCCGCACAAATATGCATGCGGTGCGCCCTTGCTGTAGCCCGGGACGCAAGTATCTTCACGGACAGCGCGCGTGCGCACATTTTCTGGTGTAGTCTGGCCGTTAGTTAACTATTGTAGACGTATAGTTTTCAACATAAAAATGGTCTGTTTCTATACAGAATGGTTCTTTAAGGTTGCCATTGTCTGTTGTTGCTGCACAGTGACAGCCGCTATAACACAGTTTGGTTACAGTGTGTGTAAACAGACCTAAATCTATCCGACCACAGGACAGGAGCTCTCGAGGGCACAGCTGTAATGAATGACTTTCAATCACAGAGCCGGTCCATGAATAGAAAGAGGCTTTATTATTAATGTGCAGCGAGAGGGAGAGAAGCCTACTGACTGTCTGTATGTAAATATGATTTCCTCTAAAGGAAAAGTAGTAATAGCTTTATAAACAAGAATTGACACACAGTCAATATAAAATCTGTGGATTGGTGTGTTGACGTTAGTGTAAAAAAAGTTTGAAAAAAAAAATGTTTTGAAAAAAAAAAAAAAAGTTTGAAAAAAAAAAATGTAGAAAAAAAAAAGTTTAGGTCCAAAAATGTGTTAAAAAATCGACCTGATGGTGGCGCTATATGGGACAGATCCATGTCGATGAGATAAGTGTAGACATACTGTGTAGCGATTTGTGTGATTTTAGGGCAAAAACTGTAGGAGCAGTATTCAAAAATGTGTTTTAAAAAATTTGGCAGGGGTCCCTGGAGCTGCGGGGGTCCCTGGAAGGGTGGAGGTTGTGGATTGGCAGACAAGGATTGTGTGTGGAAAATTTCACATGGATAGGGGCAAAAAAGTGTGATGTGACGTGACAGACAGACTGACGGACAGACAGACAGGCGGTGGAGGTTTTCATAGTAACTGCGACCTGACGGTCGCAATTATAATCATTAGTATTGTTTATTTTAATTATTATTATTAAAGGACCTACACCATGAATTTTCACTTTTTCTATTTTAAAACCTTTTTTTGGGGTCCCACTGGCACCTTCTATCCTCACAAAGTCCTATTTCTGACCGTTGTGTCTTTCTCTGGTTTTGGGCAGACAGAGATGAAAAGCTTTCCACGGGTTCTCAGAACAGTGCTGTTCTGAGAGTTGACGAGAGTGACGTCACTCTCGTTTTCCCGTTTTCCCGAGTCAAAAAAAAAAATGTTTTCAATTTTTTTTTTTCAAAACATTTTTTTTTCAAAACTTTTTTTTTTTTCAAAAAACTTTTTTTTTTCAAAAAACTTTTTTTTTCAAAAAACTTCTTTTTTTTCTGGAAAAACCCCACTAGATGCGCCCCTGAGCAAACAGAGGCCGTTTTGGTATTGCAGCTGGAGAGCCTCATTATAGTAGAGCTAGAACAAACAAAAAGAATGGTCAGAGTGTTTTTTGAGGGTTAAAACCTGTCTAAGACTCAATTTTGAGCATATATTTATACAAAAAATATAGTTTTAAAAGCATGGTGTAGGCCCTTTAAGGAACTCTAGAAATCTCAGTTGGAACTGTTACCCCAGTGACCCGATGCTGGATAAGCGGTTGAAGATGGATGGATGGATGGATGGATTATTTTAGAGTAAGCTACTTTATTTACCATTATTGTGTACTCCGCCACATGGGGAGCAATCTTCAATTCAATCTTCAATTCAAAGAAGCTTTATTGGCATGAGAACACAAACGTTTACACAGTGGTGGAAAAAGTACCTACATTTTTATAATTAAGTAAAAGTATCAATTCTGCAATGTAGAATCACTCTGTTACAAGTAAAAGTCCAGAATTAAAAATGTACTTGAGTAAAAGTACAAAAGTATTGGTATCCAAATGTACTTAAAGTACCAAAAGTAAAAGTACAAAATGTTTGAAAATAGCAGATCTACAAGCTCACAACGCGTCGCACCGCAATGCGTTGTGAGCTTGTAGATCGGCTATTTTCAAATAGCCTTGGTATAACATAGGGCTAAAGTGGTTTATGTGTGTTTTAAACTTTAGTTAAAGTTAGATAAAGTACTATGTTCTATCCGTCTGTCTTTCAATGTTATATGAGATACTTAAAGTGTGGTTCCTGTGGAAATAAGCCTCGGCTTTCTAGGATCTCCTTTTAGTCACCAGTTGACCTTGTACCAGTGATTTGTACTGTCATGAAACTGTACTTTTTTCTATTGCAAACTTCTAATAAATTCTTCAATCAATCAATCAGTTATTGCTTTGTAGATTAGCATTATTGGGCTAAATGTAAAGACGCTACGCTGCGCCAACCGTGAATTCAACACAATCTGCTGTTGAGCAGTTTAACCAATTTGCTACGTACGTCTACACAAACGGTCAGATTACAAAGATAAATTGCTTAGTGAAGGCTCACGGATGTCACCATAGGGTACGCTCCAGCAGAATGTCCCGTAATGATCGTATTATTTAAAGAGGAGCATTTTAATCCGATCGGTCGTCGTTTCCTTAAAAAGGTATTAATGTATCTAAGTGCAGTACACCTCGCAACCGATGGGGTCGCATGGCTGAAAAACAACAGAAAATGACGTCTGATCGGATTAAAATGCTGTTTATTAAACAATACGAAAGATACGGGTAATTCTGC
The DNA here is from genome assembly GCF_963921795.1 of Nannobrachium achirus. Taxonomy (NCBI): domain Eukaryota; kingdom Metazoa; phylum Chordata; class Actinopteri; order Myctophiformes; family Myctophidae; genus Nannobrachium; species Nannobrachium achirus. Next base: position 29,663,791 of record NC_137819.1, read on the forward strand.
TTGAGCGTACCATACTGTGACATCTGTGAGACTTCAGTAAGCACTTTATCTTTGAAATAAGAACGTTTTTGTAGACGTACGTAGCAAATAGGTTTAACTGCTCAACACGAGGTTGAAGTGAATGTATTACGTGCGCAACAACGTAACATGCCTGCGTTAGCCTGCAGCTAGCGCTAGCTAGCGTTAGCCTGCAGCTAGCGCTAGCTAACGTTAGCGTTAGCCGTTAGCCACACATCCAGAATAGTCTAATAAGTCAATTTTCCAACGGCGAGTGAACGATTGCATTCCGAGTTGGGTCGCCGTTTTATTCCATGAGTAATTGTGTATAACATGCCTGCGTTAGCCTGCAGCTAGCGCTAGCTAGCGTTAGCCTGCAGCTAGCACTAGCTAACGTTAGCGTTAGCCGTTAGCCACACATCCAGAATAGTCTATTAAGTCAATTTTCCAACGGCGAGTGAACTATTGCATTCCGTGTCCTTCATGGATTTTTTTCCCCCTGGCTGTCAATGTTTTTATTGTCCAAAAAGAAAACGTTCTGAACGTTAAAACTAGATAGTTTTACGATCATGACAATGTGACAAACGGAACGGATCATTTTTTTCCAAACTCGAGAAGAAGAACAGCGCCAGAACAGCGCAAGGCCGCTCCCAATCATGAAACTAGCTCGGTTACCATGTGACATGGGGACAGCCAATAGGCAAATAGGTCGCCTAGGTCGCCTGAATGTCTCACCACAAACGCACGTCTTTACTAAAATCTGTTCCACAGATTTAAAAATAGTTACAAATAAAAGGCCTGTATTCAAAATGTTACTTGGCTAAAAAGTACAAAAGTATTGGCATCAAAATATACTTACAGTACCAAAGTGAAAAAGTAATTTTAATATTTGTCAAGACTTTTTTCGAAAATAGCAGATCCACAAGCTTCCAAAGCATTGTAGTGGACTCAAAGGTACAATATTTGCCTCTGAGATGTAGTAGAGTAGAAGTAAAAGCATCTAAAATTGAAAAGAAAAAGAAAAAAAAAGAATTAAAAGTACAGTACTTGAGTAAATGTACTTACTTTCCACCGACAGGTCAGTAAGGCAACAGTGAGGTAAAGGAAAAGTTTGGTTGTGCTAGAAAGCTACGCAACAATTTAATTTGTAATTCATTCTTAAATCTTCTGATAATGATAACAATTTCCATTTCTGATAAAGGTACTTTTTGGAGCTGTGTGCAGCTCCCTATACGTGGCTGTGTGGGTCTGTCTGTGTGTGTGTCTGTCTGTGTGTGTGTCTGTGTGTATGTAGCCTGACTTCGGCGCGTAACTAGTGCCGCACCATTTACGCCACTCGCGCAATATATACATCAAAATGTGCGGCTCGGCCGGGAATGGTGTTCTATTACCTTTCGTTCCGATCCGCCTTACCATGCCGACGTAATCGGCAAAAAACGACGCTTAATTGTCCCCATTGACTTATAATGGGACAATGCAAGAAATCACTTTCAAGTATTTTTCTCTCGTAAACCATAGGAGCTACAGTTTCAAACCTCGGAGAGGAGATTCATAATGATTTTAAGAATGAATCGAAAAATAATTACATCACTCGGCCTCATGGTGGCGCTATAACGGCCCACTTTACGTTTTGCCCCGTAACTCTTGAACCGTAGATCGGAAAATTAAAATTATTTTTTCCCTGGATTCCTTGGATCAAGACGCATCTCCCCATATAGGCCACGCACATTTGCGACACACACACACAGCTCCACTTCACACGGGTGTGATTTTATTTGCACGAAAGGTCATGGTGGTGTCACTCAAATGGTTAGGGTTCAACCACTAGGAAGCTTTCTTGTTCACAGCAATTTCCTTGGCAATCCAGCCATTATATTCTGAGATATTTTGTGTGCAAGTGGAAATTTTCATTTCCTCCTGTGTAGGCTAGGTAAACAGCAGCTGTCTTTCCATCATCGTCTAAACGGCATCTGCTCATAATCATGCATCATAATATCTGTGCTGCATGTGAAGCACCTTTTATTTGTAGGGTATTTTATACAATAGAAACATACAATTATAGAGTGTAGCTCATCATGGGTGGTTGCTTCATCTGTCAATGACGTTTCTGTGTTTTGACTCTGAAATCAAGCAAAAGGCTTCCTTGAGGGGGTTCTCTGGCTGTCCATTTCACGATGTTGTCCAAATGGCATATTGTGTGTTATGGCGTGACTAACACTTGGAGGAAGAGCGGCGAGTCAACACAGCGTGTGGGCAGACACTCAATCACACCCCCAACGGGCTGTGTGGAGCAGCAGATGAATACTTTAAATGGCGCTCCTTTTTAAATATTCACACGCAAAACACCATGGCTTTTGTGCAGAACACTTGCTTCCTGGTGCTAAGATGTACAGACGAATAGGAAGCAGTTTTAGCTTCTTTGTGCATTTCATCTGTGGTCATGGTGATGAGTCTTGAGTGACAAGCAGTTGTGTGCGAAATGCCGCTCTGTTTACTTGATGTGTGTCTCTTTTTGTCCTCAGGCGCGGCTGTGGCAGGGGTGTACCGTGTGACGGGGAAGGACATGGCCCCCCTGCAGGCTCTGGTATTCGGCGTTGGACAGACTACCTTCTCCGTCATAATCTCCTTCTCGCGCGTCATGGCCACTCTGTGAAGTTCCACTTCAAGGGCACACTCAGATGAATGGAAGGACCCATACAGGTGAGCAGAGGTGGTGGATTAAGCCACGGATCAAGTCAGTGAGAGACTTATGGTTGCTCACTCGTAAGAGCATCGAAAGGGCATGGCCTGATTTGCATGGGCAAAGAGAAGGTGGGGATGCTCTGAAAGTTGGGCCTCAATGCAGGAGAGAAAGAGACCCCTGGTGTCTCTGTTCTATCACTGCAACAATCATCAGCGCTCCCCCAGTGCTGTTTAAAAGGGAACTCAGTGCAGGCCTCTCTCCTCTCCATGGGACGGCACACCACTCGCTGGACAAGAGGGCAAGATCCATAGCCACTCTGTAGCGATGCCACATCCCAGACTGAAAGCCATGTTCCAGGTGTCTCCAGAGTTCTCTCAGTGCTCTGTCATTGTGCCAACAGCCCTGCCTGGGACATCCAGATGCCTTTGTGGTAATCTCCACTGACTCTTGAAGGCTTTCTGTTGCACTTGGAAAATCTCTCTTTTCTTCCTTTTTTTTTTTTTTTTAACCAAGTGAAGGGAAGCAAGAAGGATGACCTGTAATTATTTGCGATGATTTCATGGTACCATGTCACAATGCACTTTAGGTGCCGCTGTGAGAACAACATTTTGGGCAGAGAAGGTTCACAAGAGTGAACTAACAACGATGTTCATCAGCAAAACCGCCTTTGAGTATATTAACGTCAGCCTCACCAACTGGCTAGGTTCTCACACCTAAAATAACAGATTATCGAGGCCATTACTTTCTGTTCAGTGGTTTGACAACTTCTGCAGAGTTATACTCCAGTACTAACATACTCCAGAGACTTGGCTTTGAATTTGCACTCCTCTAAATGTTGGAACTCCCTTGCCTGAGTGGTCACACGACACCTCAGTTGAAAGTCACAAAGGATATCATATTACCAGCATCCCTGCAGCATTCTCAGTTTGTATTTTTGAAATAGTTTCATTGCGTGCCAATTATGTGACAGGTGGGGTCTAAGATAGGAGGGAAAAATCCCATCATATTTAAAATACTGAGTGTATGTGCACTTGGTTGAATTTGCCTTGGGCAGTTTCTTTCAGGGCTGGTCAGCATTAGATCAGTATTAACATAATCATTATACAGACTGAATGAGAGAGATTGGGTCTCAACTGAAGTGAAAAGGTTTGTTTGCATTGCTGCTTGAATTAAAATTGCTGTGATATTCAAACAATTGCTTTACTGTCTGTGAGTCCTAAATGCTAATTTGTACTTGGGCGCACAATCGCTCAAATGAAAAACCTATTTTTTGAAAATCTGTTAATTGCGCTGAGCAATGCGGCCATGCAATGAAGTATAAATGAAGCGTTAGAATCCATCACTCCATGGCCCGCCAGTGTTAATAACATTGTCTGCAGTGCCATACATTCCTCAAGCTTATATTAAACAAAGTATGTGTGTGTATATATACTGTATAATGTATGTATACATACATACACATATATACGATGATCCACTCTCTAACTCAGAAGAACTGCAACGTGTAGCGAGCTTGTAGATCAACCATTTTCTTTATATGTCAACCAGTGTTGAAAAATGTCACCTATATTGACACTCCCAAAATAGGGATGCCAGGATGAAAGTGGTTGAAGCCATAGTTCCCTGGAGAAGATCAAATACATTTTGCTGCTGTCACAGCCATTTTATATGGCTCCTCCTTAGTTTCTTGCCATTTATTTATTTTAATTTTAACCCATGTTCCTTAAGTTTAACCTTATCTATTGCACTGAAATTGATCTGCCTTCTTTTAGCACAGTGTGTGATGATAATGTTCCAGTGTGACCCATATTAATCCAGTATTACGTATAGTTAGCGTTCCCAATAGCCACAGTTGAAGTCGATTTCAAAAGACTAACCGATGTCACTCTGTATAGAATAATGTATGGGGTCATTGATGACAAACACATTCAATAGTAAACCTATTGAAAGAAGGCGTTATCAAGGACTTATATTGCCCAGGTACACCACAGTTTGTGTTACCTACTATTGGTTAGAACAACTTAAGAATTATATTTACTTTTATGCCTACTACCTATTGCAGCAAAAATATGGACAACAAGATAACAGCGTCCCTCCCTGGATTAAAGGGGCCACACCATGCTTTTAAAAATATATATTTTATATAAATATTGGTCCATAATACGGTTTTATACAGGTTTTAGCCTAAACAACCACTCAGATATTGGAATTTCATGTTCTGTCTGTCTCTAATTCCAAACCATTTCAGATGCAATACCAAAATGCCCTTTGTTGGCAATGGGGCGCTGTATTTGGGCTAAAATTGGAACAATACAGAGAAGATACCATGGCACCATGCTAATCTTCTCTGTATCGTTCCAATTTTAGCATGGCACCATGCTAATCTTCTCTGTATCGTTCCAATTTTAGCACCACTTTACCCCGCCCACCTCATAGTCTCAATAGAATATAGCCTCCCAAAAAGTACCGGTGACTGAGGGCAGAATTCAAAAGAGTACCGTTCAGACACGCCCATTCAGAAAATCAATGAAATGGAAGACAAGGCTTAGAGTTAATGAATTGGGGGTTTTTTTTGGGCTGGAAGAGACACTGGGAAGACCAAAAAACACGTTTTTTTTTTTAAATTCATGGTGTAGTCCCTTTAATAAACTACAGTAGTATACTGTACTTGCACCAGACCCACAATGGAGAGTTTTAGGCTGAAATGCCAAAGTATTTTTCACATACTAGCTTTAATTACTGCATTATCTACATATATTAGGTTGTTATCATCAAGAACTAGTTTAGCCCAGTTTACTTTTTTTTACTTTTTTTTTCTTCTTATGGCGTAGATCAGAATGACCCAGACCTTAACGCACAGCCATAAGAGTTGCTATGATTTGGGCGAATATTTGATATGAAGTTTCTCACCTAAATTTGTGCAGTAAGATTGCATCATATTCACCATAATTTGTTGTTATGTAATTGACTCCACTCACCTTCAGTACCAACACAGCACAGAAGAGGGCAGTGTTTGCTCAGGGCAGTAGCAACAGTAATGTTGAAGAATTGAAATAATTACCAGTGAGAATTATTATTATTATTACAGCTTTATTATTGTAATTTGACATGGTTTCTATTCGCTTTCCACTTACTTACTCTTCTTGGTGGTACTGTTGGCCTACTGCAATCTTTAACCCCAAAATGTAAAAGAATAAACATTACAGGAAAAAGTGAAACACTGAATTATCTGCACATACTACAGTACTAACCATACCCATGTGATTGTTTTTGGCTCAAATTCAGGGACCAAATTGTGCGTTGTTGCCGATGACTCACCTGTCATCATAGCAATGAAAATGATGTGAAACTTTGTTTGAATTGCTGAATAGTTTGCTGAATATATGGTTCATAGGAGATGTGATATTTGAGTGTTTTGTTGTATTTTGGTGTATGTCTGTGTGGTTGTGCATGTGAGTACTATAATATTTAATTATTTATTTTCTTTCATAATGGGGGTTGTCTGTACGCAGGCCCTTGGAAAGTGTTTTCACTTGTCTCGATCAGATAATGTCTAGTCTATGCTCTGTCGTGCGATGGTGTCGTGAGTGCAACAAAAGTAGCAGCCCACAGCACGTTGCGGTTGTGAGCTTGAAGATTGGCTATTTTTGGAGTGTGATACCATCATATGACGAAGGATTAATCAGGCTTAAGGACCTAATTATAAGTGACATGAATGGCACCGTGTGTCCAAAGACGTCACACAGACAGGTCCACGAGAAACGTCTTACAGTACGTAATGTATCAGAAAACATGTTTTATTTATTACTACAAAGTGTTTAGAAGCGCCTTTTTTGTCCAACAAAACATCAAGCACCGACAGTAGAAAGCTTGCTTACGTGGATGAGGTCAGTTGCACTTAACCTGTACGGCTAAACTGTACAAAATCCTCATCAGAAGGATATATATCAAAATGAGATGTAGCATAATGGCAAAATTAACCTTACTGACAGTATTTTGATATTCACACAAATGTATTTCTCTACTACAGTATAGTGACATGCATTAAAATAATGACGCCTATGCCACAAGTGGTAATGTTTTAAGATTGAGTGAGAATTGATTTTCTGCTTTAGACTAGGCAATTACACCACCAACAAAATGGTGGGCAATGTTGTGTGTACTGCTGCAATACCTAAAAGAGAGGAACTGACGATACAACACAGTCGGAATGTTCATTTAAGTCTGAAAGAGTCAAATCTTTGACACTTTCAGAATTATATGAACACTCCAGACTTCGCTGTGGACCGCTTCCCGGACCTCAACATGCCATTCAATGATATGCCCTGTCCAATAACCACTTATAAGTAATGCTACCCTTCAGATCTGTGTTATACAAATGCCACATACAGTATGCACCATGGGCACACATCCTCTGTTACTGTACCTCCCCTCCTGTGTTTGCATGTGTAATGCAGCTCAGAAAACGTGTGAATGGATTATGGACAATCCCAAACAAGAGACAATGTACAAAAACCCAAAGTGGCACTTGTAAATAATGTATAATGTTCTTTTTTTAGTTTTTTACCAGCCAAACAGCTGATGTTTATAACTATTGGATATTTATGTACAAATTGTTCTCCTGTACATACTCAACAGTCAGGTGAAATACAAAATAAAATGTTTTGCAGAATAAACTCGGGAATGCCTTTTCTGTTCCCACATACTGTGTCTCAATACTGTCTTCTACAGATCTTTATATGACCTGAAGAAAATATTGTCTGTGGGGGCCGGATGTCTGCCTGTATATTCTCACAATCATCAGCATCACTCTTTCACTGGAGCAGTCTGAAGGATCCCTGCTCATACGATCGTTTATATCTTGTATCTCATCTGCCATGCCATGCGTGATCTGACTACTTGCTGTTGCCATTAATCCCCCTCTCCTTGGAGGCTTCCTCTGTCCTTCGATGCAGTTATTCCTAGTTTGTCCTTTGACTGCTTCCTGCATGAAACCTAAGGTGTGCAATAGTTTATTGTACGTTGTAAGTACTTTTTACTGACGATCTGATCCAGAACAACGTACAATCAGGTTAACAGGTAGGGATTCAGTTCCTCGTCAAAGGACACTGCAAGCCTGGGGCACTCAGGTGGTGCAGGGGTAAAGTTCCTGCCCACCACCGGAGACTAGGGCTTGGAATCCTCTTCTATTCGGTGCATCCAGCTTGCCTGGGTGTTCCAACAAAGACAATTACCGTATGTTTGCAGAATTGCAGGAGGGAAGTCGGACGTGGAGGGCATTTCTTTGTCGCTGCTCTAGTGACTCCTACAGGTTCGTCAATGGCATTAGTAAGCAGTGTTGTCCAGCTATGAGGCATGAGGTGAAAGTGGCTATATTTGCAATTTGACTGAAATCCCCACTGCACGTACCAAATTATTACATTTCTGTCTCGCTGAATACCGTCTACAGTCTCTGCACATAGAAATGCAGTGCAAAATCCTGAGTGTCAAATCAATTTGTGTAAAACCAATCAATTTGTACACTCAGATTTAAATTGGCACTCAATGTTTCACAGTGAAGGGCAGTGCCAGCCAGATAGGCAGACAGACATACAGTAGCCCCTTTTGAGCCGGCTGCTCCATTGTCGCTGGTTTAAAGTCTGTTATATCATTTAGAACCTTTCTCTTTGTTGCTCAGGCTGGTGTGGACGCGAAGATCACCCTGCTACATCCAAACATTGAAATTCAGAAGGCTGTCCTGGATATATCATTCCAGCTGGCAGGGGAGTTTGACATTCAGACAATATTTATAATATAATGGTTGTGATTTGGTTGTGACCCATAAGCTTCCATTTGTTTACATTTTTTACATTCTCTGAGTTACAAATGGATAAATGAATACATTGATGTATATGAAATTGATGTTCTGAATTTTACCGTACAGGCAACATGGTGCTTTACGGATCCATTGTTATGCTCTTGGAGTTAAATTGACTTGGATTGAATTGGATTTTACAGTATACGTGGTGCTTCGCCATTGCCGTTACTGGAGCTGAGGGGCACGGAGACGGAACAAAAGACAATTCAGACCTGAGCACAATTGGTCATTCATGTAGTTGTTCTAACATTTCATTGCTATTCAGGGCAAGTGGTGTACCTTGCCTGTGTCTTGCAAGTACCCGATTACAGTCCCGTTTCTCAAGGCTGCATGTATAACATTTCCAAGCCTCATGCGGTGCAGTCTACCGAGGGTCAAAGTTATCTGCACTGGGGGGCCTATAACCTGGCTGGAATGTTGGGCCGTGACAATGGATGCATGCTGATGGAATTTAATCAGGGGAATAAAACAGGCAAAGGTCTAGTGTTGTTATCATGCTGTTTTGCTGTGTTTTTGTTATTTTATTCTTTAATGCCAGAGCACGGCGTCCTCCGGACTATACTGCTCATTTCCATCAAGCGTCCACGCTGTTTTATAACTAGGAGAGAGGCTGAGCGGCGCTGATAAGGGGTCAGTGGCTGTTCTGGGGACAGGAAGTGTTTCATAAGAAGCCAGAAGCTGGGCAGTGATATATATACGCTGTAATCTGACGGGAATGTCTGACAAACAGGTCTCTCTGTGTGTGTGTGTGTGTGTGTGTGTGTGTGTGTGTGTGTGTGTGTGTGTGTGTGTGTGTGTGTGTGTGTGTGTGTGTGTGTGTGTGTGTGTGTGTGTGTGTGTGTGTGTGTGTGTGTGTGTGCCGTGTTCATCATTCTACAGTTCACTTTACACTATAACTCATTCTGCCCAACGGCAGATCTGCTGAGGTTGTTTTCCTGTTTTTGTCAGAATTAGCTCTGGAATTCGACATTGATTTTCTAAATGCCTTTTAATAGCACTCTGTTTTCTCTAGGGTGTATTCCAACTTGAAATACACACCCCACAGACAATTCTCTCAGCCACCTTTTTCAGATAATTTTTCCAATAAACTGTGCATTACAGTGTGTGTGTGTGTGTGTGTGTGTGTGTGTGTGTGTGTGTGTGTGTGTGTGTGTGTGTGCGCGCGTGTGTGCGTGTGTGTGTGTGTGTGTGTGTGACTGTATTTTTCTAAAGGCTGAAAATGGTCATGCACTTAGTTTTTTTTGCAGCTCATTCATCTATCTAAATTAATCGATCTTTGGCTCTCTTAATTGTATTCACGCTGCATATGCTCCTGCATATGCTCCTTCACACTGCATATGGCTCACTTTACAGCCACGATATATAAATAGTTTTGTTATTTAGAAAGTGGTTATTCAGCCGTCAGACAGCATTGGTAGTGGAAATACTATTAAGTAATCACACCATTAGGTTCTGATTGATTGATTGAAGACTTTATTAGAGGTTTGCATATAGGAAAAGTTACATGCATGACAGTACAGCTCACTGGTACACGGTCAACTAAAAGGATTAACACCACAAGAAAGCCTTTGCCTTGTTTCAATTGGGGTCCTTTTTTAACTCCAGGGTTCCCACACATCTTTACCAATTAATTTCCAAAACCTTTCCAAAACTTTTCCAGAATATTTAAACCGATTTCCAGGACTATATAACAATAATTCAGCTCAATAACGAGTCGCTTACTCCTATGCGCAATGCCCAAAGACAGGTAGTGTATGCCAGTGGTTCTCAACCTTTTCAGGCCGTGACCCCCGAAATAATCATATTTGAAGAGAGTTGAGGAATTTTGTATAACACAGTTTTATTGTGAACAACGCGAGGCGTTGTGAGCATGTAGATCGTCTATTTTCACAATTTCTTCCTCTAATATTTGACAATTTGGCCAATGTTTAATTTGTTATTTCAGTATTAACAAAATCAATAACGAAAGACAATGCATAGTTATTTTTTCCAGGACCCTTGATCAATTCCAAAACTTTTCCAGTGCTGGAAAAATATTTTTCTAATTTCAAAATAGTTCCAGGAATTTCATGACCGTGGGAACCCTGTAACTCATATAACTGATTGAGGTCCTTGCCAAACCCTGACCATAACAAACCTATGCCTTTACTTATGCCGAGCCTGAACCAGCTGTAAGTTACAGCAAGAGTCTTCACCAGGGGGTCCTCAGAGTTACTACAGGGGGTCCTCCAAATCTTTGAGTGATAGAAGATTTTTTCTCCTTTTTTATATTAACGACTTGAACCCTAGCGTCCATATTCTGAGAACTTTAGCCAAAAATAGCAGATCTACAAGCTCAGAACACCTCACGTTGCGAGGCGTTGTGAGCTTGTAGATCGGTTATTTTCGGCAAAGAGGTTTGGTGTAGAGTGTACTAAGTACAGAGTGAAAGGTCAAATGTATTAATTATTATTTATTATATTAATTTTACATGAATCCAAAATACACTGATGATTGTGCCGTCAAACGATGAAACTATATGGTATCTATGGGTTGTGGGGGTCCCTCTTCATCTCTCTCGACGAAGGGGTCCTTGGCCTGAAAACGTTGAAGACCCCTGAGTATGACAACATGGCAACATGACTGTCCCTAACCAATCACATGTCATAGATTGGTCTCCCATGGCTGAACATCCACCACCAACAACTTTACCCCGCAAGTAAAGTCGCCTGGCTTCCTAGAATAGGAATAGGGCCACCAAGCCACTCGTTGCTATTGTCTTATTGTTTCCTCTCCAGGAAATACTCAAGAGTTGAGCATGAGTGTAGACAAGGGGATTGCATGCTTGCTTTGAAAAAAACACCCCCTAAACAATGGCTGGAGGCAGACCAATTCCTTTGACCTGCCAGATCACACTTCACATTATTGACCTTGCCTGCATGTGCGCCTGGCGGCTCCACTCCCGTTGCTCGTGATGTATATAAAAGTTCAGACAACACACAAACAGTCCACGAGGCTAGTCTCCAGCAGAGGCCGGACCTCCTGTCATCCCAGCGCCTGTTGTCTGGACACTTCAACGGTGGGTGGGACCAGGGGTGTCGCACCAAATTCTGGGCCCTGGGTACAAGGATTCACAGCGGGCCCCCCCATGAATGTATTTCATTAGACTGGGAACGCATTATTATTACGCATTATTTTGTGCTTTAACTATTGAAAAATAGCAGATCTACAAGCTCACAACGCGGCACCGAGTGCCACGCTGCGAGCTTGTAGATCTGCTAATTTTGAAAAATCGTGAAAAAGCTTTTTAAAAAACCTATGTTTCTACCGGTATGTCAGTGGTGCTCAAACCTTTTCACACCAAGAACCCCCAAAATTATATGTATTTGGCCGCCGACCCCCATCTCAAAATATTTGGTTCCAGGGACCCCCCAGAAGCAAAATTTGAGTTTCAAATGTTCGCTTAAAAAATACACATATTCAAAGATTTGCACACATTTTCACGACTTTTCAAAAATAGCAGATCTACAAGCTCGCAGCGCGGCACTCGGTGCCGCGCTGTGAGCTTGTATATCTGCTATTTTTCAATAGTTAAAGGGCCTACACCATGAATTTTCATTTTTCCAATTTTTATGTATTTTCTTGGTGTCCCACCAGCAACTTCTATCCTCACAAAGTCCTATTTCTGACCATTGTGTCTTTCTCAGTTTATGGGCAGATCTATGTTAGCATGTCTCAGAACGGTCCTGATTGTGAAATGTCAGATTTGTGATGTCACAAGGCCTGAGAAGGAGGCAGGAGGAGCTGGGAGAGGGTTGGGGAGGGGTGGGCAGGCCTGAGAAGGAGGCAGGAGGAGCTGGGAGAGGGTTGGGGAGGGGTGGGCAGGCCTGCTGAGCAGGAGGTGGGGAGGAGTGTGGGGCCAAATCTGGCTCAATAGCGCAGTCCTCCCACTCAGGACAAGGTGGTACTGCAGCTGAAAATGCTCTGAAAGCCAGGCAGAAATGACAGGGGCTCTGTATTCAGGAGTGGTAATTTAGCCTCAAACCTTTTCAAAAACGTTTTTGGGACACAAACAGTGTTATATAAATTATTTTTAAATGCATGGTGTAGGACCTTTAAAGCATAAAATAATGAAGGCCCCTCCACCTTGGGCCCTAGTAACTCAGTCCCACTCCCCACTTGTGACGCCTCTAGGTGGGACGGAGCTGTCCTCTCTGTTTACATGTTCAAGTTATATCAGACAGACCCTGCACACTCCTACTCTGGCTCTATGCAACTATGCTGGCACAATGTAACCTTGGCGGCATGGGAGGTACACGTAATAATGACATTGCACTAATCTGAATAAAAAGATTATTAATTGGAAGTGTTTGTAGCTTCTGGAGAACAGCAATTATTTTTCATTATTTTGTATTACATGCTGATACTTAAAAAGTATTAATCTGTAATCTGTACAAAAACGTATATATAATCATTGTAATCTATAAATAAGCAGGTGACCTACAATTAAGTACATTTTGGATTTAAATCCCTCCAGTCCTGAATATAGATTTTATTCACCAAGGATGTTCACATAAAAGGAATTTGACACAAAATTAGACAACAAGTTCAAGGAGATGAGAAAAACGTCAAAGGGTAACGTTGTACAGTTTATAATACACAGATTATTGTGTACATATTACAGAACTTCACTTAATAGGTGTCAGAGTGTATAGCAAAGACAGCACTGATATACCAGCAGTAGAGTACAGTATTACCCTATTAATAGACAATCTAAATAATAGCCTCATTCACGACCTCCATTGTTTTTGGCTTCTCTTTGACATGCCCCTGCATCCATTTCTTATAGCGTGAACAATGTGTGATCCTCGCCCCCGCTGGGTCTTCCCTTTGGAGAGGCTTTCCTTTACTCTTGATGATGTGAACGATGCGTGTGTGTGTGTGCAGGGACCATTGTCTACAACAACATTAGTCGCATGCGAGGATACTGTGACCATGTGACTGCCAACACCCTCGGCCCTGACTCCATGTCTGACACCAGCACCTTGGATGGCACAGGGCACAGAAACCCCTTTTACAGTAGGCTTATACTTCGTCAAGCGACGGTGTTGCGTGCAGAAAATAACCTACCAGTGGTAGAAAAAGGTTAGTATCAATACTGTAAAATGATCAATACTGCAAGGTATTAGAAATACTCTGTTACAAGTAAAAGTCTGGAATTCAAAATGTACTTAGGCCTACTTACTTTTGATACAAAAGCATTATCAAAATGTAGGCTACTAAGTACCAAAAGTAGAAAGTTATGTAGAATGTCCCATTTCACAAGTTTTCAAATGTAGGCTATAACATATCTAAAACTAGTAGATCTACAAGCTTACAATGCATCGTGATGCAACGCATTGTGAGCTTGCAGATCGTCCATTTTCAAATGGCTGAAATGTATATAGGGCTAGTAGTACTGTAACTACGTTTTCAAATACTTGTAGTGGAGTAAATAGTCCAGTATTTGCCTCTGAGATTAGATATAAAGGAGTAGAAAGTAAAAGTAACTCAAAATTGTACTTAAGTACAGTACTTGAGTTCATGTACTTTGTAACATCACTGCTATCTACAAGCTCACAAATGTGTCACAGCAGCAGACGTCTAAATGTTAATTAGGTTATTACGTTATATTAGCTATATTTGCATTGTAAAAAACTGATTTTTGCAATGCAAGTTGTTGATATGATACACATCACAAAAAGCTACAGCTTGTCAAATACACACACACACACACACACACACACACACACACACACACACACACACACACACACACACACACACGTCACACACACACACACACACACATTGATTGATTGATTGAATTGATTGAAGACTTTATTAGAAGTTTGCATAAGAAAAGGTACAGTTTCATGACGGTACAGTTCACTGGTACAAGGTCTACTAAAAGGAGATCCATGAAAAGACTAAGCTTATTTCCACAGGAAACACACACACACACACACACACACACACACACACACACACACACACACACACACACACACACACACACACACACACACACACACACACACACACACACACATACACTGTACACATTATATATACGTAAAGTTTATACACACACAGGGTGTACAGTACACACCAATTAAAATATGACCACATTTTAGGACCTATAGGCACATTGGAATACAAGGTTTACAACGTCATTATTTAGACTCCATTGTCCTTGATTTGCTTCACTGTCTTGATTGTTTTTATAATGCCTATTACTCTCATTATTCTGGTCGTTTCAGTGCTTGGAATAGTTTGTAACTAAGTGGTTGTTTTGTTTTATATGGTTTTCTGTTTATTTTCTATAAAGCCCTTTGTAAACTGTCTGTGCAAATTACGTTTTAAATAATAATATAATAATAGTCATTTGATTTCACCAGGTCATGGCAGGTAGCCTACTATTTATTTTGGGTTTTTCCTGTGTTGTATCAGCAACTTCCACAAGGGAGCAGCATTGCATTTCTCATTGACTGCTGCTGCTGCAAATCCTGCTGCACTGCCCAATGGACTCCCCTCTGTGACTCATCCCATTCCCCAGTGCCAGGGGGACTGATGTGAGTCAAATCATGCCATCATTCAGAGTCCACTTGATAGCTGGTCCAAGCAGAGATCATCTGGTGTAAACTGAGGCATTAGAGTTATAGGCTATATTCACCTGTGGACCTAGTGGAATGATGTATGGCCTCCACCCATCCCTGTACTCTCTCAGAGCAGTGCACGCACGTGCGCGTGCGCGCGCGCGCGCGCACACACACACACACACACACACACACACACACACACGATATTGATAATGAGTTCCACTTCATTTTCTACTGCCTTAATGGGCAGCGTCAAAAATGATTTAATAGCTGTAAAAACATAGATATATCGTTAAGTGACGCATGAGAGATGTGCATGGGGTTTTTAAAATAAGATATTCGCACTTGCGGAATATTTAGAGAAAGCATGGGACAAACGGACAAAGAAAACAAATATGTGATGTAGGCTATATTTATTTAGTTTTTGGGTATTAACAAAATATTTAAGTTTTTACTTTTACGTTTCTGTTTCCAGTTTTCTGTTTTGGTGTCTTTATAATCCCTTTATAAAAAAAGGGATGGGTTTTATGACAAGACACGAAAATAGCACACACACACATACGGTACACGCACGCATGCACACACAACTGGAAAAATAATCAAGGGGAAAATGGTGTCTGTACATTCTGAGTATATTTTCGTCCATGCCTTACCCCTTATTCCAAAACTCCTTTGCCTTTTTTTTTTTACTATTTTGAAAACACTTTAAAATACTTCAAATAGCCGATCTACATCATCGACACGTTGTGAACTTGTAGATCAGTTATTTGAAATATTTAAAAAATGTTTTTCAAAATAGTAAAAAATGGCAAAAGATTTTAGGGATAAGGGGTAAGGCATGGACGGAAATGAAGGCCCTTTATGCCCTACCCAGGATCTAGCATGCAGATTGGTCAAAAATAACAGAGGGCATGCATAGCCCTATAAAGAAGAAATAAAATCACACCAGTGTGAAGTGAGCGGTGCTGATGACGATAGACCCGCACATGATGTCACAGGATAGACCTTGACATAACATAAGTATTTGGCCCGTCCATTTTGCATGGACAATGGACATACATACACAAATGGACATACACACAATGCCACATATTGGAGCGGTTAGCATAGCAGCTCAAAATATATTATTTTTCCAGCTCGAACAGTGTGGATCTAATATTGCTTATTTACAGTACACTTGTCACATGCTAAACATGATAAACTCAATAGGATGTGGACAAAAGTTCAGGGATCCTCCTATAGCAGGAGGAGACATGCTGGACTGCAGTCTCATTGTCCCAGACAGCAGAGGAAGCCCCAACAACATCAAGTGTGAACTCTGTGAAGGTGAGCAGAGCTTCACGTTGCCTTTGTCAAGAAATGGGTCTGGTTGACATAATGGCGATACAAATGGTCAAACAACCAAAACATCATGTTCTATTCCAGTGGTTCTGAACCTTTTCAGGCCACGACCCCCAAAACAATCATATTTTACCCTGACGAGTATTAAGAGTTGAGGCATTACATTTTCTATAACACGGTTCTATTGTGAAAATAGATAATAATATTAGAGGCAATTTCTGCCTCTAATATTTGAAAATGTTACCAATGTTTGACCAGAGGCACTAGTAAAAAGGTCTTTAATGTCCTTAAATTGTCACTTTAGAAATGTGCAGATACCCTGTATACACTTATACTGTATGTTGGTCTGTTTACTGTTGAGTGAGAAAACAATGTTAGCATTTAGCTAAATATCTGGGGACCCACCAAAATAATTTGGGAACCCCCCTGGGGGTCCCGACCCACAGGTTGAGAACCACTGTTCTATTCAAACAGACACTCGCCCTATCCACAACTTTCCAACATCCCATCGTGCATTGCGCAGAAGTTGTGCGGAGCTTCCGGCGCCGCAGCCGAGTGTGATCTACTAGCTCACAACGGCTGCATCTGCGACACGACGTGAGCTTGTATGTCTGTATGCAGTTAACCGGAAGTGTGGTGCAAAAAATCCTCCTGTAAATTCCCGCGGAAAGAGGTGGATAGTGACATTATTACTTACACCTAAAAGTAGAAGCACATCCTCAGTGCTGGTTGAATGGGATTTGGGATGAGAAAGCTGGAGGTTAAAGGGCCTACACCATGCTTTTAAAACTATATTTTTTGTATAAATATATGCTCAAAATTGAGTCTTAGACAGGTTTTAACCCTCAACAAACACTCTGACCATTCTTTTTGTTTGTTCTAGCTCTACTATAATGAGGCTCTCCAGCTGCAATACCAAAACGGCCTCTGTTTGCTCAGGGGCGCATCTAGTGGGTTTTTTCCACCCCTCCCCCCTCCCCTCCTCTCCTCTCCTCCCCGGACCCCACGTTGACAACAAATAATGTTAATATTGGGCCAATACAAAAATAGGATAATGTTGCAGCTCTGATTATAGCCTACTGTAGGCCTATGTTGTATGTTATAGGCCTACTGTCAAATGACACAGGGCGACCGTTGCTAGACCAGACATTACAGAAAGTTAATCTACATTAGACAATCAACCCCACCTGCATTGTATTTATGTATAAAAAAAAAGTAAAAAAAAAAAAAAAATGTTTTGAAAAAGAAAGGTTTTTTGAAAAAAAAGAAAGGTTTTTTGAAAAAAAAAGAAAAGTTTTTTGAAAAAAAAAGTTTTTTGAAAAAAAAAGTTTTTTGAAAATAATTTTTTTGAAAAAAAAAGTTTTTTGAAAAAAAAAGTTTTTTGAAAAAAAAAAATAGATTTTTTTTTTTTTTTTTTTTTGACTCTGAAAAAAAAAACGGGAATCTGTGTGACGTCACACGGATCAACTCTCAGAACAGCACTGTTCTGAGAACCCGTGGAAAGCTTTTCATCTCTGTCTTCCCAAAACCAGAGAAAGACACAACGGTCAGAAATAGGACTTTGTGAGGATAGAAGGTGCCAGTGGGACCCCAAAAAAAGGTTTTAAAATAGAAAAAGTGAAAATTCATGGTGTAGGTCCTTTAAAGGGATATTACACTTTCAAAAAACATTTTGTCATTGTATGGTCTAATCAGGCTTGTATGAACACCCTGAACAGTTTTTAATTTTCTTCATTCAGTATTTAGATATTTGATGTAAAAGTTATCTGGCCCTCCAGGCCCATGGCCTCTCCCCACACACAGTCATTGTAACTTCAAACTCCATTTTAACCATGATAGATTCATTAAAAATACCCATTATTTTTTCTGGTGACTCAAACTACCCTCCTAATACGTGAGCAGGCCGTGTTTTTTCCATAACGTTTTTCATGTATTTTTAATAATTCTTTGTGAAAATGGAAAAAATTAAATACAATAAAAATATATAAAAAAGACATGAAAAACGTTATGGAAAAAACACGGCCTGCTCACGTATTAGGAGGGTAGTATGAGTCACCAGAAAAAAATAATGGGTATTTTTAATGAATCTATCATGGTTAAAATGGAGTTTGAAGTTACAATGAGTGTGTGTGGGGAGAGGCCCTGGGCCTGGAGGGCCTGATAACATTTACATCAAATATCTAAATACTGAATGAAGAAAATTAAAAACTGTTCAGGGTGTTCATACAAGCCTGATTAGACCATACAATGACAAAAAGTGTTTTTGAAAGTGGAATATCCCTTTAAGTACATCTCTCCTCAACGACTCCCCAAAAGAAAAGAGAGAGAAAAAAAAAAGAGTTGAACACCTACAGTTTTTAGAATTTAATGCTAATCCAGAGACTTCTCCAGTAATTCTCTGGGACTGTGCAAAGGCTTACTTATGGGGATGTATTATAGCCTTTTATAGTGCTAAAAAGATTGAAAAAGAGTCTGAGCAAAGATAATTAGAAAACCAAATAAAGACTCTCTAACAGTGGCATACATATTCACACTGCTGATGTGCTGAAGTGACTCAGAAAAACATGTAGCCTTGGATTCCTTACTCTCAGAAAAAGTGAAGAGTTGCTTTCACTAGTTGTTCCCAACCTTTTTCCTTGGAGCCCCCTTCGTACGTCCTTATCTCTAACCAAAGCTGAGACCCCCCCCCCCTCCCCCCCATATACATACACGCAAGCACGAGCGAACTTGTGTTTGTCAGATATTTTCTCCACTTAGGCCGTATATCAATCTCATACAACAAATATTGAAAACATGGCAGATCTTCAGGCTCACTGCGAGCTTGTACAGTAGATCTGCTATTTTCTAATGACCCAAAAATGCAAGTTAGGATTTTGTGCAACATGTTTAAAGATTTGGACTACCTCCAAACCGGAGAACGCCTCTTGATCTTTGGTGCCCCCCAATGGGCGCCCAGACCCCAGGTCGGGAAACACTGGCTCAACACCATTTCAAAGATATTATGAACAGGGGTCTTCAACGTTTTCAGGCCAAGGACCCCTTAGCTGAGAGAGAGATGAAGCAGGGACTCCCACTACATATTGTATAAATGTGTTTGCATTTTTTCATAGATAGATTCATAGACTTGTTTGACAGCACTGTCGTCAGTCTATGTTGGATTCATGTTAATGTGTATTTTCAGGCATTTAACCACTTAAATCGTTGATATTTTGTAAATTTGACCTTTCATTATGTACTTGGTCTGCTCTTTTTTACCTCTACACCAAACCTATTTGCTGAAAATAGCTGTTTTTGCTAAAGTTCTCCTCGGAATAGGGATGTGAGTGTTCAAGTTGTTCATTTAAAATAATTATCCTATCACACAAGGATTTGGCGACCCCCCTGTAGTAACTCTGAGGACCCCCTAGAGGTCCAGGACCCCCGGTTGAAGACCCCTGTATTATGAACATGATACAAAAGGGAAGCCTTGTTCTCTTTCTGTTAATACCTCGTCAACTCCAGCCACCTGCATGTCTTCTCTCGCCGAATCCATAAACCTCCTCTATAGCCTTCCTCTTTTCCTCTTGCCTGGCAGCTCCCTTCTCCCAGTTCTACCCCTTATCCCTCCTCTGCACCTGTCCAAACCATCTCAACCTTGCCTCTCTAACCTGGGCTGATCCCTACTGTAGTCATTTCTGATCTTGTCCCTCCTTTTCGCTCCTAATGAGAATTGTAGCAGCCTTTTTGGACCAGATTAAACTGACAAAACTACCTGAAAATGCAAAAAAGGAGTTAGACTCCTATAAGCAACCTCTGGCCTCAATAATAACACAACTCCTGGCCCTGATGGCTATGGCAATGAGTTCTATAAGGCATTCAAAGAGCTCATAACTCCTCTTTCACTACAAGGCAAGCATATTATTAATGTTTACTCGAAATAGGCATCCATCTTGGAGAGAGGCCACCATAGCTGTCATACATAACATGATGTTTTATTCATTAAACCACTTAAATCCATTATACTTCATTCTATACTTTATCCACTCCTTTTTTCCCTCTACACAAAATGTCTTCACCGAAAACAGTTGATCTACAAGCTTACAATGCATTGCAACGCAAGGCTCTGTGAGCTTGTTGATCACCTATCTTTTGCAGAATGTTCGACTGTTATGAAATGCCCATAATTGGGATGGCTAGGGTTCATGACAGTTAATATAAGTTATGGATTGCAGTTAAGACATGCTGGTTAGTGTGTGAGTGGAATGGCATTGAGTGCACATACGTATAAGGCATCATACGGCATATCTGCTCAGTATCATTTATCTTCTCTGTTACAATATTAATATATATTTTTTGCGGTTGGTCTAAAAGGTATTTGCATCTTGATAAGCATCTCTGTTATTAGACAGAACCCCTGCCCTGGTGAATCAAGGGGACACCCCAATTACACAGTGTGATAAGACACAGCACAGATAACATCACAATGAGCAATGTGTCAGATGCCTTTCGACAGTAGACTAAAGACTTCCTACTTAATCCACTTCAGTGTTCAGTTATGTAACACAGTGGTTGTTGGACCCACAAGAGAGGGTTCCAGAGGGTCCCCAGCAAAATGAGTTAATATAGCGTCAAAATCAATTTAACCACTTTAAACCTATAGGCTATATTTGAAAACAGCAGATTTACAAGCGCGCAACGCGTTGCAACGCATTGTGAGCTTGTAGATTTGCCATTTAACAAAACTCCAAAATAGCACAAACAAATGTGAGAAATATGACACATTTTAGAACATTTTAACAACACAAACACAAATGTGGGTCACTTGCACAAAATAGTTTCTTGATGATGTGGGTCCGCGGCCAAATAAATATGAATGTGGGGGTCCTTGAGATGGAAAGGTTTGAGAAACACTTATGTAACAAGTGAATGAGATAGACAAGTATTGCAGTCCTGAACCAAATGAGTTGTGCAATAAACATGCTTCACCTGCATCAATAATGGATTCCCCACCAAGTTCCTCAAAGTCACTCTGTTGGACAGTTATGTAATTCTATGGTGGTATGAAAAACAAAGAACCACAGGCAGCCAACATGACATTCCTCAAGGTGGTGAGCCTTTGGCTGTTACAATGGAAACCCTCCCTAACCCCTATCACATCCCCCAGATCATTCTGCTAAGCCCACCCCCCCTGTACTGCTATCCTGCCTGACCCTGAGCCCTGACATTTTGATTGAGCACACTGGGGTCTGTGGTAACAAGCTACTGCGACGCTGCAGCCGATTTGAGCTGCGTTTAACCATCCTACGACTTTCACACTAAGGAGATGCCATTTCCATAACAAGTATTGCTCTCCGTCCACTATAGCTAGGATGGTGACCTTTGCACCTGTGCTTGATGAGAAGTGAATGCCAATTGGCATTGTTGCACTGAACTGGAGTGTGAAGGGAGCAACAACTGACAGGTGTGAGCTGATGAGTGCAGCAGGTTACTAATGGATGAGAGCTTTTCCGGCAGGTATAGTGTTATGCAACACAAACATAATGCTAAGAACAACAACATAACGCTGATTGGTGCTGACTGCAGCAGCCTCTTCGAACAGTGGTAAAAGCTGATGACATACAGTAGTCCAAATTCTTGTTAGGAGCCACGGACATGCAGATACTGTAGATGGGCATTTGACTGATGGCACACGAAGAGTGAGCTACATAATTAATGTCCTCATTCAAGTCGTCCCTCTAGAATGCTTCTGGGGCCCAGCAGGGGGTTCTATATGAGCTTCCTGGAAAGGTCCTCGCAGAGTTGAAGGCTAATTGACCATGTGTCATAATCTTTCAACATCCATCCTGACCGAACATATTTCTGTTGTCAAGTTAATATAGAGATAGCATGTCACGCAAGCTAAAGATAGAAATGGCATGATGACAACAAGGTACAGTGGGGAAATATCTAAAGTAACATTCCCTGTTTTTGTTTTGTTTTTCTTCTTAGAAATAGGGTGGGTGGGTGGATGGGTCGGAGAGGGGAAGGGCTTCAAAACAAAGCAAAGAGAATGAGTCACCGTTCCCTCAATCCCAGTCTGGATATAAATACACACACATACTGTATACAGATACACACACACACACACACACACACACACACACACACACACACACACACACACACACACACACACACACACACACACACACACACACACACACACACACACACACAGTCACACACACACACACACACACACACATACGTACGTACGTACGTTTCCCTACGCATGGCTGACATTACATAAGCTGGAGCGTGGGAGGTGTGATGTGATGGCATGTATAATTCATCAATGTGGGATTGAATTGAGAAGCAGCAACATCCACCAGCAAAGCTTAATTTATACTTTGCGCTGCGGTGGTGTCGCTCACCGAGAGTCAGTTGTTTTCAGTGAGCGATACCATGGCATAATAAATAAAGCATGCATACTGTAAATGACTGTGGGCTTTAGACAGAACCTCCAAATAAACCTGCAACACCCCCACCTCCAACCCCCAGATATGTCACTAATGTTTTGGTTATATTTAGATGGATTGCATCACACAGTGCTCTCATGTTAGTGTAGCCAAGTTGAGCCAACTCCTGGAAGGCAAAGCATACCTTGCACCGACAGATGTTCCACAAGGCTTTACATATTGAACAGTATAACATTTATCGATGATATTATAGCAGCTGGAGATCAGACCCCATAAGGACCAATGACCCCCGCAGATTTGAGACCGTTTGATCAGACATCTTCAGAGATGCCCAGGACAGATACAGATACAGACACAGAGAGATTTTGTTAATTATAGAATGATAATGATAGTTTTATAAACAGGTAATAATAAGACATTATAAGAATGTTTATAATGCATTATAGTTTTACTATTTGTCCAAATCCATCAAGATGAATACTGTAGTGAAGTCCAAAGTCCACCTAGGATTGTTCACCGGTAACAAAATGGACCTGTGATGGTCCATTTGGTTACATTTGTACACTCTCCGAGTTATAACTGAGGATTTTAATGTGCCACAGAAGGAAACTTTAGATGTTTCCACTGAGCTCACTATTCCAACACAAGCAACAAAGACAGCAAATAAAAGTTAACTGCAATACCACACTGGTTCATTGGTTCCAATTCATTTTTAGGTTGCTATTTTTTTAGGATGTGCTATTGTATGTGAATCAAACAAACCGCAGGTTGAATCTCTCTGTCTGCCCTTCCTTTTTATGTACCACAGCTGCCACAGCCTTTTATTTTTTACACCAGTTAATTGATTCATCATTTGGGGCGATGGTCTCTGTAGTGACATAACGCTACTATGAGTGCAATATATTAGATGTTTATTTCTATTTGATTTGGACACCACAGTAGTATTAGATTTGTAACCAGATGCACTGTATAAAATGCAATGTACTGGTACCAAACCTGTCCAAAGGAGGCTTTTTAAAAGTTTAAATAGAAAAAATGTTATGCACAAAATACATAGCTGTTATTAGTCTAGGTGTGAGAACAGTGTTGTTCTCTTTTAGCCATGACGTAATACCTCTATTAAAAACATTCAAATAGTGTTGCATTTTCAAATCAGTTCCATAGTTTTTCTCCTTTAACAGATAAACTGATTATCCATGAGGTTTCCCTTTTTCCTGCTTATTGCAATGTGACAGTTACCATTTATCGAGGTCTGTGTGTTGACTACTGGTGTGCTGGGTGTCTGGCAACAATTTCATTAGACAGGGAAGGAGCATGACCATGATGTATGCATTTAAAAATAAACCCTAAGTTGGAATAGCTTTATGAAGCCTTCAAGGCTGAACATAATTGTGCCCCCCCACCAAGATGTGACAATGGTACCACCTCATTGGTTTGTTGTCTATCATTATCTCTGCCAGGCCATGGACATGGGTGCGCGTGCGTGCGTGTGTGCCTGCGTGTGTGTATGTGGCTAATCTCAGACACCACTGAATTGTGTCAAACTTTGCATGCACACTAACATTTATTTTTTAATGTTTTGATTTAACCAAAAACATATCATGAACGTAATATCCAATCAAACCCAAATTAGACTTGCCTCTAAAGAGTGCAACTCCATAAGCACTTTGACTTATGCCCATAGGGGGTGCCACAGATATGTCAAGTTGCACTGAAATCTAGACAACCAAGTCGCTAGTTTTTATTGTCTGGTTATATAGTGATACGATGGGTTTGTGTTATTGTATTTGTAAGGCTTATGATGCAGTATGAGAGGTGTAAGAATATCATGGTGGCACGCTTGTAGAGCTTGGCTAAGGAATGGCAGGTACTGCAGATATTATAACATTTTTGATTCTTGATTAGAAATCAGAAATAGCAGATGTCATTGCATTTGCTGCTTTTATATCTAAACATGTTGCTCATGAAAATGCTTAACCTTTAACCCGGTTTCCTGCACAAGTGCATAGATTTTTACCATTGAGCTAATAGAGTCTGCCTGCTTGCTCAGGGGATAAATTGAATCGTGACCATCATGTCAACATTCGCGTCAGATCCGGTGTCTAAGTGAGACATGACCTTTGACAGCATCTACAGTAAATGTCTCAATAGAAGAGCAGGGAGACAAAATACAACCACCCCAATAGTATAAGTTATATTGTATTATTGCACGGCTTGTTTGAATGCTTGATTCTGATTGGTCAATCGCTGAAATCAGCGGTCTGATATTTCTGGATAACAGACCGCTGCCTAATCAAAGGGTCAGAACACTTGCTGCACTGTGGCTGCACAGCATGAATCTTGTGCTGTATCCAACATGTCAGCCATGTACTGTAAACAAACACACAGCGACATTTACAACTAAACATTGCTCTCAAGAATGTTTTTGGAAACATTTGAAGCGAGAAATCGACAATGCAAAACCAAATATGGATTCTATTTGATTAACACCTCCTTGTTTGCGTCGAGGCGACGTTGCGCTCTGCGGATGGTCAGTGCAACACTTTCATTACTGTAAGCAAAGAAATATTTTGTTGTTTTTTTACTTGGGTCAATGCATTCATTTATTTAGTAAGCAACCGTGCAATAAGCGGGATAACATCTTCGGCATATCAACCTGTCCGGCTCCTATCACTCAATAATGACCGATGGCACTGAACGAGATGCTATCCCTTACACACACTCTGCTTACAGATTGGACAACATTCCATTTATTCATTAAAAATGCAACATAAATCCGCATTAATTACAGACTAGTTATTATTACAGACTAGTTATACAGTGTTTTAGTTATTTTCCATCTTTGTTATAAGTCTATTATAGTCTACTAAAGTGGTTCTCAAACTGTGGGTCCAGAGGCCCAGGGGGGTCCCAAAATTATTTTGGGGGGTCCCCAGATGATTCTCTTAATGTGCAACACTGTTTTCTCACTCAACAGTAAACAAACCAGCATAAGGTTTAAGTGTATAGAGGGTATCTGCACATTTCTGAAGTGAAAATGTAAGGACTTTTTAATATAAAATGTCAAATTAAACATTGACCAAAATTGTCAAATTTTAGAGGCTGAAATTGTGAAAATAGCGTTGTGAGCATGTAGATCTGCTATTTTCACATTAGAACCGTGTTATACAAAATGTAATGCCTCAACTCTTAGTGCTCGTCAAGGTGGGGGGGTCCCCAGTTAAAATATGATTATTTTGGGGGCCACAGCCTGAAAAGGTTGAGAACCACTGGTCTACTATACCTTGGGAATATGAATTCTGAACTGAGCCTTTTTCCACATTTGTCCATAGAGGGCGCAAACATTCAGCTTTACAGAACTGGAACCTGAACATTAACATTTGCATTTACTGTATCTGTAAATGCAAAGCTGAGCACTTTCAGTTTAGCATTCATATGAAGCAATGTGTTCATTTGTTTGTTTTTTTAGCAGAGAGGACAGGGTGAGAGTTTGCATCAGGCCTGCAATCTGAGGTTTGACCCAAAATAAATTGTAGTCAATAAATAGTAATGGTTCAAGGTTTTCCAAAAAACATGTCAAAAGTTTCCCATTATATTCTTCGTGGATCAAGGAAAATTCAGGGGGTTCAAGTTTGGGTCCCTTCACTTCAGGCCAGGTTACTGTGACAACATTGTAAGTGAAGGGACCCAAACTTGAACCCCCTGAATTTACCTTGATCCACAAAGAATATAATGGGAAACGTTTAACATGTTTTTTGGATGACCCTAAGGATCATCAAAAACCTTGAATGATTACTATTTCTTTTGGGTCAGGCCCTTTTTTGGCTTTTGATTGGCCAATTAAGGGTGATGTAAATGTAAAACAGCAGCGAGGGAGGGCTGAAAAATATTAATTTTAAAAGATCATACAGTAGGCTATGTAGTTTACAGCTATTCTCAGCTGTGAGTGATTCATCACCCGATATGCATATTGACATACAGGGATATTGGAGAAGAAGCAAAAAAGGAATGTGTCATTGAAAAGCTTCTCTAATATAGATGAATGTAAAATCTGTCATCAAGTAACACATTTACCATACATGATGTGTGGGTTAGATACAGGTTCTATACCAGGTTCTCTCATGTGTGTGTGTGTGTGTGTGTGTGTGTGTGTGTGTGTGTGTGTGTGTGTGTGTGTGTGTGTGTGTGTGTGTGTGTGTGTGTGTGTGTGTGTGTGTGTGTGTGTGTGTGAGAATTAATACAAAATTAATAGGTCCCCACAAGGTGTTTAGGGGTTAGGTTAAGGGTTAGGGTTAGGGTTAGGGTTAGGGTTAAAAATGAATGGAATGTCCCAACAAATATAGTAGACTATGTGTAATGTCCCCACAAAGTAGTAATTGCAAACCTGTGTGTGTGTGTGTGTGTGTGCGTGTGTGTGTGTGTGTGTGTGTGTGCGTGCGCGTGTGCGTGTGTGTGTGTGTGTGTGTGTGTGTGTGTGTGTGTGTGTGTGTGTGTGTGTGTGTGCATGTGTGTGTGTGTGTGTGTGATAGCCAAACACCCTTTTGTCAATATCTATTTATGTCCCCGTGCGCCAGAACCAACTGATGAAAACAATCAACAAAAAAACATCTCATTCCCCGATAGGATCTTTTCTTCTGATAAGCCATGCACTTCTGAAAGGGACACTATCATGATTTTCAAGATTATATATTTGTTGAAGGGCTAATGTGTGGCTTATGCCATTTCAAATCCTGGTCTGTGGTCTCATTACTTGGTCATAGTTTAGTTTGGTCTGTTCACATTGTTTACTCGCTCACGTCACGACAAACTCACATTTGCATGAAAAAGTGTGTGAGTGCTGCGGACAACAATAATAGGACGTAATATGATGCAGACGGTGAACATCAGTCAACATGTAAATAAAAGGAAAACGATTATGTCTCATGTACTACTCAACCATGACCAAAGTAGTGCATGGTGACACTAGTGGATAGTAGCACAATACTACCTCCAAGCACAAAGAGAACACTATCCATGATCAATAAAGTGCATGTTACTCACAATGACCTACAGTATAGTCCCTCTCTTGGTCTCTCTTGCTTTACATGCGTACTGCTTTTATGCTCCCTGGGGTCCCACACGCACAGGGACAGTGGAGCTACATGAGGGTTATTAAGTGCAGTGTGCAGCCCATAAATAAACTGAAGTATAATCCACTAGGGAAACCGCATCCGGCAGAACCACTGCTCCCCGCGGATGCTAGCCCCCCAAACCCCACTCCTTCACCCCCCCCCCCCCCCCCCCCCCCATCAAGCCAAACACTTCCTCTCCCAAAAACGAGAGGTGTCTAGATCAGTGTTTCTCAAACTATCAAATGTCAAGGTCTCCCCTTACATGTAACTTTGTCAGAGTTACAGACTTGTATGGGTCAATTTAGACCCCCATAAAGGAACCCACAGAGTCCCTGGAATCCACTTTGAGAACCACTGGTCTAGGATGACCAGCCTCTCCCCATTCCCCTATTATCAAACTTTATTTACAAACATCTCCATCATACCGTATTTACAGTATCTGGAGAGGCATTCTATGCTAATGAATTTGGTTTTCCCTTGGCCTTGCACAAGAGCCGGAGCAAGCATTCCCCCCCCCCCCCCACCCCTCCCTTATGTCACTGGAAACGCTGACACAATGTTGGTCTTCTCCCGAAAGGCACAACTTTAGCATTCATGAATCCAGCCTCCTTTCCCTCCCCTGGGTGAGGTCCGCTCTCTCATCCCACATCCTCCTCAGCAATGTTGTCACAGTAACCTGGCCTTGCTGGTCTGCAGTTGGAGGATGACTGCTGCAGAATGGAAATGCAGCATGACTGTTATCACGTCGGTGGCAATGGTTGCTAACACAGGAGAGCAAAATCCTAGAGAAGTAGAGCGCTTTCCCCCAAAAACGCTGGCCATGCATGAAAAAGCCACTTGGAGTAAAAAGTAATTCATCCTCTTTAATTTCCCCCTGAATATATGTGGGTTATACAGGGACAGTGAAAAGAGGGGATTTGTTTTTTCCTAAAGGCTAATTTGGTTAGAGCACAGGGAGTAGGACTGAGCCAGCGGGGTCGAACGGGGCACAGAAATAAGAGTTTACCACAGTGATGCTGTTCTGAGAAATGCTATGCTTAAGGCTGGCTCTGAGTAAAGTGATTTTCTCACTAGGGATTAGACGAGAGGAGAAATACTTTTTGTTTCACATCATAGACTGGTCGATGTCTTTCTGCTGCAATGATTAAAAATCAGGCTCAGGCCAATGAATAGGTAGCCTTTAAAGGGACTTTTCTTTCAAACATATGATAGAGCACATGAAGATGCCATCAAATGTTCCATCTACTGTATAAGGACAAGATGTGCGACCGCACACACACACACACACACACACACACACACACACACACACACACACACACACACACACACACACACCTCTGAGTTTTTACCTGAAAGCTTTACGATGGACGGTCATTTTGATTTGTGTGTACCAGACTGCTCTTCAAAGACCTTGAGAATCCATAATGTTATTTACCCGTGTCGTGTGTGATGCCACTCTTTTTGCAATGCAAAACATACCCCACACATACACACAGGCACTCATGTACAGTATATGTACACATACTGCATAAGAAATTGATTGGGTCGCATGAGTATAGACATTTTATAACCAAATAAAAACACCATTTCCAAATTGTGCATACATACGTCATACTGTACATACACAACATTTTTCTCTCTGAAAGCATAGCTGATTGCTCTCTTTGCAACCAAGATACAGGCAAATATTGTCCAGGAATATAAATGCTTTTAATTGATTATTCCATTGACCGATGGACCAGCAAACAAGGTTTGATTATTGAAATGGAGGAAGCTTCTATTTATGCCTAGATAAACAGATGGTTGGATGGACAGTCACATGGTGTCTAAGTGGCGCTCTGAGACAGCGTTGAGAGCTATGAGAGCACTCGCTGCAGTATCCTGGAACACAAAGAGACAGCTCTTCTGTGGGAATGCCTGGTGTTGTTATTGTACGGCTCAGGATGTCAGGAGAGCCTCCCTGACCTTGAATTCAACTAGTGGAGAGGGATTACTCACACAAAGTAATAAAAACTGACTCACACTATTACCATGCAGCTATTGACAGCTTGTCCACAGTGTGACATGGCCAACCCTAACACAGTAAAATCCCCAATGCTCATTTCATTCTGACCGTAAGGGTCTATTTGGTGTACACTCACAGAGTTACAAATGGATACATTAATGAGGATTTTACTGCGCATCACATGTTTATAGTCACGGTTCTAGGATTCTCTAGGATTATCGTTGCATCTTGTGTATACTATGGGTACATACAAGTACAATTGTCCTCCTGGAAATGCACAGCAGGTTATACAGCACGTGCTGGTGCTGGATGGTTGCAGCTGCACATGGCAAAATGGAGCAAAATTGCAAATATTCAATGTGCTTTGATGGATATTATTTAACATGCTTATCAACAACACTGGAGTCAGAGTGAACTATTGAAGTTGAAGCATTCAACAGTGTGGCAGTGGCAGACAAATGGTGGAGAGCAGCCTATCCACTCCCAAAAAGGAAGAGATCGAGCAGAGAAAAAAGGTTTTGGATGCAATTTCAACAGCTAAGCTTGCGGACAGACTTCAGGGCTGTCCATACCAAGAACGATAACAAATGATAACTATATCGTTTAACATTTTGTTCTTGGATGGCAGAGTTCACACGCTGACAGTGGCGGAATCTGTCTGAATTCTGAGGCTGTGATGTTCATCACTCATCAACACATCACTCCTGTAGAACTTATAGAACATTTTTCAGTGTGGATGGTATAGTACATGTCTTCGTAATATAGTTATCGTTATAACTTAGATTGTCTATTTTTCTTTTTTATATGGCCACGGTATGAAAGTGTATGAACTCTAGTTTAAACAGCAGCAAGAGGAAGAACAGGCAGAAAGCTCTTCCAGAACTGGACCATGCTTGTTGTGACACTGCCCTGTCTTGAGGGGCTTTAATGACCAAACCGTCACAAGCTAGGAAGCTTAGGAAGGTGGAAAGGGAATATGAACATAACTCATACCTTCTTTGCTGCAGGAAGAGAAAACCGATGTTGAGCAGAGTAAACACAACCAGGCTTCATCCTCCATACATGGTGCTGAAGGAGGTTCCTAAATGCTGGTCAGACGGCTTCTCCCATCACATGTGCAGTCTGCAAGTGAAATTCGTCCATGCTGATGCAGCCTGACAGCGTGTTGCGCGTTCGACTCCTAATCCCGATGACCTTTGCTGTGTGTCACTCCTCTCTCTCCCCATTTCCTGTCAGTCTACTGTAATCTGTCAACAAAAGCAAAAAGACCCAAAAGTTATCTTAAAGAGGTGGTGCCATAGTTTTGTACTTTTTCTGTTTTGCATATGTGTATGAAGTTAACATTATTCTAATAGGCCACCGGGTGGGGTTATAATGTGCAGATTTGTCTTCCCCATGTATTTGTGTTTACTTCCTGAAAACTGAAACACAGATTAAATTACATCATATACTCATCCCCTCCCCTTTTACCATTCACCCAACACTGTGGGTGTGGCTAACTTCAGCTGGGTCACCACCCACCTGACAACCAGGCATACCTAATGAACTGGTGGGTGTGGCCACATAAAAACACAATTTTAACTCTTTCTGTACACTTTTTTTGAAAAGCTCTTCCTCCTATTATAATCATAATACCTGATCATCATGTTTTAGGGTATAAAAAAATCATGGCACTGCATCTTTTAAAAAAAAAGAAGAAAAAAAAAGAGATGAGTCTGTATCCTTACAACCTCAGCTCCAAGTGTCCACTTTAATACAGGCTGTCATTATTAGGCAACTTTTTCTGCAGTGCAACGTAGGATCGCAGTGTAGATTAATTTCTCTGTCGTTTTTAGGTACATCATACTAACAAGCTGCTGGGGCCCCTCCAGCTTAAAGTCCATGGCCCATCATTCACCCAGCCAGACAGCAGCTTCCTCTCACCCCATCGTCAGGGTTGTCGCACAAAATTCTGGGCCCTGGGTACTTTAACTAAGTGCTGTGCTGTGAGCTTGTATATCTGCTATTTTTCAATAGCTAAAGCATTAAATAATTAAGGCCCCTCCACCTTGGGCCCTAGTAACTCAGTCCCAAACATGGCCCCCTGGCGAATATGGTCTATAAAAGGAGGAGAAACCATTACTAAGTTCGGCTCATGCGACCTTTGCAATGCTTGCGACACGGCGACTCGCGCCCTCTGTGGTGACTTAAGGTCACCTGAGACGGCACGCCTCCGTCTTCATCACCGAAAACAAGTGCTCCTTTCCAAGCCATATCCTAAGGATACATTAATAGCGTCCCCTTATTCTTATTGTGTCTAAAAAAAACACCTCTTGATGAAACTAAATGGCAAGTTCATGTGAAAATAGTTCTTTTTTGTGACATCTGCTGCCTCGCTTTCCATAATTCCAGTGCCTCATGTCCGATATTGGATGTCCCTTGGCCCCAACCCTCTCCAATTAGGTTATAGCTGTAACATAACAAGTAAGGAATGGGGGTGGAGGGTAGCGAAGGAGTTGGAGCGTTGCTGGGGCAACAGCCTCAGTTATGTAACATCATAATATCATAATGTGTACAGTACACCACCCCCTCATCCCCCTTCTCCTTTAAGTGCTATAGAGAATGTATGGCAATGGACAGCTCAAACATGTACAGCTAAAATCCATAAATAGCTGGCATTTACATTTTAAAAAGCAATGTAAATCAATGCAAACCCTTGTAGCATTGATTATAAAAAAAATACCCCACAAAGACTGCAGTGGACATTATAGCTGTGTAATTTACAATAACAGGAACATTT
This sequence comes from Nannobrachium achirus, assembly GCF_963921795.1. Classification (NCBI taxonomy): domain Eukaryota; kingdom Metazoa; phylum Chordata; class Actinopteri; order Myctophiformes; family Myctophidae; genus Nannobrachium; species Nannobrachium achirus. The sequence goes on from NC_137819.1 coordinate 29,696,624, forward strand.
TAACAGCCACGTGTGTCAACGCTGATTGACAATATAGTCGGTGAGGAAGACTAATGTCTATTTGCTCTTTGGTTCTGGGTTCTATAATGGCATTTAAATAGAACACCGTCTACTGTGATATGTGGTAGTCCTTATCTCCACAGACAGCCTGCAGTGCCAAGCCCATTGGATTTATACGGCATGTTTAAGACCATTTCCTTTCACATCTAGAGCAATAGGAAACGTATGTGGGGGAAAGGGATGAAAGGACATTAACCGATAAATACTTCAATAACATTAATCCTTAACGAAGTGCTCGACTATGAGCCAAGAGAAATAGGACGTGAACACATCCCCCTTGTGAATGCCGTCTTTCTTTGGAAGTTTGTGTTTAATGAATATCTATTTTTGATACCAGGGAAAACAAAGAAAGCAAAACATGAGAGAGCCCCATGAACATAGGCCACAGAAGGCAGACAACCAGAAGTGCCTTCCCGTCGACGAAGTCACATAAGAGGCTATTGTTCAGCAGGACAGCTCTGGAGGGCAGCTGTGATTATTTTCTGAAACCACTCCAGGATATTAATAGCCCCGCTGCCATTCACTGCCATTGCTGTGGAGGGAGCAGAGGAAGTCCCCCTCATCATTCTGACCAAATCAAGATTATATCGCTGCGCTATAGACAAAAGTTTAACTGACATGGCTAGAACTCAGGAATGAAATGGAACTCTGAATAGAACTGTCCTGTGGTCAGGAGAATCCGTTCTGTGGTCAGGAGAATCCGTCCGCAGCCTTCAGAGACTAATCTTCTAGAGTAGACCCATGAGAAGCTTCAGTCCATATAAACACTCAATGTGCCTCTCCCTGAGATGATGTTCTACACCATAAAATCCTGAGTGTCAATCTAACTTTAATTTTACACTGTTAGAGTGAAACCATCATTACTGTAAATTATCTCTTTTCTCCTCTCATAGAATAAAATAAATGTTCCCACCTCACAAGTCATACTGTACTCTTATTTCTCCATTTCCAACTCTTTTATCATGTGATTAAGAACCAACATCTGCCTCTCTATGCGAGTGTGGTGGATACACATTTAATGAATATTAGACTTACTAGAAGCTCGGCCGCCCGTCTAGTCGAACAATGTAAATAGGGAATGAATGCCCCGCCCTTTAATGCAAACCCCATTATACCTGTTGTCATAGGATCTGTTTTGATCATCTGTTTGCGTGTGTCCATTTATGCCCATATATGGAGATATCTGTCTGTCTACGTCCATTTTATGCCCATATATGGAGATCTCTGTAGGACCCGTTTTGACCATCTGTTTGCCTGTGTCCATTTATGCCCATATATGGAGTTATCTGTCTGTCTGCGTCCATTTTATGCCCATATATGGAGATCTCTGTAGTACCCGTATTGACCATCTGTTTGCCTGTGTCCATTTATGCTCATATATGGAGATATCTGTATCTGTCTGTCTGCATCCATTTTATGCCCATATATGGAGATCTTGGTATCTGTTTGTCTGTGTCCCTTTATGCCCATTATGGAGATCTCTGTATCTGTCTGTGCCTCCGACTGTGTTGCAGACACAGTGCCGGTTCCCCCTTTAATGCAAACCCCATTATACCTGTTGTCATAGGACCCGTTTTGACCATCTGTTTGCCTGTGTCCATTTCTGCCCATTGACTCATGTGGTGTACGTGATGTCAGAGCCTTTTATGAAGTGATGTCACAATGAGTCAGCGATTGCGCCGATTTCCTCCGGAACAGCCTGATGTCAACAATCAGCTCCGCATAAGGAGATTCCGAACGTTTTGCACCGGTTTTGGAAAACCGTGCATCGGGTCGAGGCCCGGCACTGCACTCCTAGCTGACCTGTTCTGACATCACAGTGATGACTCGACCAGCTCAGCCTCTCGCCCCTTAGGGCGTCTTACTGGTATTATGTTAATAGACTTCTTATTGTAGATAGTCAGATGAGATCATCTCATTATTTTCCTGATTATGTAATTTACTACTATTTATTTTTACAAGCCCAATGCCACTGGCATTCTATGCATATTATCCATGGGGGAAAAATGAATCCCTAAAATGAATTGAGTCATGAGCAGCTCTAAATCATCTCCAAAATTATGACTAAAGCCTGATTTATACTTTGTCGTACGACAGATTCTAAAGTAAAAAATAATTTAATTCACATTCTATGGGAAACATTCTTTTTCTATTATTCAATTGTGCCATTTTAAAGTTGTTGCAGTTGAAACAGGTGAGTCATAAAGTCCCAGTCTGCAGGAAGCCTGTGACATGAAGGTGGGTGGCTGTCACAAAATCACTTATTAATATGTAGATCTGCCTCACTGCAGCAAACTTTTCTCTGGATGTCAGTGTGCCTTTTTCTTACAGTTTGCTGCAAACGTAGTCATTAATGTAACGTGAACATTTATATAAAAAAAAGATCAGTCTTCTGTTAAGTTCAGTATTCATACCTACGATAGTCTGTAAATTAGGTGGACATTTTCAGTTTGGAGATATCTTTGTACATTTTTTCCCCTGACAGCTTTTTCGTTTAATACAACCTGCCAGGAGGGTAGCAAAGTGATGCTATTGTTTTTATCTGATCATCTCAGCATGTCACCTGCTCACATTGTACTTTATATTGTACAGTGTATTCATTTCTAGTAGGCAATGTGCCATTTATTTTCACATCTATCCAGGAGCTATTCTATTTACAGTATAGGCTATGTAGTAAAAATAGTATGCTCCTTTTTTTTTTAAGCGGTGAAAGCCGCTTCCAAGGAGTGGCTTTGTGTGTCCCATGTCCATATATGGTCATTTCAGTCCAGAATGAACAGGTTTTATCAAAAACAAAATGTGTGTCCCATGTCCATATATGGTCATTTCAGTCCAGAATGAACAGGTTTTATCAAAAACAAAATGACTGTCGCCTCATGTCCATATATGGTCATTTCAGTCCAGAATGAACAGGTCTTATCTGTCCCGTACGTCCAGAATATGTGTGTAGTGTCCGTCCCGGTCTGATGATTGGATACTTTGAGGATTGGTCAAGCTTCACATGACAATTCGGCCCTCCAGATAAAATCATTCATTCATTCAGAATATAAAGAATGTATAGATCACAGAGTTCATAACTCTAGAACACATAGAATAAAAGTTCACAAAGCTTGGCCATTGCTAAGCTCTGCAGTAAACAGCGGCAGCGCTACAAAAAACAGCTTCGCCTCAATGGAGCAAGACCTGTTGATTTCAAGCAATGCCTATCTGTAGTTGAAATACTGCAGCTAAAAAGGCAGTCCCACACTTTGAGGAAATGCTACAGTATAGAGGGTATGCACATGCATAAAGTGAATGAAAAATCGAGTGGCAAAGTGAGTTTTACATCATTTAATGCAATCAGATGGATTGAACCCACTGTCAGGAGTTTAAATTGACCTTAGTGTGTATCCTTATGGCCAGTACCAGTGGTCTAAAAAGCAAGTAGGCCTACATTTACTCAAGTACAATTTTGAGGAACTTTTACTTTACTGGAGTATTTCCAATATTCTGTACTTTTAATTCTTCTTCACTACGTCTCAAAGACAAATATATTTAATTATCATTACAACATAGGCATATACATTAATCGCTTCAGCCCTATATACCTGTACATTTCAGCTTTTAGAGCTGCTTTTTTCAAAATATTCCTTTACATTTGAAAACTTTAAATGGGACATTATGCATAATGAATACTTTCTACTTTTTGTACTTTAATTAAGTAGAAGTACATTTTGATACCAATACTTTTGTACTTTCACTCAAGTATTTTTATTTTATTTTTTAATTCTGGACTTTTACTTGTGAGTACTTTCTACATTGCAGTATTGATACTTTCACCTAAGTAGGTCATTTGAGTAGGCCTACTTTTTCCACCACTGGCTCCATGGGAAAGCCCGGTCGTAGTGGTGGTGGAGGGGCTCTGGGCTCAACAACGTGACCCTGACAACAAGGAACCACCGGGCGCTGCATGGGGAAAACCGTCAGTGCTAAACTATGTAGCAAACGGGGGACGTCGCCAAGGGGGTTCGCGACGAACGACACCGATCGGAGGCGGCTCGCTTCTCGGACGAACGCGACTCGGAACAAACCGCGAGCCACGCGGCGAGGTGTAGCCTTTAAACGCACATAAATCACCGCGGCGATAAATGCACGGCGGCGATCGTCTAATTACACGTCATTTTGGCAGGAGCGTATGCGCAAGTCGAGCACCTCCCTCTGCCAGAGTTGACATCCTGTGGTCGGGGAGGCGGAGACGGGACCCCCGTTGACGTCAGTGGGCCTGTCTGTTTCCTGCAATAGAAAGTGAGCGAGAGAAGGTGAAGAGAGAGAATACAGACCTTCTTTGCCCCCCCTCCCCTGTATTTATCGTTATGGTGCGTTTAACCAGAAACCCCTGACAGTAACTTAAAGACTGCACTTAATGTGAGTATTGAATCAATTCAGTTATAGTTACATTTCTAAAGTGAACGCGCGAGGCGTGTGTACTTTCGGGAGCTGCATTGGGTAGTGTGTTCGTTCAGTCGGTCAGTGCATTTCGCAGGGGCGCTCGTGTTTGGCTGCTGTTGTGCTGTCGGGGTTGGTCCTTTCCTTATCAATGTCCTCACTGTTTTCTGTGGAATGGGGCTTGTTTGGTGTTCTGCGCGTTGTGGCAGTGGCATGTTTCAGTCGTTATAAAAAAAATAACGCCGATAGGCTCGTGGTTTATTAGACTGCTCTCTCTCAAGTGCCAGCATAGCATCGCTGTTTTGGTGGAGACTTGTGCAGCATGTGTGTGTGTGTGTGTGTGGCAACTTAACCTCTCCTGTTCACTACGCAACGTGTAACTGGCTGTGTGTGCTCTCTCTCTCTCTCTCTCTTTATACCCGTACCGTAGTAGGTAACCATTTCCCGTTCGCCTTGTTCATGTTGACAATGACATCCCTCATGTTAAAGGAAACTGTGTGCATATGTAACGGGTGAAGGCAGAGATAATAACACAGACGCAGATTTTGTTGGATAGATATAGACAGGGGAAGCGAGCAGCGTCCCATAAGAGCGCTGTTGCAGAGAGACGAGGGGTTTTCCCTGACTCCTCCCTCAGTTACAGCAGGGCGTTCATGTGTTGCAACAGGCATAGCATGCTATTCCCACCACGCATTGTTTTTTGCTGACTGTATTTTCCATGCAATGACCAACTGGACCCAAATCAATTATGTGCATAATATATATATATATATATATATATATATATATATATATATATATATATATATATATATATATATATATATATATATATATATATATATTATAGTGTTTAGCAGTCCATGTCCACTCACCCAAACATGGAGATAATCACTATTATGCGAAGTCTATGGCTACATTTTCGATTTTCGTGAATAGGCTATGTTGTGGTGGGCGTGTAATAATCATAACACAAACACGTGATTGTGCCACTGACAGCTTGCTTTCTTAACGCAGTGCGCGCGATGTCTTGGTTTTATATAAGGCTTTGATTCCGGTGAAGGTGGTAGAGAGAGAGAGGTGAGGTCTGGAATTCTCATCATGTGTGAATGAATGACTCAGTCACCTCACCTGCATATATGCATGCATTCCATTCTAACAGGTTTAGGACATGCCATGGCGTTTCAGTGCAGTGCTGTGTTTACACATACAATTCATTGTAGTGCATCCTTGTTCCTTGTATTTTGTATCGACCAACATCAGGGTGTTTCCTCACATTTTTTATTATGTTCTCTTTCCCTCTCTCTCTCTCACACACACACACACACACACACACACACACACACACACACACACACACACACACACACACACACACACACACACACACACACACACACACACACACAGAGCACACACACACACACAGAGCACACAGTCACCAGGCAAAAACGAGCATGTTTATTTTCCCCATTTCATCGGTGCTGTCAGACCCAGTAAATATTTCCATCATTGCATGTGTGTTTACGTGAGAGCGTCTGTGTGACTTTCTGTGTTTCTAGGCTATGTGGTGCATGCGCTATGTACATTCTGCCGAATTGAGATGCCCAGGGAGATGATGTCATTGCTGTAGTGCCACATGTACCAGTGTGCATGTTTGCATGGTGAAAAATCACCATTCAGTTGTAGTAACTGTTATGTAATGCTGGTGAGACAAACAAAGACTGATGCTGAAGCGCCATGCTCATTGCATGTGCACGATGGGTCATGGCCTTACAAACTGTCCATGAAAGAATATAGCTGTAGACTAGAGATGTGTGCAAAACAGATATTGCGTTACAAATATGAGTATAATTTTAAGGTTAGATAGTGCTCGTCTTCGGGCTGTGCCTGTCCATTCAAAGGGAGGTGAGCTTATTCTGTAGGTGATTATGTATATCAGGGAGCCCACAGAAGCATGTACAGTGCAGCGGATTCGAAAGGTTGAGGTTTTGGTAACATTTAACTAGAACAGCCCCCTTTTACCCAGTGTTTCTTTAACCAAGCCAGAATTTGCATGAAGCCTGTATTAAACCCCCGATCATTCCATTGTAAAAAGGGCATCAGAAACAATACAGAGAGTCAAAACAGTTCCCCTGTCAGAATGAGTTCAATCTGCCCTTTTGATGTTTGCATAGCCCTTATGCAGCGGCCTGTGAGAGTTAACTTATACAATTAGATTAGCCTGATAGCAACCTATCGGCTGGCTTCCCAAGTAGCCTGGAGCGTTCAATACCCCAGCGCAAACAGAACATTATTGTTTTGCGCCTTTCGTCATCCGAGCTGCCGCTGTTCGTCAAAGAGAAAGGGCAGGCAACCCATATCAGACACTGACTTGTCAATCAGACGTTGACCAAAAAAACAACATCCCTCTCTCTTCTTGGATCAGCCTGCGAGACAACTGCTGCAACATAGCTTATATTGATACCAAGAGAACATACTCACACCTCTTCCCACTATCTACTGGTCTCTCCACCTGACAGGCCCAGAGGGGGTCTGCTTGGACTGAAATTTTCAAACTCGATCAGCTCTCTCCCTGCCAAGTGAGAGTGGTGATGGGTGTTGCGTTGAAAATCTGTTATTTGTTACGAGTGACGCTGTCATGGAGCATGAATTAAGCTCAAGCGGGAATTCTGCAAGGCCCACTTAGTGTTCATTGATCTCTGCTGTTTTATGCTTTTAGCCATCCGATGACTGTGAGTGTCTGTGTGTGTGTGTTTGTTCTATAGATGTACCCACAGTGTGTCCCTAACTGTGTGGAGCGGAAGTCAGATCCTCTCAACATCCAAGGACTTTAGAACCTACTTTACTCAAGTATGTACCTGTGAGCGAATGTAAACATGCCACGCACCAAGCAGAACAACCCAAGAAATTTAAAAGGTAAGGTGCAATTCTATACATTTTATTGTTATTTTTTTTTTTTGGGGGGAACGTATCCTCTTCCAAAATGTCTGTGTTCAAAATTATCTTTTACTTTTAAAGGTGCAAGTTATAGTAATACTGACTGTTGCTGACAACATTTTTGTCTTGCATATACAGTCAACAGTGTATTAGAAATATTATTTCAAGAATATCAAATAGACTTCTCTCAAAATTATATTTGCTATTTAGCTATTAGTAGCGAAACGCTTCATAATGTATTCTATTTGATTGCAGGATTTGTAGTGTTGCACATGAGTATAACAGGAGTTACTCAACTGGCTCCTGACCACCAAGTAGGACACTAAATAATGTAGGCCGTAGGTGTGTACTTGTACTACAGTGTAATTACTTCCTTATTACACGGGTCCATTAGAATCTAATGGACCTGTGTAAAAAAGATGTAATCTGTTTGATTTCTAATACACTAGTTATCTAATGCAGTGTTTACCAACCTTTTTTCTGCCAGGGCACACTTTTCATTTCCCAAAAGATCCCAGGGCACACCTAGATATACGGTGTGTGTGGCTATTTTCAAAATGATTGCCTCTTTCTTATATTATTTTACAATTTGGCCAATGTTTTACTAGTTTATATATATATAGTTTGTGTATTACTTTTGATGCAGTAATAGTCTTTTTTCTTGAGGTATTAAAAAGGTTTTAAACGTCCTTAAATTGTGACTTCACTGTCAAATTTCAAACGGAACACCAAAGCATCTCAAAGGGCACAGCAAAGGTCCGTGGCACAGTGGTTGAGAAACACTGATCTAATGATTAGCTAAATAGTGTATTAGAAATCATGCAGATTAACATGGTGATGAGGTACTGAAGGAGGCTGGTGGTGACACTAAGGTACTGAATTATGCTATGTCTGACTCTGAATATGCTGCACTTCCACTTCTACTGTATAGCTACTTTTAGGTACTGTACACTGCAAGTGGCTTCATTTCACCATAGTGGGTTCTGTATTAAAAATCCCTTTGTTCACCTACCTGAGTAGACTATTCTGGGTTCTCTTTTCTTCTTTCTTTCTTAGTATGGTTGCCCTATCAGGGCAAAACTATAGTACTAGTCCGACTTTATTTCCGGATACACTTTATTTTGCTACTCCTCCCACAGTTTTGGCGGCACGCACTTGGGCCATATGTCAAATGGACCAGCTTCATCGGGAATCGCTTGCTTGCATTTTGCTAAGAGATACATTATTTTTAATTTATATAATCATTTTTTCTTGAATGGGAAAATGCAAAAATTAAACTCTTCCTATTATAGATGTCTGACGTCATAGACCACATGAGACTGACACAGCATGTCCATATATTGGCATTCCAACTTAAGATACTCGCGTCACGGCGACCACATTGCAATTTCCTAGAATTGCATCTTTCGAGTTTTTATTTACATTTGTTTAATTTATTTTTGCACAAATGCATGACCCATTGAAACTGGGTGTGAATGAAGTCTATGCATTGAATAAAAATGCTTTGGCTTTTGTCTGCGAGCAGTGACCCAGATTTTCAGTTATTTGTGATATAAACACTTCCCCTGAGCGTATTGCATCAAGCTTACTTGGCCAAATAATATGAATAATTAAGTTTTATTGCAGCACATTACCCAACAGAGGTCCATACAAACTCCAGCCAAATTACTCTAGATGCTATTTTTGATAGAGGTTCTTAAACTTCTTTTACAGCAGACTACAGTGCCACAGCTGTTCTTGGAACAGATAAAAGATACATCCAGAAAAGATTAAAGCTTTTGTTATTTCTGACATTTTGATTGATATTCAAGGTCAGATGATGATGAATACTGATATGAAAGCAGTCAAAAGGTTTTCTCTTAAAGATGCAGTGCAGTGACCTTTTTCTCCCATAAAACATGATGATCAGGACAGGTTTTATTGCGACCGAAGGTCACTGACGCAGTTTACTATGAGAAACGTCACAGCTTGCCGCTCTGACATCATGCTCTGATGTCACTGTGATGTCAAGGGAACCACTCTACCAGAATGGGTTTGCCTCTCTGACATCATGCTCTGGCTTCACTGTGATGTCACACTAACAGAATGCCCATATATGGAGTTCCCTGATGTCATCAATATTAATGATGCCCTGTTAGAGAGATCCCTGTGATGCCAGGGAGAACAAATCCCTTGTATGCCCATGTATAGAGTTATTAAGATCCCTGTGATGCCAGGGGAACAAATCCCTTTTATGCCCATATATGGAGATCCCTGATGTCCACATCCCTGATGTCCACATTACTGTGGCGCAAACTTGCCCTTTAGAGCGAGGTTGCTTGTCACTGTGAGGTGTCTTACTAGTGATTATACTGGGAGGAAAAAGTGTACAGAAACTGTTAACCCAGCAGTGGTGACCCAGCTGAAGTTAGCCACACCCACATTGTTGGGTGTATGGTAAAAGGGGAGGGGATGATTATATGATGTCATTTAATCTGTGTTTTTCGACTGGGCCTTTTGACTAAGGCTTTCAGCTTTCAGGAAGTAAACACAAATACACAGGGAAGACAAATTTGCACATTATAACCCCACCAGGTGGCCTATTAGAATAATGTTAACTTCATAGACACATACAAAACCGAAAAAGTACAAAACTATGGCACCACCTCTTTAACTATTCTCACCACTTGACCTCTAAGGTATTTGACTTTTCTCAGTACTGTTCGCTTGTGTTGCGCATGCATGCACGCACACACACACACACACACACACACACACACACACACACACACACACACACACACACACACACACACACACACACACACACACACACACACACACTTAACCCTTACTATCAAACCAGCTTAATGAGACCCTGCTCGAGCTTCTTTGATTCGCCTTATGACCTAGTTCAACAACCCTCTTCCAGGCCTGCACTCAAGGCGTTTCCTTCATCAGACAGGAAATGCTCATTGCATGGCATGCTATCACATGCTTCGATTCTGCTGTAGTGAATTTCTTTCCTCCGAACTCAGTGAAACCCCCCCATATTCTTCCCCAAGCCATCACATGACGTGACGATGCCTGGTGCTCAAGACTAAAGTAGTTTAAGACTTATTATTTTACAGGGGTGACTGAGTCAGTGAGTCATCCCTGTAAAATAATAAATATGTGCAGACCATTCGAATGCACCCGTATTTAATTTTGGGCTCTCCTGAAGTGCCCAGGTACTATTCTCTCTGATTCAAGTTGTCCCTGTTGACCACCAACAAGCCCTTCTAGCTTCTACCTATAACTGGCTGAAGCGTGCTACACTTGAGTTTGATTGCAGTAGATTGACTTAGGTTGCAGTAATATTGAGTTTGGTTAGCTGAGAAGATTGTGTCCACAATGCCTTGGAGCGCTTGGCACAGTTCTGAATGCTGATGCTAACCAACAGTCATGTCAAGACTTATCAGTCTTTACCTTGTCAACGATACAAAGATATAAAAAAGACAAGACTAGGACAACACCTAGTCCTAGTGCATGGCTAGACTGTGTAAGAAACGCTAGAGGGCTTTTAATTTTATACTTTATACTGAATGGTGAAGTTATTTCACCAGAAATAAGTGTGTTAATGTACTGTAAAAGTATAATAAGTGTGTTAATATACTGTAAAAGTATAATACTGTAAGTGTGTTACAGTAGCTCTCTCTCGCTCTCTCTCTCTCTCTCTCTCTCTCTCTCTCTCACACACACACACACACACACACACACACACACACACACACACACACACACACACACACACACACAAACAAACCGTTTTACACTGTTTTAGTTATTAAAAAGCCTGATTTATATAGGAAAATGTCTTTATAACCTTGGGATGTTATTTTGACATTCTTCAATACTGTATTACAGGGGTTATGACAACCCATTCTGACATATTGTGATTGTCACGACGTTGTTATATTGCTCAGAGCAACAACCCATCTATCTCCCCGACAGCCTCCCCAGTCAAAGTTCAGAATTTTAATGAATGTAGAATTATGTGCAGGATGTAATTTGCTACAAATTAGGAGACTTCATTTAATTGACCAGGTTTAAAACAATATTTGATTTCAAAATATAAATCCTCTCTTACACTTCTACCAGTGTGCCAGTGATCACCTTCCCCTGTGCCAATGTTGGCACCCGTGCCTAAGGTTGCCTACTCTTGCTGTATTAGGATAGATTACATCACATAGCCTGGAAGGACGGTTGCTCTGTTGTTTGGACTGTTCGTTAGGCCAACCTGGCCGGTCAATAATAGACAACATCCATAATTTGGAATAGAAACCAGGCCTTCCAAAGGTACTGCGGAAAGCCTGGTGATTGTCGCGAGTTTAAGTCAGTCATAGACATTTGCGTCTATGGTGCTGCCCAGCTGCTGCCAGTATTGCATTACAGCCAAAAATATTATATTGTTCTATTGATACCATCCCAGTCCCGGATCTTTGACGATGCTTATGCAGGTGAGCCAGGGTGGCATTCCAATGAATGGTCTGTACACACACAGAGCATTAGGAATGATCCTATGACGCAGTTTGAGGGTAATAAGGCAGGAAGTTTGGAACTCCTGCCTCCTCCTTCACGTCCTTTGTTTAATTTTCTCAAACAGCTGGTCTCTAAGCAGCTTTGGCGGGACATGCACTGCAGTGGTTTCCCTTGCCCCTCATATCCCTTCACAGAGACACACTCTGTGGGCATCATAAAAACACCACTGTAGAGGGCAGATGCACAGTACTTTACCTCGCTAGCATTAGCTGCCTGGAAGGCAAACATTTTAAACATAAAACTGAAGTGTTTACTGGAGTAGTTAGTATTATTGTGTAGTACACTATATGACATACTGTATAGTCAAGTTAATGACTATATGTCCAGGGTTAGTCAATTCTAACCCTGGAAAGTGCTTAAATTATGTTAAAGTTTTTAACTTAGAAGTTGAGTTTGATTTCATTTTATTTTATGTACCTCATTTTCATCTAATTCTATTGGAAAGCCTTCTTTTAAACATAGTGGCCCACCCACTTGATTCTCCCCCTTTTATCATTTTTATTTTTAAATATTTTTGTTTACTATAGTTATTTGTTTTTCGAGATCTGTTTCAAAAGACGAGATGCACTACGGTTATTCATACAAACGTAATTTATTATCGATATCTTTATTGATTTAAGCACATTAAATCTTTCTGTTTTTAACCTTTTATCAGTGGTCTAATGGAAAAATAATGTCCTTTAGTTTCCTCCCATGCTCTTAAATTAATTCTTGGATTAGTCAAAGACTGATTTATACAAAATCTATAATCTATATGCTCACAACATGTCTTGAAGCAACGCTCATGTGAGCTTGTAGATCGGCTATTTTTGCAGCACGACATCATCTGCCTGCGTGGTGTTTGGTCTTTATCACTAGTCTCCTGTCTATGGCTCTAACCTTGGAAGTGCATTCCAAAAAGTGCCCCTGAAAATGCCCAGACTTGTTAGCAACCACAGCGTTTATGGAGCCAACTCTGCATTCCTTTTTGTCTTATAAAAAGGTTCTCACACCGAAGCCCAGTGTGCCTGGACACCTGCTTTATGCGGAGAACGTGCTGTGTGATAAATGGGGAACAACTGCAGTAAAAACGGGGTACATTTAACACAGTGGAAAATGTTTACCCCCATAAAGCGAGTGCAGTGAGAGGAAAAGAAAGGATGGAGTTCCCCTTAACTTACTGTAGTCCTTTCTGTACCATTTACTGCAACCAACACATGTTAGAGCAGAACCTTCTGTACACCACTGGAGCATCTAGAATTCTAGATTGTTACATTTGTGATAAAGTTCAGTAATTCATGAGGTTTGAAATGTCATTTTCCTAGTCCTGCTAGTGTTTGTTTGGTTCTCATCTGGCAACTGGAAATTCAGTTGTCTTCATAATTTGAAACATAATGGAAGATGTCATAGCATTGGCAGTGTAATATTTAGGCCTACTAATTGGCTGGTTCCCCCAAATCCTCCTAGATCAAATTCATTCCTAAATTGATAAGGTCATAGTAAGAATATGCAATGCAACTGTTTCATATTCTGGCCAACGCTATTGTTTCTTCAGAGAAATCCGTTTAGGCTGAACAACATTTCTCCCCAGGCTTCATCACAACGCTTAGCAGCCCATCGAGTGTTTTACCACTTCGGTAATTTCTGACCAAACCAACAAGAGTCTCCCGTTAATGATCAACCAAACCTCTGACTTCATCACTGACTGCGGTTAAGTATTCAGGGGTCAGAGAAAACCACTCCTGTACTCCTACGATCAAAGTTGCAGGGTAACCTACAGATGGCCTGATACAGGACCCACAGTCATTTGTTTATGGTTTAAAGACACAGTGCAGTTGTTGCCATCAGAAGAAATGCATAGAAAGGGCCACGTTATTTCTGTCATTCTTGTGTGTTATCACTCAAGTCAGAGATCTAGGGAGACTTAAAAATGCCCGCTACTTTGACCTGCCCTGACCCCAACCTCGATCCTCTGCAATCTCAGTTCAACTCCAGGCCACAATCAGGGTCTCTGACAACCCACTACTGAAGTCCTCATACCCTGCCACACTAGGGCTGACCACAACACTGCCTAAGCAAGTTCTATATCATTTGTGGTCATTTGAATGACAATCGCAGGCACTTATTTTAAAGTTTTGAATTTTGATCACTTGAGAGTTGACATTCACATATAATGTAATTTGTAATGTTTTTATGAGTTTCACTGTAAGGTACATAAAAAATGTGTAAAACCGTAGAGAAAAGAATGCTACGTTGGCTTAAAAATACTCATTAAACCCATTAAGATGTGTGATTTGTATCCTTGTAAGAAAGCAATCTCCCAAGTTACCCATTTAAAAAAAGCCTTTATTTAATTTGCTGTACCACTGTGGAAAAAAGTATTAATTAATTGTGTGTTGAAGGTTTAGAGCATTGGAAAGAAAGAGTTAATACCCTGGCCCTAGTGAATGGATTTCTACATGTTGTGTCATGCTTATGCAGCCAAACCAGTATTTCCGTACTGTACCTTCAAATTACAGTGTGTGAAAGCATTGCGACTCGCACAAAGGGAACTTCTCTCCCAGAGGCAGGAATAACCTGGGGTTTTAGCAACAGTAACTACAACAGACAGGCTGAAACCAGCTCAGGGATGTCTGTTTAACTTGGTGGTAACCTCAGAGAAGCTTTCACTTTGAGAGAGAGGAAAGGAGAGAATGAGGACAGGGAGGGGGGGGGAGGGGCAGGGTTGGAATTTTTATGGCCATATTTTGTATGAATGAAATTGAATACGGTGGAGAAAAAAGCCCGTTGCTCACTTTGCCATTCTTGAATGTGGGTTAATGTCTATTCCTTCTTTCTAAATGTAGGAAAACAATCAAGTATATTTTGATCCTTGCTCAATGCTCACTGCGCTCTGGCTTTTTATGGCTGGCAGACAGGCCTCTAGTTCAGAAGCTTGCAAAATGATTCTTGATGATGGAAAATATGAATATGAGGAACCAGTTTGAGCTCGTAACAAATTTTAGAATGACTTGTGCCATTTTTCCACTTTCGGAACTGTAATTGTTGGGTGTGTATCTCACGAATGGCAGTGTTTTTGATCACCCTGGGCCCTTTTCCTGCATAGAGAGGCGCTCATTCGTTGACAAACCAGCAGGCCCTCGGGAAAGCTCCACCATGGTGGCAAAGAGGAAAACCTCCCAAACACCTGGGAACATCTGGTTGTGAGGAAACCAATTTGTCAGCTGGCTGATTTGAGGGGTTTTCAATTGGCAGCTCGTCTTTGGGTATCTGGACAGCCTTTTACTTTCACGTCAGGGTTTTTTTTCTCTTCTCACATTGCTTAAGGTGAGCGCCCACATTAGTTCAGTTTTTTTTAATGCCAGTTACATTTTGAGGGTGTAGGATTGGATTTGTAATCTTTTCTCTTTATTTCCTTCATCTCTCACTGTTGGGGGGGCCTATAGAGCCAACTGTTTCTTTATACAGACTCTCAGTCTGAATGTCTGTCAAACAGTCAGACTGTTTATCAGACCATTCTGACTAATACCAGCGCTAACGCCACCCACCTGTTTTTGCAGAGAGGTTTTTGTGTGTGTGTGGTCGTGTGTATAACGTGTGTTTGTTTGTTCATTTACAGTGTATGCGTACTTGTGCTGCACATCTCCTTATCTGGAGGTTGTGCTGATGCATTTGCATATGCCACTAAATGCTCATAGTTTGCCTTTATTGTTCTTACTTCTTAAAGTCAATGTACCTGTCATGCAGTGGTGGAAAGTAACTAGGTAGATTTACTTAAGTACTGAGGTATTTGTACTTTATTTGAGTATTTCCGTTTTTTCCTTTTATAATTTTTATCCCACGATTTTGCAACCCATTTTTCACCCAGTGCCAATTGCCTATGTAATCCTGGGCTCTGCTCTCCCTCTGCCGCGCCTGGGGAGACAACGGACTGACCTCATGCTTCCTTCAATGCATGAGTAGTCCAAGTTGTTTCTTTTCACCTGACAGGGGGGATTTCCCCGGGATGGACGTAGCGCGTGGAAGGAACACGTTATTCCAACCAGTTCCTTTCCCCTCCATCAAGCCACCTTGCATTATTGAGACCAGGATCACTGCATGTATTTGTGAGGGTATCAACCCTAGGAGACACGGGGAGAACATGCAAACTCCACACAGAAAATTATTTGAGTATTTCCAATATCCAATACTTTTACTCCACTACATCTCGGATCCAAATATTGTATTTTTACTCTGCTACATTTATTTGAAAACTTATAGTTACTTTGATTATTACAAAAAATACATTAATCACTTCATCTCTATATACATGCTCACAATGCATCGCGATGCGACGCATTGTAGATCTGCTATTTTCTGCTATTTTCCCAAGATTTTATACATTTAAAAACTTGTGAAAATGGGACCTTCTGCATAACGAGTACTTTTACTTTTGTACTTTAAGTATACTTTGATTCCAATGCTTTTGTACTTTTTCTCAAGCAAATGTTGAATTCCGGACTTGGCTGAAGCCACACCAAAGTACTACCGATGAGGGTGGATTCCCCATTCCGCCAATGCATTTCAATGAGAATGGAGCGTTTTCATGCCAGTAGACTGGGTTCCCATGATCATGAAATTCCTGGAAATATTTTGAAATTAGAAAAATATTTTGAAATTAGAAAAATATTTTTCCAGTACTGGAAAAGTTTTGGAAATGATCAAGGGTCCTGGAAGGTCCAGGGAAAATAGCTATGCATTGTCTTTTGTTATTGATTTTATTAATACCTCTGAAATGACAAATTAAACACTGGCCAAATTGTCAAATATTAGAGGCAGAAATTGTCTTAGTGCTCGTCAGGGTGTCCGGGTCCACAGTTCAAATATGATTATTTCGAAAGGTTGAGAACCACTGCCATACACTACCTGTCTTTGGGCATTGCGCATAGGAGTAAGCGACTCGTTATTGAGCTGAATTATTGTTATATAGTCCTGGAAATCGGGTTAAATATTCTGGAAAAGTTTTGGAAAAGTTTTGGAAATTAATTGGTAAATATGTGTGGGAACCCTGAGTAGAGGATTTATGCAAAAAAGAAAAAAAGAAAAAAAAACGCTCCATTCACATTGAAATGCATTGGCATGGGGAATGGGGAATCCACCTTCATAGGTACTTTGGTGTGGCTTCAGCCTTTTACTTGTAACGGAATACTTCTACATTCCAGTATTGATACTTTTACTTGGGTAAAATATTTAAGTGCTTTTTCCACCACTGCTGTCATAGCTCACAATGTGAGAAATGAGGAAGATGTCTCATCTCAAGTTACCCAGCTTATGCACACAACCGCCTGCTGACAGAACACCTGACTACAGGGCTATATTTGCACAGTTTTCTTGTTGCTACGGTTTAGTTTGGGTCAGCACCAAGGATTCCTTCCCAATCAGTAAAATGAGTTGGCTTAAACTTTTCAAACTAAAGTGTTAGTGAAGGCCTCTGGCATGCCAAGTTAAATTGGGAGCTAAGGAACAGAGGAGGTCTTTCCATTTGTCCTGATAGGCGTGTGCGTGCGTGCGCATACATACTGTGTACAAACACACACACACACACACACACACACACACACACACACACACACACACACACACACACACACACACACACACACACAGTCACACAGTCACACACACAGTTTTCCGCTGCAGGTGAGCTTTGCAGCCTGGGATTCCAGTGTAATTTCCTGGAAATTTGGTTAGTCATTGGTGTTGGCAACTTTGGAAAGGTGAGCGTTGGTGACGGACGGGGGTGGTGTGTGTGTGTGTGTGTGTGCGTGCGTGCGTGCGTGCGTGCGTGCGTGCGTGCGTGCGTGTCTCTCTCTCTCTGCTAAAGCCAACATGGAAAAAACGGTGGGAGCAACATCCTGTGGTCATGAAACGGTCCAGTAGTTAGGTTGGAAGTCACGTCCTTTTAACCACTTTAAATTTCATGAAATAAAATAAAAAACTATTAGTGAAAATACAAGCTCACAATGCAGCACAAATTCACAATGTGAACTTGCCTTGCAAATGCAATTTATTTAAGAAAATGTGGCTTACGTGGTAAAGACACACTCCTGTCACAGCGAGAATTGGAGGTAATATCTTTATGGGCCGAGAGAGTATGTGTCATAGTCGGAGAAATGCCCCTCAACAAAACCTGCCTCTGTTAGAGAGGGGAACTGCTTTTTCCCGGGGGCTCCATTTAAGATGGGGGGAAAATGTGACGTGGGCTTATAGTCGCTGGAGCGAAAGAGTGAAGAAGGGGAAAAAAAGCAGTTGGAAAAACTGCTCAAATTAAAAAGAAAGGCAGTAAAGCTGACGCGTGCGATCCGGAAATCCTTAAAAGGATGGCTGCGTGGGGGCGCATTTGTGTCTGTGTGTGTGTCCATGCATGTTTGTGTGCGTGCGTGCGTGTGTGTGTGCGTATGTACGTGTGCACGTGCGTGTGTGTGTGTGAGTTTGAGTGCAGAGCTGGCAATGCTTAATGGTTTGCACAAGCAAAGCTCAATGTAGGGGTTGCCAGGGCAACTGAGCAGCATGAGTGGTGGTGTGCAGGTGCTGTTCCCTGTGTCCTACTGCTGGAATCTCCTACCAAGATGGAGGGCGGGGGAAGAAGGGGAAAAGGAGAAGGCAGCCGCGTGGACACACACAACCGAGTTTTGAGTAAAAAAAAAGAGATTTAAAAATAAAAGAAGGTCATTGACAGCAAATGGAAAGTTTATCATGGCAGTACTATTGAATGGCCGAAGGGCAAGGGAATGGATGCTGATTAGAGTGAAGCACAAGGCATGGGGTCTTGGTGGTGGTGATAGATAGGGGAGGACGTAGAGACCAATAGAAGGAGCGTAATTACACACCAAAGGAATCCTTGACTACGGTCCAGGACCTCGGCAGCCACACAGTAGGGAATCGTAACCAAGTTACAGTCACGCTGAGAGAGGGAGACCCAGAGGGAATGGCTGTAGAGGGAGTTTGGGAGCAACAATGCCGTGAATTCAGCCAGAATGGTTGGCAAAGAACAAAACAGTGAGGTTTGGTGAAGGGAGAGTGGGGGGTGGGGGGGGGGGGTTCTGCTGCTGATGGAGCATGCGGATCCACAACAATGGTATAATGTGTGTGTGGACGTCGGCTTGGATCCAGCGGCCAGAGAGAAAACGGCACTGTTCCCCTCCGTCAGTCGCTCTCTGCCTGAGAGCGACTGACATGCCTGGAGGAGAATTCAAACATTCCCGGCTGACACAATAACATACGTCTCTTGGAGTCTGTGATTTCCCTCAGCTGGGATCTAAGTGTCTCTCTCGTCTCTCTCACTCTCTCTCTTCCTCCTCGTCCTTTTTTCCATTCAGTGTTCGTATGGCATCTCTCAGATCATGCATTGATTCATGGCATTTCTCTGAGCGTTCACCACCTGCCTGCTGCTGTGTCCTGTTGTTCTCTGTTTTACAGACTGCGAACCCAGAGCCATTACTATAATAATGGCAGCAGATGCGTGTACTTGTCGTGACCTAATAGCTCAGCACGTAATTAGTTCAATATTGACGTCTTTGTTCTGGACACAGTGCACACACATTTCAGCTCCACGTTGACGTTCATACATCATCGCGTTACAAATATTGAGCGCAACCCGGGCATTTTTCTTCGCCGGTTGCTTATGCGAGCGTGTGTGATCACGGTTGATAAACGGTACTCTACTTGGTGGTCTGACATTGATATGCTAGTGCGACCGCGCCTGTGCACATGGTGCACATGGCACGCGCGTGTGGCCTTCAAAGAAACCCTGCCTGTCCTTGACTCAAGGCAGCAGATATTGCTGGTGTGGCAGAGAATCATTAAGTGGCATTTTCCCACCAGATGTTGATCTGCAGGCTGGGCCAGGTGGGCAGACAGATTGCCTTTTAAGGTGGAGGTTGCTCTGCGGTTGGATAAAGGTCAGGCAGTGGGCTGTATTTATCAACACTTACACTATGTCTTTGTTCTGCGCGTAGGATGGTGACTGCTGCCTTGTCACCAAACCCTGGCGTATCAATGCACATCGATGTAGATTGCAGAAGTGTCACATGTGTGTCGGGGTTAAACGGCCTAATTATCAGGCGCTTTGGAGACGTAAGCCCAAGTCTGTGCCACCGCTACACGTTAGAAATTGACCGAAGCCACTTTAACCACATTACACCTGGCGTCCTTGTTTTGGGCATGTCAAGTCATCAGGGGCGAAATTGAGTGCTGGGCGGGAGTGGTAGGACGAAGGCTCTATGTCCTCCTGCTGGGTGCTCCTCACTGGCAGGTGAGCCAGTAGGATACAATAGCGGTGACAACACACATACAAGGGTTTGGGGATTAATCAATTGGCATAACAACTAAATTGGGGATAAAAAAATCACACCCAGTGCGAAGTGAGCGATGCCTTTTATGAGTTAAGTTCATTAAGCGTCGCGCAAAGCTTGGCCAATAATGCCAAGCTCTGAGGGACGGACATACGTATGGACATACAGTACATACACACAAAGCTATATGTCGGAGTGGTTAGCACCGCTCAGAAATGGGTCAATTGCCAACAAAGTTCCCACTGCCTTGCCTTGCCTCATTGGTTCCCTCCATCATCGACAGTTC
Organism: Nannobrachium achirus; assembly: GCF_963921795.1. NCBI lineage: Eukaryota > Metazoa > Chordata > Actinopteri > Myctophiformes > Myctophidae > Nannobrachium > Nannobrachium achirus. Next base: position 29,717,207 of record NC_137819.1, read on the forward strand.
TTTCACCCCTGCTAAACACTTAATGATGTGGCAAGAAGGAGGCTGCTCAGAGGACAATCTTTTTCTAAGCTCCAGAGTGACGAGGGCACTGTAATTAGCAGTGCAACGAGCAAATTGACGTGATTGGAGGAAATATGCAGCAAGTGTGTTGTCCTGCAGGCTAATATTGTTTCCGTAGTCGGTGCCTTGTAAGGGAGCGCTTGTTTTCAGTGGAGACGACAGAGGCGTGCAAAATGTGCTCAAGCGGACTTGAGCCACGCGAGACACCGCAGAGCGATCTAAAGCGAGCAAGTCGCCGTGTTGAGAGTTGCGAAGTCCGCTTGAGCTGACTTAGCGCCGTCCGATTTATGTCTTCTCATAGATTCCATATAGTTTCATCGTTTGACAGCAAAATCATCAGTATATTTTGGATTCATGTTAATGTGTGTTTTCAGATATTTAACTACGTGAACTGTCAATACTTAATAAACGTCAGCTTTCACGCTGTACTTAGTCTGCTCTTTTTCCCCTCTACACCAAACCTATTTTCCGAAAATAGACGATCTACAAGCTCACAACGCCTCACAGCGCGAGGCGTTGTGAGCTTGTAGATCTGCTATTTTTGGCTAAAGTTCTCAGAATATGGACATTAAGGTTCAAGTGGTTAATATAAAAAAGAAAAAAAAGCTTCTACCATCCAAAGATTTGGAGGAACCCCTGTAGTAGCTCTGAGGACCCCCTAGGGTTCCCGGACCCCCTGTTGAAGACCCATGGCATAGAGGATACCCGTTGGAGCGGGTCCAGGTAGCTCTGGTAGCAGTGGAAAGTGTAACGCTGAAGAAAGAACTGAACGGCAATAAACCCAGCATGCAGACTGTGGGCGTTTAACTGGAAACAGTGGACTCCACAGGTCAGCAAAACAAGTCCCCTCTGTATAGACTCCTTATGCGAGAGCCTCCCCGCCTCTTGACATGAGGCCTAGCCTGTTCATTCACAAACACCATGCTTTGTTTTGAACTCTCTTCTCTCTCTTTGTGCCGCTGTACAACGTTGGCCACTTTCTGTCTCTTTTGGTGATGCGTCGTACTGTCCTGTATGCAGGGACATGCAGAGAATGTTAGAGAGGCAGGGGCTGACATTTCTAAAAGGGCCTTTTGGTGAAAATATCGGAAATAGCAGACCTCCAAGCTCACAACGTGTCGAGCTGCGTGGAATCTTGGAGGTCGGCTATTTTCGGTACTTGATACCACACTGAACCAAGCATAATCAAGTGAATACTGGAGATGTGGCATACGGCATGTATTTCTACACAGATAGGGGAATTCTTTCAACATAAGATGCTGCATTCAAGTTCAGGAGAGTTTGGACAAGACAATTCTCTTGAATGCTGCCTTCAGGTATGGCATGGAAAGAGGGCATTTGCATTTCTTTCACCACAGTAAAAACTGCATTCATGGTCTGGAGAGGGCACTTTTTACAGACGGATAAAAGGGCAGGGGCTCAAGCCCCCTTTGATGTCTATGTGTGCACATGCCTGACTGTGTGTGTGTGTGTGTGTGTGTGTGTGTGTGTGTGTGTGTGTGTGTGTGTGTGTGTGTGTGTGTGTGTGTGTGTGTGTGTGTGTGTGTGTGTGTGTGTGTGTGTGTGTGTGTGTGTGCTGCTCGTGCAGGGTGCGATTTGCTGAAGGGGGAAATCTATGCCTCTGCGTTTGATATCCCACCTCCAGTCATTCATTTTTATGACCGGTGGGGATATGTTTTATCCATGCTTCTGGTCAGACTGAATTAAATATACATGCATTTCCTTTAAGTGAAATGTAGACCAGTTGATATGTTTGAGATTTATGTTTGATAATAATATTACAATTTGACAAAATGTAGAAAATGTGTCTAATGAAGTCTTTATTTTTTGAATTTCCAAAACCTTTTTTAGACATACAAATGGACTAGAATGATAAAAAAAAACAAAAAAACTAAAGAGGTCATGGGACATTCAGTACAAATAGCTGAAACATATGTTTACAGGATTGAGATATAGCATAGAGGAGAAAATGTGTCTAAATTTGTAAAAAACTAAAACAAATGTAAACATGCTTTCTATCGTACGAATACACACATAGTGTTTAGTTGTAAAGGAAATGCCCCCCCCCCCCATGTTTTCTTTTACTAATCGAACCTTGTGCGCGTGCACGTCGGATATTGACTGAGTGAGGCAGTGGAGGAAATGGGAGAGGAAATTGATGGGGATGCCTGTCCCAAAGTGTCTGCTTGTGTCAGGGGGATGTCCTTGGCTGAGCAGCTCCGACAGAATCCAAAAGGATCGATGATGAAAGATTGAAAGCCTGCCTGACATGACGTGCGAGTTACCCCGGACGAGTGGGGTCAGCAAGGCCAGGCAGGTCAATATTTTAAAAATGCACGTAAACACTCATACACACACACACACACACACACACACACACACACACACACACACACACACACACACACAAGCAAGCAGGGGTGTCACACCAAATTCTGGGCCCTGGGTACAAGGAATCACTGCGTTATTTTGTGCTTTACGTAATTGAAAAATAGCAGATATACAAGCTCACAGCGCGGTACCGAGTGCTGAGCTGCACGCTAGTAGATCTGATTTTTTTTTTTTTTAATCGTGAAGTCTTTGAAGGTTTTTTGAAAAACCTATGTTTCTATGTCAGTGGTGTTCAAACTGTTTCATGTCAAGGACCCTCAAAATGATATGTATTTGGCCACGGACCCCCATCTCAAAATTTAGTTCCAGGGACCCCCCCAGAAGCAAAATTTGAGTCACAAATTTTCGCTTCAAAAGTTGAATATTCAAAGATTTACACACATTTTCACGACTTTTCAAAAATAGCAGATCTACAAGCTCGCAGCGCAGCACTCGGTGCCGCGCTGTGAGCTTGTATATCTGCTATTTTTCAATAGCTAAAGTATAAATGAATTAAGGCCCCTCCACCTTGGGCCCTAGTAACTCAGTCCCACTTCCCCCCTTGTAATGCCCCTGCAAGCAAGCCCACGCAATGTACAGTATACTGTATGTATACTGTATACTGTATACACACACACACACACACACACACACACACACACACACACACACACACACACACACACACACACACACACACAAACAACACTTCAGGGTCAGCAGCCTTTTAATCATGGTTCTCTCCTGAGTGCAGGATTGGAGTTGGTAGTGACAGGTGGCAGTCAGGTGTGATGAGGACATGATGCATGGCGTGTTTGTTGGTGGTTTCACCACGGGAAGCTCGCGCTCCGCTCCCCTCAGCGCGGGGTCAAGCCGTCGTGTCAAGCCCGCGTCAAACGATTGCATCCAGCGAGCCAAGGCCATCACATCTGTTGTGACTGCAGAAATAGTTTTTTCTTTTTTTTTCCAGCCAGTCACCCGTATAGCAGGATGTTTCTATACACAAAGCAAAAGACTAGAAGAAGGAAAAAAATCACACCCGTGTGAACTGAGCGGTGGTCGTGGAGGCTGTGCAACAGCACTACTGGGTGGGTGCAGCGGGGTTAGTGTGCTTTACAATGCTGTAGTTTCTTCACACACTCTAATTTATTTGACCCTAAAACATTCAGTTTGTTAATAATAATAATAATACTTGACCACACATGCTGACCCACCCTTCCCCCCTGTGTGTGTGTGTGTGTGTGTGTGTGTGTGTGTGTGTGTGTGTGTGTGTGTGTGTGTGTGTGTGTGTGTGTGTGTGTGTGTGTGTGTGTGTGTGTGTGTGTGTGTGTGTGTGTGTGTGTGTGTGAGAACAACAGCGCCCCTCCCTTAACATGTGTGGTCAGAAAAGGTACTGCAGGCTTGAGGCTACATACACGGACGGCCGGACGCATACCCACACACACGGCCACGTATAGGAGACGGTGTGACCACCGCTCAAAAAAGAAGGTGCTTTGCTTGTGAAAAATATGTTTGTGGTACCATTATATAAGACAAAGATAATTATCTGTCCAACTTTGTTTTGGGATATTGCCAGTTGCCACTACACCTTATTTAGACAAACAAAGAGAACATATATGTGAGATTTATTTGTATTTTTATTATTATTATTATTTCCCTGTTGGTGTGGGCTGTATTTTTCTCTGCAATTTTCAGTTGTTAAGTCATGTGACTGTTGTTTGATAGTTTCATAGTTGTATTTTCCTTGTTTGGGTCCTGGTAAACGGCCTGGACCAAAGGGTCTAGAAATGAGCATGAAAGATTGTTGTTAAGTTAAGAGAGCAGTGGAGGGAAATTTAAAGAGAGCTAATAGAGAGAGAGAGGGTTTGAAAACAGGCATGTTTAATGGGAAGGGGGGATGTGGGGGGCTTACTGCTGGCAGAGCTTCATCCTCTTGCATAACACAACATGCGAGTCGGTCTCCTCCCTCCGCTGCTGTTGCCATGGGGAACGACGTCGGGGTGGTTTCTGAGCCCACTGTCTCACATGGGAGAAATTCTCTGGGGAACTCTTAAGCTGCGACTATCCCCGACTTTCCTCTTCCAATAATAGCACAACGCAACACTCCGGAATGGCCAGAGAAAACAGCTGGATTCAAGCTCCGTGCGGCTTCTATTTTCAAACCCCCCCCCCCCCCCCATACTCGCGAGTCGAGTGGTTTCAGTCAAAGTGCCATGGCTGGTTGTTGGTTAGCCCACAAATGAGCGAGCACGGGTTTGCCGCATCAATGTGATCATGCAGTAAATAAGACAAAAATTGAAGTGGGACTTTAGTGTGTGTGTGAGTGTGAGAGAGAGAGAGCGAGAATGGAGGAGGATACGATTAAGAATGCATGTGGGAACCGCTGGGGCTGGTGTGTGACTCAACGCTTGCTCAGAGGTGCCTTGTTAAAAAAAAAAAGTGCGGGCATTGTGTGCACCTGCCAGGTAACATATAATAGGATCTTTTTTTCCATGAAACCATGTGTGAAGCACATGACTAATGCTGAGTCTGGGGAGCGTGTGCATTTTCCGCACGTTCGCGCAGGTACCGTCAGTCCAGGGGCGTCACAAGGGGGGGGGAAAGTGGGACTGAGTTACTAGGGCCCAAGGTGGAGGGGCCTTAACTATTGAAAAATAGCAGACATACAAGCTCACAGCATGGCACCGAGTGCCGTGCTGCGAGCTTGTAGATCTGCTATTTTTGAAAAGTCGTGAAAATGTGTACAAATCTTTGAATATATGTATTTTTTAAGTGAACATTTGTAACTAAAATTTTGCTTCTGGGGGATCCCTGGAACTAAATATTTTGAGGAGGGTCGGTGGCCAAATACCTCATTTTGGGGGTCCTTCACATGAAACGTTTGACCACCACTGACATAGAAACATAGGTTTTTCAAAAAATCTTAGAAGGATTTGAAATATTGGCCAGTTATTACTTTATTAGACTGAATTTTCACTTTTTTTTTTTTTTTTTTTCAAAAATAGCAGGTCTACAAGCTACAAGCTTGTATATCTACTATTTTTCAATAGTTAAAGCACAAAATAATGCGTAATAATGCATTCCCAGTCTAAACCCCTTCCTCCCCCTATGAAGAACATTCATGGGGGGCCCACAGTGAATCCTTGTACCCAGGGCCCAGAATTTGGTGCGAACACCCCTGCGCCAGTCACCACGTACATATTCACCAGAGGAACACACTAGTAGTGCCCTGCAGGTAGACGGAAACCACACCATAATGAACAGGAGAGAGAGAGAGAGAGAGAGAGTACACAATGTCCATATCTTCAGACTCCCATTCCTGATTCTTAATGGTCTGTGGATGCTTGTATATTGTATGTGCGCTGGAAAATGCATCTGTAAAATCATAGTGTGTGCATTTTTGTGCGTGTGGGTGTGGGCAGAAGTGTAGTCTTAATGCCATGTGTCACATGCTCTCTATATCTCCAGACTCTGCAGCTAATGTGTGTGTGTGTGTGTGTGTGTGTGTGTGTGTGTGTGTGTGTGTGTGTGTGTGTGTGTGTGTGTGTGTGTGTGTGTGTGTGTGTGTGTGTGTGTGTGTGTGTGTGTGTGTGTTACTGTGACTGTGCCCATTAGCATGTTCATTAGTCCTCTTCTCGTATGTTATGGCTGTCCCCGGCGCTACTGAGCTCTCCCTGCACAGATAGGATCAATGCACAGAATGGATGAAAGGGTATTTATATCCACTGCGGGGGTGTGGGAGGTTGTAACACCACAAGTGGGTTAGCAGTTAATCTGATGTTGACATGCAGTTGATTGTGTGTGTAAGTGCGTGCGTGCGTGTGCGTGCGTGGTGGGGGCGTTCCTTGTGCATGTACAGAAATAAGGGAATTAGGGACCATGGTTTATTTTAGAGCAACAGTTCTGCTTTGTTTTGCTTTGAGAGAGAGAGAGAGAGAGAGAGAGAGATGTTGCTCTGCTAGGGGAAGTCGACACACTGGCAGGCAGGGCTTTCCCTGATTTAGAGTAGGGCTTATAAAAAAAAGGAGGAGGAGGACGCGAAGGAAAGGAGGGGAAAGAAGGAAAGCGAAGGCAGGCAGGGAAGCGTGGTCGCTACACCAAGAGAAGGAGTGAGGCAGGAGTGAGAGGAAGTGAAAGCTTGGCTCTCGGTGCCGCGTATAAGGACACAGCTGTGTGTGTATGTATATGCGAACATGTGTGTGTGTGGAGTGTGTCTAGGACTGCGTTAGGCGCAAGAGTGAGCTCTCAGACAGACGGCGGCCAGACGCTCCGTGTTCCGCTCTGCCGTGGCATTTCAGAGTTTTGGGAGGGGGGGTCAGGAATGTCAGCAAGTTATTGGTTGGGTGAGTGTGTGTGTGTGTGTGTGAGTGTGAGTGTGTCTGTGAGTCCGGAATGTCAGGTGTTCCCCCGCAAAAGCGTGCCTGACTCCACAGAGGAAAAAGCAGCCACTCCGAAAAAGTGTTGACTTTCGAACGCGCCTGCGGAGCCTTGCGCTACAGTTCACCTCCTCCTCCAGACAGGTAACTGTTATTGTGCAGAGCTAATAGAGCTCGTCTTTGTGTGGTCGCTTGGATCACTGTGGTCTTCTACCGTTTCGCTCTGCCTCCTTTCGGTTTAAGCTTTGTTTTGTTCTTTCTGGTGAGGGTTGTTTAGTTTCCTTGTCGGTCCCTACTTTTCCTTCCTTACTTCTTCCTATCTGACTTTGTTTCCCTCCCCATCTGACCTCTCGTGAGGTCATACTCCCGTCCATATGGATACCACCTTTCCCCCCCTCACATTTTGAAATAGGTTTTCAGATTTACCTTTTTAATTTCTAACACATCTCTTAACAATTCAACAGAAGGATAAGCTTGACTTGAGTATAACTGTCATTTCCTATCCATATTATGCCTATGGACGTCATTGTAGCCCACGCATTCATCAGTGTGTGTTTTGTTTCGCATGGTGTGAGAGTAATGACGATGTCGGTCAAGGGGCTAAACCCCCTCTGTTCAGACCCGGCTCAGTGACTCCTTACCCTGGCGCAGACTGAACACATACCCGCGGCATGTGTTCATGCATGGCTAAGGAGCTGACGCATTTGTGTGACAAAGCGGACAAGATAAGCCCATGTACCGTAGCTGAGATGAGCTGGAGGGGGTTATGCAATAGACAAGTCCAGAGATAGCGCAGAGCTCAGCAGAGAGGAGAGGAGCGGAGCGGAGGTGCTCCTCCTGACTCCTTCCACCCACCATGAGATCATCAGGCTCACTTAAGCTTTCCTTCGGCTCCCTCATTGGGTCCACTCCTCATCGCTCCGAATAAGAATATAGTCAACTCTATTTAAAAAGAGAGCCGACTGTTTTTTCAGTCCGATGCCAGTCCCGATTTTGGAGGGTCGTAGCCGACTGATGAGTGATGATGGATGTTTTGCCTGATATTCTTTCAAATCAATCTGAAAAATGTGTCGCCAAAATGGCAAAAACAGCTCACAACTTGTGAGATAGAGAGGTTTTTGAAAACAAGAAAAAAGTAAATAGTGACATGCACAAGTTGAAAGTGTTTAAAAATCAGGACACATTGGCTGCATAAATGCCGATACGGATGTGGACAACTAGATATATCGGCCAGACAGATATTTAATTTGAGCTCTAATGGGCACCTCTATTAAGGACGTCGGAAGTGTAGTATGATGGGGGACTCGGTTATGAATGCTCATGCATGCTTACTCTGTCACTGTTCACTTGCCATATGCTGTGGAATCGCCATGGCTCATTTAACTCTGAGAGTGTACAAATTTACTCTTGAGGTTACATTTAAATTGTACTATACTGTACACACTCAGAGTTAAGGATAAATTAACACTGAGGATTCTCATGGCACTCTGTCTTTATTCTTCCATTTCATTATGGTCCTTTCAGTTGTATAATGTATAATAATAAGTAACACAACTGCTGTGTTTGTAGTTGGTCTCCTTCTCTTCTATTGAGAAGATCCTGTGGTTGTGTAGGACCACTACTGGTTGACAAGAGGTATTGTATCCAAGTCGAAACGGAACGTTACTAACGTAACGTAGCTCAACTGTGGACATTTCAGTGCGCACGCGGGGGGAGCCAGGTTAAAATCATGCGTATGATAGGAAAGTTATGGAATATGGATTGCAGCTTTAACCCTTGAGAGTGAACTGAAGTGGTTAATGTGTTGTAATAATAATCAAAATCTACAAAGTAACTAGTAACTAAAGTTTTCAAATAATTGTAGTGGAGTAAAAGTACAATATTTGGATCCGACATGTAATGGAGGAGAAGTAAAGGTATTGGAAAGTGGAAATATTCCTGTAAAGTAAAAGTACCTAAAAATTGTACTTCCAGTAAGTACAGTACTTAAGTAAATGTACTTACTGTAGTTACTTTACACCACTGGAAAAGGGACAGCCCACCACAAGAACACTGGATTGTGCATCCTATTCAATCTGCATAGTGTCCCCAGTAAAGGGGAATAGGGTCCAATATTTGTTAGCCTCAATAGCCTGTTAACACTTTCTTATTTAACCTTTATTTAACCAGCATAGACATCACCGTTGAGAAAAAAAAAATAATAATCGAAGGCGACCTGGCCAAAGCAGACCGCTGCATAATTAATATGACAGTTACAAACAGAGGCCACTAAAATAGATATGGCTCGGCTGTCATCAGCCCTACTTGCACACTGTCAGCTTAATATCGAAGACACACCCACATCAGGAACACCGCCACCACGGCGACCGCCTCAGCTCACAACAATTGGGGATCTTTGGACGCCGAGACGAGGGTGTTCTCATTATCGCCTACACGCATGGAACTCGGAAAACACAGCACTGGGTTGCTACTACAGGCTGAGTGCACTATACCAGGGATCTTCAACGTTTTCAGGCCAAGGACCCCTTAGTCGAGAGAGAGATGAAGCAGGGACCCCCACAACCCATAGATACCATATATAGTTTCATTATCGTTTTCATATATCGTTTCAGTGTATTTTATTTCATGCCAATTTGTGTTTTCAGATATTCAACCACTTGAACCATTAATAATTAATAAACTTGACCTTTCACTCTGTACTAGTCTGCTCTTTTTCTCCTCCACACCAAACCTCTTTGCCGAAAATAGCCGATCTACAAGCTCACAACGCCTCGGAGCACGAGGCGTTGTGAGCTTGTAGATATGCTATTTTTGTGGTTAACATGAAAAAAGGAGGAAAAAAAGCTTTATCACACAAAAGCTTCCGGACCCCTGTTGAAGACCCTTGCACTATACAAAATGGACCCGGAAGAGTCATTTCTTTTTACATTTTCAGAGTGAAACCAACACTCAGGATGTTGCCATAATGTGCTGGTAGGCTGCGGAATAGCTTGGCCCTTCTGTGAGACGTGCACAACGTGATGGACACCGGAGGACAGTTGAGTGGGCAGCAGCAGCGGGCTGGAAGGCAGAATGGCAAAAAATAAATGAGAGCGAAACTGGAGGTTTGAGGTGGAGGCTCAGGAAGGGGAGAGAGTGATGAGAAGGGGAGGATGATGATTGGGAGGGTGGAGGAGAACGAAGAAAATAGAATGGAGAGAGTGCGGGAACGGCGTCGCCTCTCCTCCTCCTCTCCAACTCCTGCATCTCGGTCTGACGTTATGTAACGTTACCTCCTGCCTCATGGTGATAGGCACCCCCCCCCCCCCAACCCCAACCAGGTTCTTCTACACTGTAAAATCTGGAATGTTAACTCAACCAGGTTCTTCTGCACTGTAAAATCTGGAATGTTGACTCATAAAGATCTGAAAAATACCTAGAAATGTCTTCTAATTCCCAATGTTTTTCTGAAAAACATGTTTCTATATCAGTAACCTTTTCATGTCAAGGACCCCCTAGAATTATATGTATTTGACTGCGGATCCCCATCTGAAAATATTTTGTTCCAGGGACTAAGAGTAAAAAAGATTTGCGTTACAAATGTTTGCTATAAGAAATATATACATTTAAAAAATAGCAGATCTACAAGCTCGTAATCTGATATTTTTTTGATATTTAAAGCATAAAATAATGGTTAAAGTGGTTAAAATCGAGAGTGACACGGATGCGTTCCAGGTCTAAATTAGTCAAATCCAAGACTGTACACATCCAAGAGTGCATGAATGTAAACCTGTACACTCTAGGAGTTACAAAAGGATACATGAACACTGAGATCATGTGTATCCATCTCTACTTCTATAGTACCATATACTAACATGCATGGACTTTGCCCCTGGCTGCTTTGACCTTTAGCTGCTTATAAATCTTTCGATCGCGTGAAATGCAGCTATTTTGTCGAAACCTTAATAAACACTGTGTTGCCATTTCCCTCCCTCCAGAATGTTGACATTAAGTGGGTGTGCTCTTATTCAAAGCAGCTTAAAATGTCACGACTCCACACCGTTTTATTGCCAGACAGTGGGCCCCCCTCCCAGCGGAAGTCTAAGCCTTTTTACCCTCCAGTAGTCGTAGACCCATCATGCAGTACCTCTTTGAGGTTTGTTCCTTCTGTACATGGACAGTGCCGACATGTTGGACCAATAGAGGACGTGTGAGCCTGTGTGTCTCCCCTAAATGAGTTAGAAAAACAGATGGCTGTCTGGAGGGAGGGAAGGAGAAAGAGAGAGAGGGGTGAGAAACATGGGAATGTATTTTGAGTGCATTTTGTAAAATGATGATCAGCCTATCCATACTTTTCAGATCCATTATGTATAGGCTTTCAATCCTAGCCTTTATTGTTCTCCACGTGGCTCACTGTAACCAGCCTCATAAGCTCCAGATCTAATAAGGCGCCTCTTTCCTAGAATGTGTCGCACTTGTAATGGTTTCGCATGGTGTGAGAGTAATGACGATGTCGGTCAAGGGGCTAAACCCCCTCTCTCTGTGCCACTGTGATGAGATTTCTATCAACCAGGCCAAACACATTTACATAGGAAATGTGTGAAAATGTTACAGACCAGACATGCGCTTGTGTCACTGCTTTTGTGTATACACAGCATACATGTTCATGGGGTACACTGAAATGCATTGTGCAGCCTTCTCTAGCTGTTGGGTTCATCAGAACAACGTTAACACATTTCTGAGCACTTTACCAAAGTGGCCAGCGTCATTGAAAGCCCTTCTTTCTCCTAAGCCGTCCCCGAGCTGACACAAGCAGAAGGCCCGTGCCGAGAGGAGAGCAGAAGAGCAGCTCATTTCAGATTCATAAAAGGGAAGATCTGAATGTGGCCTTTGTGTCCTCGCTGAATATAGTTCGGAGCACAGCCATACGCAACCACAGGCAGAGACGTGGTCAGCCAGAAAAGAGGGGTTTGGACGGGCCCTCTCTGAATACACATGGAAATAAAAGACGGGTCCAAAACGCCCCACATGACCTTTGGTATTCATTTGTCCTCCCTTAATATGCTTTTAGACTGGGTTCATTCCAGTCGCTGATATACAGCGACTGGAGTACAGCGTGTGGAGTTTGAAGTGTTGGCGATATGGTGATCAAGTGCTATTATGAATGTTTTGTGTGTGTTTTCTCCTAGCTGAGTATGTTTCTGTGTCTGTGCATGTGTGCACATTGGCCTGGTGTTTGTAGGTGTTATTAACCTAATGGCCACGCAGAGGACAGGGCATTAGAGGTTACTAGCTGGATTAGTTAATTCACGCCGTGGTATTATCGCCAGCTCAGCTGTCATTAAGGGAGATGTTCCCACAGGGATGAGTCCGCATCCAGCGCCGTGCTCGCCACACTCAGTGTGTTAATACATTATGTATACACACGCGTGCGCGCTCAAGGTTCAAAAATAGATTCACACCACCACATGGAACACATTGTTTAAAGCATATTCTTTCAGAGCAGTGGAGACTGTTTTACCACCAATTCTATACTGGGCTTTTAAGCTAGCTTAATCACAGGTCATGATGTTGACCATGGAGTTATTAAGGTCTTGTAAGGTAGCTAGCTATTTATTTAATATCACCAGATTGTGACGTTGCAAAAGTAGCTTGGCCACAGTGTTTGTTGTCCCTGGCCTTGGTAAATATTTGCGACTGGCATGAGCTCATTTTTGCGGCTAAACTGTGAAGCGTTGTGCAGACCTCAGAATTCCCCATCGTGACTAATCTAAACATAATGCTGGAGGAAGTTCCCTTTCTGAAGTGGCCTGGCTCGAGTCGACGAGGCTAAACACATCGGACGGTGTCATTCAAGGAGACACTCGCGCCATTTTAAGCTTCTGACTCCCAGCTTGGCTGATGGTCCTTTATATAATGTCACACGCGGAGCTGGTGTTGATCTTGGCAGCGGTGTGATGTTGTCACCCTGCAAGTCTGAAACCCCTACTTTAAATATCCACTCCACTCCCTTTTTAAATGGTAACAGTCCACAATACCACAAAGACCACAGCTTCCATAGGACCGAGAACCTGTGGTTTTTGTCACAGCTGTCTCTCTGTTTAACAGGCAGATCATTAGCCTGTTACCTATCCGCAACTTAGTTTTTCCTATGTTCGGTCAGAACGACATCACCCTGTTATCGCAGGCGAATGAAGGGAAAACTAAATTCACAAACATCCTGCAGTTTCAGTTTCCAGACTTCGTATTCCATAACCTTGACTCTATCTCGCAATAATCTGTAACAGGGATAGAGAGAACGCACATTGATGCAATAAAGGCACGCCGCAATGTGATGTAAATCTAAAGACTTTTTGGGGAGCTTGGGCAGAAATAATGTTTCTTAATGAATAGTATTTACTGATCATATACATTTCATATTAACGTTTCTATTAAAAGAAACAACAATCATTTTTCCCTTTTGGTGTCTGCTCCCAGTAAAATAACATTTATTTCCAATTTCCGTTTCTTTCCGCAAACCGGTCCAGAGACGAGCAGCTGAATCAAGGATAAGACAAAGGAAAACATTTTTTTCTTTTCTTTTTTGGCTACTGCTTTAGAAGCCAAAAGAAATAAATAAAAAAATACTAGACATGTTCCAGTAAACAGCCCAAGCTCCACCTCTCCTGATGAGTGAGCTGTTGGGCAAACACCAGTTGGCAGAGCGCAGTAGTCACCCCCCCCCCCCTTCCCCCCTCCCCCCTCCCTCTGGCTCATCAGGGAGACAAATAAAGAGGCAGAGAGAGAGGGAGAGGGAGAAACAGACAGAGAGAGAGCAGGAACCCCTGGAGGGTGCCCGAGCCTGTTTTACTGACGTCACGCCCCTTTGCTCTGTTTGGGCAGGCCCTCCCTTCCCCTTCGTCCCCCCCGTCCTCCCCCCCCCCCCCCCTTCCTGGGCCTTTACAGGAATTCCCCTCCTCGTCACGTTGTTCAGAGGAAACCGCCGGCAACGCCCCAAACACTGCAGAGCCACAGCTGATTGGGCGGAAATGGGGACTTGTGACTGCTTGTGTTGACATACGGGACATGTAGGCTAGTTGTTTTTTTCGCTCGCTGCTGGCGTTTTGTTCTCGAAAACAAAGGGACTTTGCTGAGTGTTTGTGCTCTGAAATATCGGGATGGTCCGGGGTAAGAAGCGAACATTCTGCTCTGTAGATTCTATGGTCTACTGAGAGGCATACGGACACACACACACACACACACACACACACGCGCACACGCACACGCACACACACACACACACAAATGATACATTAGCAATGTACCATGTGACGTGCCTGTTGTGAGGCCCTGTGTTTGACAGAACTGTAGCACGTCACTGGTCAATTTGCAGCCGTCCCTGCTGTCAAGGGCTTCCCCTGCCCAGGGCCTGGGTGAGGGTGAAGGGAAGGTGGACCGCTCCTAGGGCTGTGCTGGTTTGCCCATTTCCTATAGTGTCACCGTCCAAAGGATTTGAGTTTGACGAAGGTTGAAGTGACAGCTGTCACGCTGCTGTCAATCGGCAGTGGCCACGGCAGCCAATGAGCAAATGGACAGGACAACAGGGCAGTCTGGGCAGAGTGCGCCAGCATATGTTTTTAAATGTGATTCTCCCTTGTCGCTGTGAGTACAGTTCTTTTCACACTCACAGGACCTGCGGTTTGGATTTGACCCGGGGATCAACTACTGTAGGTTGACCTTAAACATTAAAATGTTATTCCTCCTGAGCTCAATTTGTGTAGCTATTTTGGGGGTGTCATTATAGCAAGAAAATAAAGAAGCTAGTAGATCAGCTATGTTCAAACATGTTGAGTTAAAGTAGGCACAAATTATACTTTAGCAATGTACCATGTGACATGCCTGTTGGCCATGTATAACCTTCTACTCTTTAAGTATCAGCTTAAGTGGTTAATGAAAACATCAGAATCCCCCTTTTCTCTCTGACATGACACACTGTTGGGCTGAGTCGATCAGCATGAGTGGCAGACTTCCTCATACTAATTGCCTTGGCTAATGGCCGCATCCACGAAGCGCTTAGCTTGTGTGCAATGGCGAGGCAACCTCGGGCAAAGTATCTAGAATGAATTAACATGATTATGGAGTGCCTTAAGGACCTTTTTATTTTTCGGTCTGAGCTGTGTGGAAGGCCACAACCCCCACTGCTCTTCCTTCTCTTCCTTGGCTGTGTGCGTCCCTGTTCCCACGTGAACACGTGAAGTGTGTTTTCAATCTTGAAATGAATTAAATGTGCTTTCTGCCCCGCGGAGCCCAGTCGTGACTCGTGGTTTGACAATACAAGCTGGCCGTCACTCGCAGGGATCACATCAGGGGAGACCACTGGCTTGTTGTTAGTTCACACTCACAGCTTTGATGAACAAGGGAAGGGAGGACTTGAGATGTTGACCGGGTGAAGCTTGACATATATGAGAAAAGAGAGGGTGTTTGTTTACGGTAAAGCCTTGCTTTATTTTGGAGTGGAGGTTTCACTGACCTCATAATCACAGCTTCCACGATTTGCCATAAATTGGTGTGAGCGTCTACTTGGCAATGTGTCGTGTTCATGTGTTGTTAGTGCGGGCCACATTTTGTAGAAAACTTTGCCTGAACGAAAGCAGAAAATGGCTTCACTTAAATTAATGTTTACCACCTCCTCCACCATTGCTTCCCCCTATAGAAACAGACACACTCTTATATCCGCCCATTGGATTTCTCGTTATATCCATTTTTCACAAGGGTGCCCACGCAGCCCAAACAATCAGTGGCCTCCAGTCTGAAGCTTCTTCCACCTACAGCTTTGTGCGGGGGCAGCCACACTATACAGATATAACACCAAACCACTGCAACAGCTATATCCACTCTCCTTTCTCTAACCTCTACAGTGAGCGAGTGATTTGAATGTAAAAGTCGTGCTCCAGGACCTGTATCCTTGCCATAATAATTAATCATTGCCTGCCTGAGGCAGGAGTTAATGTTTATTTTTCATATATTTTTCATTATTATTTTTTCAACACGGCAGTGTCATTACCGTTCACCATGCTAGTTCATGTCCCCCATAAACACCCCACTCCCTCAGTCTCTCCCGACGGAGCGTTACGGCCAGACTTGCCTCATGTCTACGGAATGCTTGTTCCCCTTCCTCCCTCTTTCCAACATAGACTAGCCTTCTTCTAAACTGGCAGGATGCTTAGCAGCCAGAAGCTAATCTCCACGCAAATACATTAATACAAAAATAAGGATGAGATTCCGAGCTTTATTAATGCTGTGCAGAGAATTTTGGGACCACACCTGTTCCTGCTAATATCTGTCTGACGTCTGACTTCTGTCAGACTTCTCTCTTCTCTCTCTCTCTCTCTCTCTCTCTCTCTCTCTCTCCCCATTTATCTCTCTGTCTTTCACTCTTATCTCCATCTCTCAGTGTTTATCCGGTAAGGATCAAGCCACTCCATTGCCCAGCCTCGTTAATGTGTAATTTGTGGTAAGAGAGAGGGAGGAAAGTCACTTTGCGCCGGCTCTCTCTCTAAGCAGGGTAATGATGATGGACTGTGGGGTAATGGGACATTCAATCTGCGGCAGAACAGGGGATTCCTCCTCCGCTTTCCATGGACCACTCTGACTGACTCTGTCATCTGTAGGCCGGAACAGGGTAGTGTGTGTGTGTTTGTGTGTGTGTGTTTAAAAACATTTTTGTAAAGTATACATGATGTTAACATGCACGGTACATCATTATCAGACATATTTGAAATATTAGACCTCGATTGTCGAATGTTTAAGCATGTAATGATCATTTACTTTCTTTCTTTGGACAAAATAGCGTTGAGATGTCCCTAGTGCCCACCTGACCTGTTACTGCGTGTGTGCGTGCCTGCGTGCATGTTTGTGTGGAGTAGCCCAGAATTGACATGGGCCCCTTTTGGGTGAATGGTAGTTGTTTGGGTTCCCATGCAGGAGACCTGGGTTAAAATCGAGGTGGTACTGTACATAGGTGCCGGTTTCTTGCTTTTTATGAGGGCTTGCATTAAGAGAAACTGTTTAGGCTGTTGGCCATGTAGACAATTATTGCCCACATCAGCTGCTGAGAGCTGCAGAAAGCATGTTTCATTGACAGACCACAGGAAAGGGAGGTAGATAAGATCTGCTGACTTCCAGTGAGTCATCGGACATTTGCGGTGCACCTAGCTTTTAATTGTTTAGAATATTTTCAGAGTTGGCGCCAGGACATAGAATGAAAAATGTAAGGTTCTGTAAGTGATGTGTTTTTGGTTAAAACAAAGAACAATGTGTTTGAAAAGTTAAATCTCCAGAAAAGATTCTGATAGCAATCATTGCTATAGAATATTTGTTCAGTTGCAGGGATACAGGGGTCTCTCCAGCTATTTAAAGACCTAAAATGAAAAATGTGTTTTTTCTCACTTTTAGAGCATATCATCATTTGTCATCATATGGGCATACAAAAAAAAAAAAAAAAAAACGTTTTGTGTATTTTTATATCAAAGGTCCCTAAAAAGCAAATCTTAATTACTTCCTGTGAACGAAAAACGTGCTGCGCGATGACATGGATAGGATTTTGTGAATATAAATGAAACCTTGATTATATTCACCGGTTTGATTCCCATTACTACACATTCCTCCAAACACAGCTGATTTTAATTAACGAGCTACTCCGTTTTGAATCTCATTCAAGATGACGTCCAGACTGTGTTTTACCGTCCCATCGCCTGAAGGGATGGGACCTTCTGATTGGTTCAGAAACATACAGCCTTAAGACTGAAACTTCAAAATAAAATCACAGAAAAGCCCATTTCAGTAGACCTTTAATGAGAGTGTACAAATGGAACCAAATGAACCCCGAAGGGTTTATTTGGTTCCATTTGTACACTTTCAGAGTTAAGGGGAGACCTTGAAATTTGAAAGTTTGAGAAACACTGCAATAGATAAGAGTACCAAAGTCCTGACATCACTCCCACTACCCCTGGCTCACAGATTCATTTTTCCTATTGAAATTCCCAAGGGAAATCTTATATAAGAACTGTGTTACAAAAATTAAAGAAATCAACCCGGCAATATTCTCAGATATGTGACTCCTGTGTCTTTTATTATATTTGATAACGTCTGTGTTTGGAGAATTCTCTTAACTCTTTAGATAAATTTGTACTTTTTCACTGTCAGCTGATGCTTCATATCCATATGAGTAAAATCGCCTGGCTGATTTGTTTATTCTGCGTCAAATAAGAACAGTTTTCCAAAGAATAAACAAATCAGCCAGGCGATTTTACTCATGATATGGATATGAAGCATCAGCTGACAGTGAAAAAGTACACATTTATCCAAGAGTTAAGAAAAAAGACACAGGAGTCACATACCTGAGAATATTTCGACACAGCAGTTGTTCTACGTCCCAGTATTTCAACGCGGGTGAATGTTAACCTGGTGAAATGCTAACCTGCCGACGCTGGTGAATGCTAACCTCTATGCCTAAACGAAACCCCTAACCCTAACCTCAGTAACCCTGACGAGGGTGAGTAGATAACCTGCCGATGCCCGTAGTTGAAATAATGGTACGTAGAAATAGCGAGATTTCCCCATCTAAGATTTCCCTATGGAATTCCAATGGAAAAAAACAACTCCATGGCCCAGGGGGATAGTGGCCTCTAGTGATGCAGACTTCGCGGCTCTATTCCAAATATGTCTGCTGCAGTTCTTTGTTTCATCACTTATAATATCAATATCATACTGTATCCTGTGTGAGTTCTCTCTGCTAATTGGAGGAAATAGTTTTCCTGACCTGAAAATGTGTTTTCAGGTCAAGCTGGAGAGACGGGAAGACCTGTTATTGAACAAACACCCTTTACCATTATTATCGGAATATAGAACAAATATCATTCACACCACACACACGCTTTAATTTTATTATTTTTAACGAAGAATGCGAACAAATGAATTACAAATACCTGTGTGTGTGTGTGTGTGTGTGTGTGTGTGTGTGTGTGTGTGTGTGTGTGTGTGTGTGTGTGTGTGTGTGTGTGTGTGTGTGTGTGTGTGTGTGTGTGTGTGTGTGTGTGCGCACACACACTGTATACACCGTATACACTGTATATTATTCTCTTTTCTGTCCAAATAAACATGACAGCAGTTGAACATCATAAAGATGGACATAACAACTGCATGTTCATTGATGTGTGCGTGTGCGTGTGGCAGCTGTGTTCAGCAGGACTGGTGGAGGTATTCAGGTTACATAATCTCCATCTACCGCCCGCACTATGACAAGGAGGGGGGGGGGGGGGGGGGACTGACTCTCCTCTCCTCTCAGCAGTGTGTACAGTATGCCATTCTACATAACATAATGCAGCCATCACCATGCTGGCACATCATCACCCCTCCCTCCTGCTGCTGTACAGAGTAGACATCCAGCAGAACCTAACTGCTCCTCTCTCCACCCTGCGTGTGCATGTGCGTGCGTGTGAGTGTGCATACGAACACCCTTTTTTTCCCTAACCTGTAAAGGCTTGTTTAACACTATCAAGCAAACAACCTGAACCTTTTGTCGGCGCTTGTACCTCTTTATCATGCAATATGCGCGTACGTTAAACATGGCGTGAAGGAGGCTCTTTTTAGTGACACATTGCACGTGATTAGTGCAGTGCTTGGACTAACGGAGATACTCTCTAGACACACATCTTCATGGTCCACTGCCATTGTCCTAGCTTGATATCAGTGCCATTGTGTGTGGTTGCAACCATAAACTCACAGATGATGTTTTACCAAAACAACTAGGCCCCTTTTCGCTAAACACTCCTCTCGTGTTAGCCCGACACACCACCGCCATCCAAGTTTTCTGAAACACATGCACACCATGCATATGGGCCATGTGCTCTGCCATAAAAAGCTACCATTATACTGTTGATGTGAGCCATTTGGCACGGCCAGGCCCAGCAGGGCAGGCTGTTGAGCAAAATGTGGATGTGTTGCAGGCTGGCAGTGTGGGTGGATGGGTGCTTAGAGGCTTGTGGTCGGCTGACAGAGTCAAGCAGTAGGCAGAGCGGGGGTTAATGCCTCGCCCAGGGAGAGGTCTGCACCAGGGCTATGCAGATGCGCCCCAGTTCCACATGGTTTTATGTGGACAACTGTAGTGTAATATTGTTCCTCGTGTTGCAAAGGGGCCTGGTTTTGTAAAGGACATTGGCTTAGACTAGGCCCATTTTCCAGAGGGTGTCAGTGCTTGCTTGTCCTTGAGGATTATCGTCTGAAATGACATTTTAAACCGTCTTTCCCCACCTTCTGAGGAACCCCTACAGTAGTTGATTGATCATCCCGCGATGACATCAACGTGTCCCTTTGGGGACAAAGTAATGAGAGGGAGACGGAGAGAGAGAGAGAGAGGGTGTGGGTAGAGTCTGCAGGAGGGCACTTGAAAGATTCCCGGTTGTCATGGCAGCACCACCGAGGAGACTGACGGCCCATGGATCCCTGCCTAATTGCCATGCACCCCGCCCACTCCAACTCCTCCCACTGTGCCATGCCCCCGCTTATTTCCCAGGTATCACGTTGCATTGATCAAAGACGACATGAGTGCTCCACCCCGATACTATGGGCTTACACCATTCTGCTGGTTCGCCTTTTCACTGCGCTCCGTTCCTCTCCGGCTGCTCGGTGTCCCTTCCATTTGCACCGATTCCTAACAGCGGCAATGGCTGTGCAGCAGATGAGGCAAGATCAGTTAGAAAGAGAGCAGAGAAGGCTGGGGGTGTGGGATGTTGGTTAAGGAAAGGAGGTAAAGGATGCTCTAGGACAGTGGTTCCCAAACCTTTTAGCTCGAGAGCCAAAAGAGAAATTAAGGCGTTTGCCTTCACCAAACTAGTGATAATAGCAGATCTACAAGCTCACAACGTGTCGCTTCGCGCCAAGTTGTGAGCTTGTAGATTGGCTTTTTTCACTACTTCTTAAACATTTGTTTTCTTTGATTTCCTCATGAAATTACTGAAAAAAAAGTGTAGGAAACAAAAAACAAATGGGTCCCGACTCTCGACCCACTGTTTGGGAAACAGTGCCCTAGATCACCCATCTACGGCTGAGCTTTCGGCCTTAGGCTGCCCTGTCTGCTCCCTCTTGGTGCAGGGCAGCCTAGCGAGCACTGCTACACCTTCACCACAACAACACCTGCCTGGCTGTCAAGGGCAATACTCAGCTTACACATGTAACATCACATCAAGAAATAGCTGCTCATTTATGATTAGCTGCATTGTTCTTGTGTAACGGGGTCTGCTGTTTATCCTAAGCCTGCTTGTAATAATGGCGTAATTAGAAGCAGATGCGTTTTTTTCGTGCAATCTGTAGAAGCATACTGATTGTGCAGTACGTTTTATCTGAATAATTCTTCACTAATATTTGGGTATACTGTATGGATTGACGGTGTGCATACATTCATTATTTAGGAAAATGCTGCAATCATGCGTGGTGAAATCTCGATAGGCCGATAAAAGGGTTAGGTTTTAGGGTTAGGTTTAGGCATAGTAGCTTTCATCAGGTTAGCATTCACCAGCGTCTGCAGGTTAGCATTTCAACAGGTTGGCATTCACCAGTGTCGGAACGAATGTCACGTCGAACTATCGGGCGTCGTAATAACGCTACGCTCCCATCGTGCATTCTTTAAGATTAAGCAAGGGGTTTGGAATGGGGTTTGAAAGATCCTGGTAATTATTGTGCCATTTACTCGATTGAATTGGTATTAGCGCCATTTAAAACATTTCAACACGCTTGTTTGATGTGTGTGGAGTTCCCCAAATTATTTGAGCGCTGTGTGAAATGAACGTGTCTTTCTTTATTTAGTTTCAGACCGCAATTGTGAGAAGTCAAGTTGTTGGCAAACGTTTAAGCAAAGCTTCATGAGTTCATTGCTCTCCTCCCAACTGCGTTCTCTCTCCTTGCTATTGCATTCCATGGTCACTGAGCATATTCCGAGCTGAACTCTGGTTTTCATCACAGGCCGCGCACAACATTTATTTACATTCCTTTTATTGTTTCCCCTGGGTGCAGGACAATTACATGCATTCAAGCTTGTGTTATAAATGTCTCTGTGCCTGCGGTGAAATATGTAGCTGTCACCCTGGCCACCTCAGACAGCACATCATAAAAAAGACCTTCTTCTAAACGCTGTCCAGAATCCTTTCATAACCGCTGTACAGTAATAACAACAAGCAACCCCTCCGGCCGTAATGAGGGAAATATGAACAACCCTCTAATCATTCCCTGCTGTCTTTCCAACTCCGCCATTCTGATGGAACGCTTTCAGATTTTCACCAAGGCAAAAGGGCAGAGAGAGGGCCGCCCCTCGCCTTAATAATAACAATAACAATAATAACTTTTGCATTATGTGCCTTTTGCCTTTCATGTTTGATCTGTTTGATTCCCGCTGTCGCCCTCTGTGGATCAGAGCTTGCTGTACATTCAAATGTGAGCGTGGTGCTGACTTAATGGTCGTCTTTCAGCACGGAGAGGTCCCCGTTTGTGGTTTATTATGTAATGGGAGCAACCTGATGTATAGCTCACGCAGTGCTCTCCCACCATACATAGCCACTAATAAGATTTTTGTTGGGTAGTAATCACTTTCCAGTGCATGCCAGTGTGGCCTCTAACACAAGACATATGCACGGACTTGTGTAAACAATAAAGCACACACAAATGAAAACCAATACCCCAGAGCTCCTAACCGCTGAAAAAGCATTCATTATCTCCAATTGGGCTGCAATAACATAATCGAGTGTATATTTAACATGAGGATGAAGCCATGACTCTGATGTAGTCGGTAATATGGCTGAGCATTTGAGCTAGGGAGCAGGTGGGGGGGTACGCAGAGGACAGGCCACTGGAGTACGTATGGCGTATGCTCAGATACACACTCAAGGTTACTGATACTTTCTTTTTGGCCTAATACCAAGCCAAAGTCTTTGCCAAGAAAACACAGCCTGCACCGTTCCTCTGTTGGAGGGTGAGTTCAGTTCACATGGTCATTTGTATGCAAACAACCCCCCCCTCCCCCTCCCCACACACACACACACACAGGATAACACGCTGCCAAATGACTGACATACAGAGTCTCTCTCACTTCTCTGTATCACTTCTCTCTGCGTCTCTCTCTCTCTCTCCCCTCTCTCTTTCGCATACACACAGACTTTGCCCACTCCCCCTCGTGTGTCTCTGTGTCCCTGTGTTTCTGCAGGGAGGGCGCCTTTGTTTTGCTCCACAGCAGCGCAGGGGTGGGGACGCGTTATGTAATCTGTGGCGTGTGCCTCTCGATAGTGAGAGAGATGGAGGCAGGGTGTGTGACTATAGTAACACACACTCGGGATGACATAATCCACTGACCCCATCCGTGGCCTGCTTGGGTCCCCCCCCCCCCTCCCCCTCCCCCACTCCTTGGAGTGGCCTATTCCCGGCAGCAAGCTGCCATTTGGAAACCACAGAAGAACATCCTCTTTCACCCTCAATTTGCATTTGTGCAATCTGGGACAAAATTGTTACCACAGGTCCTTGAGGCTCTGTGTCTTGTTGCTGTTGTGTGTTAGGGCACAGGAATGGGCTTTGTTTTGTTTCCATGGGCAGAGGAGACAGAAACAAAGTACAGTACTGTTATGTGCATTATCTCTGTCAAGCCAAATTCATACTTCAACTTGCAATGGTGTTGCTCACCATAAAGTGCCAAAGAAATGCTTTGATAATCTGTTCTCTTTTGGCAAGCAATTTGAATGCATATATGTGTTGATGCACTGGTGTGTAACGTGTAGTGTGTACACTGTGTGTGTGTGCGTGCGCGTGCGTGCGTGCGTGCGTGCGTGTGTGCGTGCATGCGTGCGTATGTGCGTATGTGCGTGTTTGAGCATTTCGTCACTGTCAGGAAGAACCCTCATATCTCCAAGTTTCAAATTTGTAATTCTTTTCATAAAGCAGAGCCCTGCTTCATCATATAAGACTGTCGCACAAAACTAGTGAAAATAGCAGATCTACAAGCACACAACACCTCGCACCAAGCACACAATGCCTCGCAGTGCGAGGCGTTATGTGCTTGTAGATTGGCTATTTTCACTATCTTAAATCATTTTTAAAATGATTAATACAAAACGAACGGTTTTGGACATACATTGCAAGGTTTCCACCCAACAGTGACGATTTGTTTGTATTTCTCCTTGCAGTGCAGTGTGTGTGCGTCTAAACAAGCACAGGCCCATGCATGCGCCCTCTTGCCTCCTCCCACGGCCAGCCGCTCCGCAGGAGCGGCCAAACGGAGCCATTTACTCCTCGCCCCTCTCCCGAGCTCCCCTCTCTTATCCCATGCACGTCATATACCTCATGCGGGCCACATTATGCCTGCTTATATAATTAAAATTGATTACAGCAGCACACTGCCAGCACCGGTGTCTCCTCCCACACATCCATATGGCACGAATGAAACAGGTTCCTCACCTGCTAGATTGTACTTAGTGGCTTGAATGGACTGAACTGATCTCTCCCAAGGGTCGTAAGCAGCATTGCAATATGTAAATCGATGTAAAAGCACTGAGCCAGCTTAGTAATAAGGAGACGGCGAACACTGTATTGACTTGTTTACCAGTGACCTGTGTATTATTCACCATCCATACTCAAGCTACCCGCATTGTTTGCCCGTGCGCACACATGTCACTGCGCGCTTGCAAGACGTGTGTGTTTGTGTGCATGCTTGCGGATGCACTGAGAAGTGCCCTGTTCATAATTATGGTAGTTTCCATAATGCGCCGGTGTACTCCCTTTGCCATGGAAGAACGTCTGTTTTTCATTAGACAAACCTTCATCCTGCTGCCTGCAACAGTGTGGGAAGCATCCACCAGTATCATTAGTTACATTCTGTGCTCACTGCCTTCGATACGGGGCGTCCATCTCTTCACATCTGCTGTGCTCACTGTGCTGAAAACGCTATCTCTCTCCCTGTGTTGCAGATAAAATCGAGGAGGCACAGAAAGAACTCAAAGATCCCATAGGCACACAGAAAGGTAAGAAACCCTCCGATAAAGATCAATGAGCAAGATGTTCAAAAGGGGAAATGGGAATGTTTTCACTTTCTGTGCAATTGAATTCTTTATAGTAAGTTATTTTTTTCTTTTTGTCTGAAAAGTCAAATTTGACTAAGCATACAGGAATTGTGTTTCAAAGCTCTGTATTATAAAATGTCCCATTTATTCAGCATTCACAGACAAAAATAAGCTTGTTTTGTGTTAGTCCAATAGTATGTGTATATTTATACATTGTATATTTATCATTATTAATGGTTTATTAGGATTCAACTTTTACCCTAAATGTATTTTTGATGTCTTTATCATTGACCTATATGCTTGCAACACTCAGTATGTTCAAGTAAGAGTTTTATTTGTAGTCTTGTTTTGGTTACTAGCTTATGAGCAGTGCTGTAGCACAACCCTTATACACAGCAGCAGCAGCAGTGTTTCCTGTTACCACATAGTCCTTAGCACATCTGTATTGGATCTATTTGTGGATCTATTTATGAAATAATCATTTGTATTTGGTTTCTGCATTTAGATTTTAGTACGGTAATACATTTTTTTTTAAAGGTTTATGCCGTTTTATTTGTGATACTGATTACCCAGGTATCTTGTGACACTGACACATTTTGAAATTAAAAGAGGAAAAGTGTTTATAGCTTCTTTTTTTTCCTAGAGATGTTTTACATGTATAGTGAATACATTGCTTTGACACCATGCAGTAGTTATTACAACTGCAATTTGGCTTTTGTGATGTGATCAAATTTAAAATAGAATATCTGGTACTGTTAACTCCCAAGTGTCAAGCCAAGGTGCAGTAGTTTTCTGCTAAACGGTTTAAACTGTCTGTGTTCTTGAGACATTTTACTAACTACAGTAAACTTAGGCTGTCCTTAGAAGAACTTTATTGTTTGAAAATAGACCCAGCTTTGTAGGATGCGCAAGTTTGCACTGAATCACCCTTTTTTATGAGGCCGGGTGTTGATATGTTAAACGGCAAGGATTATAACCTGACGGGAATATCTAAATCCCCTTCTCAAAATACTGCTGTTGGTGATGTCACCACCCGACAGTCAAGGGTAATCCCTGTGACAAGCCAAAACAGTTAATTCCAACAATAGCTGTGTTACCTTCGTTGTGATCATTTCCTCTACAAGATCAATGATCCAACCCTCAAGATTATATGTTCTGGCTAGTTTTGCAGCAACATTTAATCAAACGAATCAATTCTATCGATTATATAACACCACACAGGGTCAAGGTGCTAGAAAACTGAAATGTATTATACAGTATGTGTATCTTATAATTTATGTAATTAAATTGAGTGATTTATGTTTTTCTTCTGTATAAAGGCCTCTCTTTGTACCGTATGATTTAGCTTATTTCAGGACAATCATGGTTTGTCTGCAGAACATGTTCTGTTGGTTACGGGCTATTTTAAAAGCTCTTTGGCTGCATGTTTGTGTGGAGAATGGATTAGCCTAAACTTATGTAAAGATTAGGCGTTCCTCGAATCCTCAGTCTTAGTCTAATTATGGCAGAAACCAGAAGGAATCCTGACCTCATCTTGGGAAATACCTACAAAAGCCAGGAAACTGTGACAGGGCAATGGTAAACTTATGCAACATAGTCCTTTAAACCACATTCTGAAACGGCCATTGTATGGCCAATATGAAAAGAGAAAAATATGGGCCACCCTGTTTTGGGTGCGCCTGTTTAACAACAGTGGAGCTTTATTGTTGGATTGCTGGGGCGACAGCATGAAGGCTCACAGTCAAAGCCTTGGGCTACTGTAGATGATTGCTAGTGCTATCAACTTCAGGTGGTACTGTATTAGTTTGAATTAGTATAAAAATCACACCCGTGTGAACTTCACATTTCACACTAGATAGTATGATGATGGATGATTGATGATGATGTATAGATCATCATTCTATTGTCCAATCAGAAAATGGACATACGGAAAAAAATAAATAACTTGCAACATGTATGTTCAATAGTTTTTCAGTGGTGCGAGCCGTACTAACCGCTCCTACATCTGGCTTCATGTGTGTGTGTTTGTGTGTCTGTCTGTCCCACACTTTTTTGTGTTAATCTGCTTATATGTTTGTGATATTGAAATAGAAATAGTTTGTTTATTAAATTATTATTACTGTACATGTACAGATAATCCTTGATGAATGTTTATCCACCACAAATGTAGATAAATCAGAAATATAGTTGCTTATTTAGGTTTTGATGGAAAAGTGAGAAATATGTAAGGCAGCATAAGCTTATCATGTGTCATTCAATGGAAGTCATATGACAGGCAAAAGGAGATCTTTTAGGATAATTTAAACACAAAATTGTTCAAACTCAAATGATGTGCCAAAGCCCATTTCATATAAATTATTAGGATTATAGGAATATAGTTAATATTCAAGGAATATTGATAATTTATGCACACAAAAAAATCTAATATATGTATTTTCTTCTAGATTACATGATTTAATTAAATGGGAATTTGATTGTTCTTCTTCTGTAGAAACAAACTGGAACACCTAATCAGACATGGCTCAATGGCTAAGATGAATTCATGCGTATGTCTTTATGTCCACAGGGATACCTGAGGCCAGTGCCAGAAATGCAGAAAACATAAAAGGCCTGAAGAGGAAAAAGGTTGTCGTGGAGAATCAGCTCAAGAAAATTCCCAAATCTCCAGTGAAGAAACCCCTGCAGTCCAAGACAAAGGCCACGTCTCTTCACACAGCATCATCCAACCAAACCCAAACAGAACCTTCCAGCCCCTCCTATCCCAACAGCCCCACTCACAACCCCACTGGCTCACCCAGTGGAAGCACAAATCCTGAATATGCCCAGCCAGCTGAAGCATCCTCCGAGGAAGGAACATCCTCCACTGACCACGAAAAGCTGAAGCAGGGGGAAGCTTCCTCTTCAAAGCCACAGTCTGCTGAACCCAGCAGTGGAGAAGAGGCCTCTGCACCTGCAGTTGAAGTGTCTCAGCCCAAGGATAGTAAGAGCTGTGGCGGCAGTTTTGAAGGGGATTCCTACCACACGACTGCATCCCTTGAGGTCCTACTAAAGGCCATGGAGCCAGACTTCAGCACGTTGGCTGAAAGGAAAAACTCCTTCCAAGTTTCCATTGGAAAACCAGCACTCACTGCCCAATCGAGTGGTGAAATAAAGCCAATGTCATCAGTAAGTTTTGGCCTCCATGGTCAACCACCCATGCAGACTTACTATGTAGACAAACAAGGGAACTTTATTGGCATAGCAGCACCACTACAGGGTAATTTACAGATGTCTACCCCAGCTACTTCTCATGCTGCACCGCATTTCATACCTGTTGCTGCCAATCAAGAAACACCTGGTTTACGTATGAGCTTTAGTACTGGACCTGCCACCATAACTCATGCGCCTGTTCCCTCATGCTCCAATGCCTTGCCTCAAAGCCAGCCACCTGTGGTGCATACGTGCCAGTCCCTCTCAGCCACTGTTCCCAGTACCATCCAAGTTCCTGTCACACCTGGCTGCAACCAAGTTCAGATGGCTTCTGTTATGAATTTTAATCCTGAGCAGACGGCTAAGGATCAGAAGCCGAAGAAGCAAGGGAAATATGTTTGTGAATACTGTAATCGAGCATGTGCAAAACCTAGCGTGCTCCTCAAGCACATAAGGTCTCACACAGGAGAGAGACCCTACCCATGTGTTACATGTGGCTTCTCATTCAAGACCAAGAGTAACTTGTACAAGCATAAGAAATCTCATGCTCATGCTATAAAACTTGGCCTCGTTGCACGTTCTGAATCTGGAGGAGGGTCACTCTCCCAAGAATCTGATAAAGCCCTTGGAACACAATCGGATGCAGAGGAGAGTGGAGACAGTGATGGAGAAAGCAGCACTGCAGATGTGGACCATGATTCCTCACACAGCAGTATCACAGCTTTGTCAGAGAGTAGTTTGCAAAGTGTGGGTACAACACAAGCAAGCCATGGTGAAGCCGACTCCGCAGTTGTCTTTGAGTCAGTCAAACTGGTCTCCAGTCAGAGGGCTCATGAACCCAAAACGACAGCTGCCCTTCCAAAAGTCGTTGTTTACCCAGTGAATGTATCCCCTCTGAGAGCTGATAGCCCGAGGGTCACTGATGCTGCACCGGAGCAAGCTGCTGTGCAGCGCAGAGAGTTCCAGTCTGCCCATCTGAGATCCAGCATCACCGTACTCTCATCCTTGAAAGAGGTGGACTGTTCCAATCCCTCTCTGGATATTGTAAGTGAGGATGAGGACCAACAGTGCAGGTCTCCTCTCTTAAGTGGACATGCTCAACTGCAGCGACAACAAGCAACAGACTTTTCTCAACAGCAGCAGGCCAAGTGCCTGCTTAGTCCCCGCAGTTTAGGGAGCACAGACTCTGGCTACTTCTCACGCTCTGAAAGTGCTGATCAGGCCATGAGCCCCCCAAGTCCATTCGTAAAGATAACTCCACCAGTGGACATGGACATTTCCAAGACCACTCTTCCCAATCTCCCTCATGTGGTTGCGACAGTAATGCATGTAGCAGCAGAGGAAAAACCAAGAGCCACACTAGGGCAAATGCGCCCCCCACTGGAAACAAAAGCACTCTCTCTGGAAGAAAGGATTTCAAAGTTGATATCGGACAATGAGGCAGTAGTTGACAACAAGCAGCTGGATAGTGTAAAACCAAGACGGACATCTCTTTCAAGGCGAGGTAGCATAGACTCCCCTAAATCGTACATATTTAAAGACTCTTTTCAGTTTGACCTCAAACCAATGGGAAGAAGGTCAAGTTCAAGCTCAGACATACCCAAGTCCCCATTCACCCCCACAGATAAATCAAAGCCAGTATTTCTACTCTCTGTACCTCCTCAATATCCACCAATGGATTGTTTGCCAATAACAAGGAGTAACTCAATGCCTACAACGCCAGGACACTCTGCACTTCCTGTTAACGTTGCCCCTCAACCCCACCCTTTGCGAATCTGTCAATCCTTGACGTTTGATGATAAAATCAGTTCTTTGAATGATGATGTCTTTTCATCAGCCCCATCTACCCCAAATCCAGCTATACATTCTCGTACTTTGGTGAGGCAAGCAGCCGTGGAGGATTTTTCCACAAATGAGGGGCATGGACTCCCCACTGTCCGCTCCATGGATGAAGGCTGTCTTGGTCCTACTATTTCCACAGAGATGATGCAAAGAAGTAGATCTTTTGAGCACAGCCAGGAGAGAAACAGGAAATTGCAGCAGAATAAAGGCACAATGTATGAGTGTGAGACTTGTCGAAACCGGTACAGAAAGCTAGAGAATTTTGAAAATCACAAGAAATTCTATTGCTCTGAGCTTCATGGTCCAAAAAACAAGCCAGCAGTTGTTAAGGAGACTGAGCCTGATGTTTTCCAGGTTAGTACACAGCATCCCATACTCCTAAGATCAACGGGCATCTCAGGGATAATGGATCAACAGACGTCAATTCGAAAGAGAAGGAAAATGAAGAGTGTTGGAGATGATGAAGACCAATCTCCCACTGACATCATTCCCCCTTGCTCCGTCAGCTTGGATTCATATCAGCTACCAGCAGCTATGGCGGTGGTGGTCGACATCAAGCCTAAGAACAGTCCAACGCAACTACCTCAGAACCAGCTTGTAGCAAGAGGTACAGATACATCAGAGTCCAGACTGTCGCCAATACGAGAGGCCCAGATCAGTACTTCTACTAAGGAGAGAGGGGATCTGCAGAGGCAAGGCAGTGGTACATCGGTCATTAGACACACCAACTCTCTTAGCAGACCCAATTCTTTTGAGACAACAGAATCGTTTGACAGGGCTTCTCCTGTCGATAGCATGGAGAAGGATCTTCAGAGCAAGATTAAAGCAGAGGCTACAGCAAATGTTTCAATTGAAAGTTACCATGAACAGATGTCTATACCTAAGGGTGCTGACTATGGAAAACAGGGAATGCAACATTGCTCTGCTGCTGTAGTTGCGTCAGCGAGTGAGACCTCTACCCCAGTCCACCAGTCACGACTGGTTCGTCAGAACAACATTCAGGTCCCTGAAATTCTGGTCACAGAGGAGCCTGACAGAGAACATGAGGTACAGAGTACAGAGGTAGTAGATAAGCCCACAGATCCATTCAGCTGGCCTCCGAGGAGCGACAGCTTGTCCAAGGTGCCAGCGGAGAAACTTCCTCCTAAAAAGAAGAGAATTCGTCTCGCTCAAATGGACCACTCCTCTGGTGAATCTAGTTTGGAGTCCAGCCTCTCTCGAAGCCTCAGCAGGGACAGTAGCCTCTCTCGGTGCTCCAGTGTTTCAGCTTCTTTTGACAGAGATGAGCCATCCAGATCAGACAGTCCCTCTAGGGGGGATTCTGTCAGCAAAATCACAGAGCCTCAAGGGATAACAACAGACTTCAACACACTTGGGGTACCAGGGATGATGAGACGGGCCGCCTCTGAACAGATCAGCTGTACTCAGCCCTCTGTGGAGATTTCATCTGACTACCGTAGCAAATCCTTTGACTGTGGCCATGTATCACCTAGCAGACCCTTGTCCCCTGTAGGGCAGCCTAGAATTGCACAGACCCCTCAAGTAACCCAGGTGCCACTCATTGAAAGGCGACGGGGGCCATTAGTTCGTCAGATGTCTTTGAAATTAGGTCCAGAGAGTCATCAAAATGTTCGAAGAAATATCATACCTCTGCCTCTGGAAAAACTCACCATCACAAATGTAAGCCCTCTCTCCCACCATAGACCTCAACAGATTCATATTGCCAACAAGCCACACATTTCTCAACCCTTTGTCTTATATTCTGGAGAAACACCCTTGCAGAAGAATGAGAGAATGGTTCAAAGCATTAATTTGGGTAACCCAATGCTGCAGGCTCAAGTCCATGGCCTTCCACACCCTTGGCATCAAACATCAAGGGTTCAAACATGCCAAAAGTTACTGCAACCTCTGTGTCAGATCTCTGCCAGTCGTGAAAATGCCCAAAATAAGTTATCTGACTCTGATGAAA
Organism: Nannobrachium achirus; assembly: GCF_963921795.1. Lineage (NCBI taxonomy): Eukaryota > Metazoa > Chordata > Actinopteri > Myctophiformes > Myctophidae > Nannobrachium > Nannobrachium achirus. The sequence continues at coordinate 29,749,066 of NC_137819.1, forward strand.
AGAAAAGTTTTGTGCCCAAATACCAACTCCAGTATCCTGCTCTGAGAGCTGGCCAAACATTTTCTTTCTCTAGCACACAGGGATCTCAGATAGCCGTGCCAATTTTAACAATGCCTATTGCCAATCAGATTTTAAGTGTTTCCAAGTCTTCAGACGTGATCCACAAAGTCTACATTGCTCAACACAGTCATCAGGCAGCCGACATTAAGACGCAACCTGTAGGACAACAAAGGGATACCTTCAATCAGAACCAACCAGGCACTGCTCCATTGCCCCAGATTTTGATAACCCACGAGCAGATGAACCCAGCTCCTGTGTCCATCAAAGACAGCCTCTCACCCATTCACAGTGTAGATAGTGATATACAAATTGCACCAAATGTAAATAAGGATAGACTTCCAACTCATACTGTCAGTACTCAGAACCATAGTGGGGAAAGAATTCCCTCTCTTGGGTCTTTACATTGCACACAGAAACTGGCATCAGTAACCCTTTGCCCACAGCAGGAGCCAACCGCCTCCAGCAAACGAATGCTGTCACCAGCTAATAGCTTGGACATATATATGGAAAAACACCAGAAGCGGGCTAAGGATGAACATGGAGTAGCCTGTCTCACTGATGGCAGGTCAGTGAACTATCTGAACTCCAAGATGGCAGACGTAACTCGACAGCGAAAATTAACACTTGTCAGGCAAGTTTGCACCACTGAACCAGCAGACAGCCCCATTGAAACTGAGGCCCCGCCATTGACTCAGGATAAACCACATGGGGAGAAGGACTCAGAGGCTACTGACGAATGCAAACCCATGTCACCTGACAGCCCTGGGTTGGAAAAGGAAACTTCCACTGTAATTCCTCAGGAGACGGACTCTGTATTGAGCACCAATCCCGGTAGTCAGAGTGCCTCCATTCTGTCAAGTAACAACTTGAAGCCTCATGACAAGACTGAGGAACACAGGTGGTCTTCAGCCAAGTCTCCCATAAGGCCCTCCAGTTTCCAGGGTAGTCAGATGAAACTAACCTCATCTGTGTCTGTGGTCAACACGAGAGACAGCCACCGCTTGTCCTTTCCGAGCCTTAAGACGGCAACCACCTTCACGTGGTGTTTCTTGATGAAGAGGAAGCCTCTCCACGTTCCTCAGATAGACCTAAAGATATCAGCATATGCTGCCTGGCCAGTCAGCCCTAATAACCCCAATCCCCTCGGACTGCCCACCAAAGTGGTCATGTCTCTCTTTGACTCCAAGCAGACTTCCAAGAAAATACACTACACCTCTGCAATAAAGACGAGCGGAAAATCTGACATCTTGTCTTACTCAGGCAAGCTGAAAGACATCATGCCCAGGGTAAGTACAATATTCTCATTGATAAGGTGTGATAACAGAATGCATATAGTTCAGTCCAAAACACTGATGATTTCATGATAACAATCTGCTGATATGATGTAATTATAATACATTGTTTTCTTCACTCTGCAGTTGCTAATAACACAGAAATCTGTAATAGCTGAAAGCAAAATCAAAGGGCAGCCCGAGACACAGCCCAGCAGTGAGTCGGACAAGGATCTATCCAAAACAGAACCAAGGCGTGTCAAAATATTTGATGGAGGGTATGGAATGGATCCAAGTCTTATAATTACATAATCACTGACATACTGACATAAAGTAGTTGTCAAGTTGTCTATTTATTTGAAATGCAAAATTATGTTTATGGTGGGGATGGTAGAGCAAATGTTTAACACTAATGGTTCTGTCATCAACCCCACAGATACAAATCTAACGAGGAATATGTGTATGTGCGTGGCCGTGGCCGTGGTAAATACATCTGTGAGGAGTGTGGGATTCGCTGCAAGAAACCAAGCATGCTACGCAAACACATCCGCACGCACTCTGATGTCCGGCCATATCACTGCACCCACTGCAACTTTTCCTTCAAGACTAAAGGTTAGAGCTTAGTGCGAGTTTGCTTACTGCAGTCTTGAATAGCCTCCCGTTTTATTACTTTCATAAAGGGGTGCCCAATCCATGTGCTTTTGCACCGTTGGTAAAGAGTCGAAACAAACAATACATGCACTACAATGTAAAAGTTATAGATTGCGCTATTTAAAATGCATTTGAACATCAACATAGACTAGAGCTGCTTGTTAATAGAAATGTACTCTTCCGAATTAGTATTAACTAGAATTGATTCTCAACTTTTATATAATTTTTCCCCTTTTTCTACTAATGGTTTAGCATACAACTGTGTAAAATGCTGTAATACACGAGATTCGAATTTTGGGTTTTTAGATGTTCATTGAAATAAATAACCAGGCAATTTTTAATAGAATAGCTTCTAGTACCGATAGAGGATGATTCACCATTCGTTCTCAAACTCACCTACCCACGCGCCACTGCAGTGTCAGAGCAACCCACGTTCTTTTAAAAATGTCTTCTGTTAGTCACCTGTTACATGCATCCTATCCCAAAGCAGAGTTCTTTTATGTAAACTCCCACCAGGCTTTTGTTCAACCTCCACCCACCCTGAAACATCTCCTCTCTCTGGTTGCAGGAAATCTGACCAAACACATGAAGTCCAAGGCCCACAGTAAGAAATGCATGGAGATGGGCATTCCTGAGGGTCTCCTAGACGATCACGACACCGAGGACTCAGGTACAGTGTTTCCCTGTTCGGCTATGAACTGCTGGGAAATACACAGGGGCCATTGTGTGTTGCAAAGCCATACACATTTTATACTGTGTAATTTAGCTTGCCATGGCCAAAACAAGGGAAGCTTTATTACATTCTTCATTATTTTCTGTCGATTCAAAGTCAAATTACCAGTAGAACAATGTTTATTTGTTTCGCTCAACATGTTATCAGATCAAACTGCAAACAATCTGTGTCCACCCCATTATCCAATGGAATCAAGCAAAAGGAAAGCCCTTCTTTAAATAGTTCCCCTCATAATGGCTTGTGCTAATGTATGATGCGGATTGTCCCTGCGTGCGCTCTGTAGCTGTGCTGATCAATAGCAGTGCCACAGTCTAATTACAAATTCTAAATGCATCTTCTTCCCCTGTTAACTCTGAGCGCATGTGGGCGGCATGCACAGCATTTAGAGAGGAAATTGCTGCGTCTAATTTTAGAAGAAAAAAGAGAGTGAGAGAGAGAGAGAGAAGCTGCCTGAAAGCGTTCCGTAGTTCAACTCTCCAAGAGCATGTTTGTTTTTCTCTCTCTGCCTGTGATGAAGCTTTAGGGACTTTATACTGGTCTAAGGTGTGAAACACCACCGCTATGGCGCTGGTATTCTTCAGTGGTGAATTTAATGAATGAAAGTGGTAAAAACACTGCTTATTAGCTTATCTTTAATGCATTAGCTCGGATGACTAATGTCCTCTTTGCAATACTGAGACAGCATTCCTTCTTTCTACCTGGCAATTGCAGGAGACCGCAGTCAGGTGGGCAGCACGGACCGTCCTGATTCTGATGGCGAGGACTCTGAGGGCCCCGATGACGAGGACAACGACGATAACGAGGAGGAAGAGGAAGACAGTCAGGCAGAGTCGGGCCTGTCCACTAATCCCTCTGTGTCAGCAAGCCCCCTGCACTTCCCCTCCCACCAGGCCGAGGTCCCTCCTAGTGCCCTGCTAGCCCAGATGTCCATCAGCTCAGCTCCCCTCCCTGTGTCCCAGCCTCGGAATCATGACTCCCACACTTCAGACACGGAGTCTGTCCCGATGATGAGCCCCGTGTCCGCGAGCAGGGAGATGCCTTCCTTAGCGTCCTGCTCCAGTCCTGGTCTCCTCCCCAACAACCCCCCGACCCTTCCCCCGACCTCGGATCCCTTCGCGTCAGACACAGAGTCGGTGCACATGATGAGTCCTGTGTCGCCGTGCAGGCAGATGTCTATCGACTATCCTGATTTTGATGTGCCCCCTAGTCCCCCAGCGCCGGGCAAGGGCTCCAAGCTCAGCCAGGTGAGACCCATGCATTCCCACTGTCTCTCTCTACGCCCCTCCCTGTCTGTCACCCTTCATTTTTTCTCCTGTCCATACCCCTTGCCTTGATTCATGCATGCAAGACACTTCTGCACAGCTCTTGTGATTGTTCTGCAAAGGTGAATAGTTATAAAAAATATCGACAGGCCATCTCTGCATTGCATCTGTCAAGTGTCCTCATGTCATTTCACTTTATTTAACGAAATGTTTATTATTTTGAACTTCTATTCCAGGATGGTTCCCAGGCCGCGCCAACTGTGCCAACGAGTGAGTCCGGCGTCCCAGTAGACCGCAGCACTCAGACCTCTTCCTATGCCCCTCAAGGCGCCATGCACTTTCCTGCCCAGGGCCCAATCCACGCACCTGCACCAGGGGTCCAGACCCACCTGTTCAGCCACCTGCCCCTGCACTCCCAGCAGCCTGCTCGCTCCCCATACAGCATGGTCCCAGTAGGAGGGATCCAGCTGGTACCTGCTGGCCTGGCAGCTTACTCCACCTTCGTACCCCTACAGGCGGGCCCTGTGCAGCTCACCATCCCCGCAGTCAGTGTCATCCACAGGAATACTAGTCCACTGCCAGCGCTCTACACGACACCCCAGCCTGAGAGCTCCCCCATGCGGCCGCTGGTGGTCCAGGAACCCATCAGCAGCGTTTTGCCCTGCTTCCCCCTGGGGCAGGTCACCGGTCTGCAGGCTCAGACTCTACAGCCGATGGGTCTGGAGACGCTCAACCTTATGGGGCTGACCAACACACAGCTGCTGCCCCAGCAGGGGCTCACCCTCAATGCCACCCTGGGCCTGCAAGTCCTGGCTGCAAGCCCTACTTCCCAGAGCAGTACCGTCGCCCAAACACACATCCCCGGTCTGCAGATCGTCAATATTGCCCTGCCTGCTCTCATTCCTTCCATCAGTCCTCTCCCTGCGCCCTCGGAAAGGCAGGGTAGTCCAGACGCCCCAGCAGCCCCAACGGCCCGGTCTTGGCAAACTGGGCCGGGAGTTTCGTGGAGCGACTCCTCCAACTCGACAACAGCCCCTCCAACAGTCAGCACCACTTCACAAGTGACATGGGCGGGCGCTAGGCACAGCATAGGAAGTCGAACTCCGCAGCTACCACAGACAGTGGAGAAGGAGGCAAAGGGTAAAACACCACAGCATCAATCATCAGCTCCCGACAGTGGAGCGGACAACCAGTTACTAGCCAGGGGCGCCTATGACCATGCCCCTCCAAGGCCAGCGGTGCTCTCCAGGCAGCAGGTTACTGACGATGACAATGAGGCATCCAGCGATGATGAAGACAGACTTGTCATCGCGACATGAAAAGGCCCCAATTGGAAAGCTCTTCTTCGTTCTCTTTTTGTAATGCTTGTCACTTTGTAAGACTGAAAAACACTTCTTCAGGGGTTTGTCTCTTTGCAAATCGCCTTTCAAAGCACAGAATCTGACATTCATATTGTATGTGCAATCATATAATGACTATGTTTATTATGATGACCAATCGTTTTATTTTTACTTTCACGTCAGCTCGAGACAATTTCTTTTTTTGTACATGTTGTATAGACACTTGTGCCTTTTTGGAGTTTCTTGTTTAGGAACCTGTACATAATTCCTTATGAATTCAGTAGTTATTTGTGTTCAAAAGATGGAAGTTGGAGTGGGGAAAACGGATATCAGTTTTATTTTGCAAAATTTGTCGTAAATATATTGAAAAATAAATGTTGTACTGGTAAATGTACATTTCTATGGATCTTGGGGCAATGTTTCTGTGTACAGATGTTGTGTTCACCTATTTATTATATTCCATCTAGTGCCCATAATGATTCATAAGTCCATAGGTATGTGCAATATGGTAGCTTTACATTGCGGTATCAATATTATGAACTGTATCAGTAAAATCTTTGTTTACATTTAAGCAGAGTCTGTGTTTTAATTTGAAACACCACACACGTTCAATCTGAATTTGAATTTGAATTTGGCCTTAAGCTGTTGTCATGTCCAACTGTGCCAAGTATTGGCATAGTTTATGTATTTTGATTCAGGTAACTAATGTCGGAGACAATCAGAAAATAATTGATAAACACAGACAAATTAAAGCTACTAAATACATAGAGTGGCTTAAGTATTGAGACAATCAAGTATAAATGGTGCACTTTTCTATATCCTTGGGATATAAGCATTTTGTAATATGATGGTCAGCTGTTGAGACTGGCCTGATATGTTCTTACATTTCAAAATAAATGTAACAAGTACTGTTTCTTGTCTATTACACATTGCTACATTGCCAAGCCATACATTTAAAGTATACTGTAGATTATTTACTTGGAGTCTGTGGCCCCGTAGAATCTGGACATGTGTCCAGATATCCTCTGAAATAATGCCACTCCCAAAATTTAGCTTTTTGTTAAAGCAACAGTGAAAGTGAATGGAATTTCAACTGTGGGATGGACCCTGTCCTGAACTATTTCACTAAACGGCTGTCTCCATGATTGACTCAATTACCAGTAATTGCGCTAGTACACCAGCCAGAAACCACTGGCCCACTAACAACACAAATTCCTGGTGTTTTATAACCAAATATAGTCAGAAGAATTCTTATAATGCATAAGATAATGTATTTTTTCTCCCAAGTTCCAGCCATATTCTCTGGATGTATTACAGGTTTCATCCCAATCCCCTCCCCAGATAAAAGTTTGTATGTCTCTGACTGTATATCAAATCATATAAACCTCTAAGCAAAACAATAAGAAAGCTTAATTAAGTCAAAATTGGCCAATAAAAGAAATAAATGCACCTAACCTAAAGTTATACTAGTCTTAAATATTATTGTCATGATGATGCCATATTACATAGAAGAGTCACTATGAGGAGTTCTTAGAGGACTTTGTCCTATCTGTGCCTCAATGACTGAACCCAACATTCATTTGAGTGACTACTGGCCATAGCTATTTATTTCTCAATGAGGGAACCTCATTCTGATTTCAATTGGGAAACAAAGGGTTTCATTTAATAAGGGAGCTCAGCTCTGCGTGGATGCGGGAAGACAACAGGTTTCTGTGAAGGAAACTTACCACACCACTCAAAGAGGGAAGCTACAGTGGCTTTCCTCCAAGAGCATTAAAATGAAAACCTCCTCATTACACCACTTTAGTGGATAACTTTATACTCCTCTTATCTCTCTTGGGGCGCAGCAGTGTCTGTCTTCCCTTCTTGGTGCTGAAACCCTGCAAGGCACTATGGTGAGCCAACAGAGGCATCTAGAGGTCACTGCCTGTTACTGCAGAAGCTGTAATTTTGATCAAGTAAATAATCCACCAAGCAGCCTCTGCATCAAGGTAACATTTGTAAACATTCCTTATTCCTATAGTCTAATAAATAGTCAACAAATAAGCCTAAATTGCGTGCCATGCTATTTGTTATATTTTTGCAGTATATCAGGGGTCTTCAACGTTTTCAGGCCAAGGACCCCTTAGTTGAGAGGGAGATGAAGCAGGGACCCCCCCCCACAACCTTTTCATAGATTGCATATAGTTTTAATCCTTACAGCACAATCATCAGTGTATTTTGGATTCATGTCAATGTGTGTTTTCATATATATAACAACTTGAATTGTTAGTAGGCCTACTTCATAAACTTGACCTTTCACTCTGTACTTAGTCTTCTTAGTACTCTTACTCTCTACACCAAACCTCTTTGCCGAAAATAGCCGATCTACAAGCTCACAACTCCTGCTATTTTTGGCCAAAGTTCTCAGAATATGGATGCTAGGGTTCAAGTGGTTAATATAAAAAAGGAGAAAAAAGTTTCTATCACACAAAGATTTGGAGGACCCCCTGTAGTAACTATGGGGACCCCCTAGGGGTCCCGGACCCCCTGTTGAAGACCCCTGCAGTATATTGTCGTTGGGCCCAGAATTCCAAAACATGCTTGCACATGTAACAACTGTCTCTTATGCATAGCTGCAAAGGGCCAAATCATGACACAAACCTTATCATAAACTATTTTGTGAAGAGGAAACGACTGAATTCTGTAGCTTGTTGCTTTGCTGAATGGAGAAAAGAGAGAGAGAGAGAGACACCAGATATGTTCTCTTATGCTGCTGCCTTGAGCACAGTTTGTTCCCCTGTCCAGTGGAAACTCTTAACACCAGTCTCTGATTAGGGTCCACAGAACGATGTCAGGATGCTTTACCTAAGATTTTTCCACTTTAGACACGCAAGCACACACGCACACACGCGCGCGCGCACACACACACACACACACACACACACACACACACACACACACACACACACACACACACACACACACACACACACACACACACAGCTGGACAAAGTACTCCAATGTTTTACTTAAGTAAAAGTAGCAATAGCACGATGTATAAATGCTCTTACAAGTAGGCCTAGTAATGGTACAGTATATCATTCATAAGTCTACTAATAGAACTCATTGTGCATAATGTCCCATTTCACAATTTAAAAAAAGCTATTTATAAAATAGCCTATGTAAAGGATTTCCATAATCTACAGGCTCATATATGAGGTAAGCGTATTGACTATTTACCAATAACCAAAATTATAAAATAGAACTTAATAAGTGTTTAATGTGTAATAATAATCTAAATCTGCAATGTAACTAAGCTGTCAAATCATTGTAGTGGAGTACAAAGTGCAATATTTGTCTCTGAAGTGTAGTACAAGTAGAAGTAGAAATAATGACCTAAAACTGCTAGAGGAGCAGTACTAGAGTAAATGTACTTAGTTACCTTCCACAACTGGATTGTTCCACTTTCAGAAGGCACAGCACACACGCGAACACACACACACACACACACACACACACACACACACACACACACACACACACACACACACACACACACACACACACACACACACACACACACACACACACACACACACACACACACAAACTTTCCACCATTACCTACAGCACAGCATCTCTTGAATAGGCCTACATACACCTTCCATGGTGTTACTAAAACTGTTGTTGAAAGATAAAGAGGGCTTTTGGGAAAGTATTTGGCTGACAATGACTTGTGTAGCCAGTAATTTGGTAATTGAACATGATGTATGAGTTACATACTTACTCAAATATGCCTTAATTATCTGTTGCCTGTGAAATGAAGACCTATTACTGAAGCAACAATGTTACCAGGCAAAAATATGATTATACTAGGTAAGCTGTCATGGTGCTGTACTGTAACCTACTTTTGAGGACGAGAATGAGATATACAGGTCTACTGCAGTCTGGATTTACTCATTCAGGAGTCTAGTGCACTTTTTTTTTTTTATATATATAATTTTTATCCCACGATTTTGCAACCCATTTTCACCCAGTGCCAATTGCCTATGTAATCCTGGGCTCTGCTCTCTCTCTGCCGTGCCTGGGGAGACAACGGACTGACCTCATGCTTCCTTCAATGCATGAGTAGTCCAAGTTGTTTCTTTTCACCTGACGGGGGGATTTCGGGATGGACGTAGCGCGTGGAAGGAACACGTTATTCCAACCAGTTCTTTTCCCCTCCATCAAGCGCCCCGGCTGGCCAGGGGGAGGCATTATTGAGACCAGGATTACTGCATGTTTTTGTGAGGGTATCAACCCTAGGAGACACAGGGAGAACATGCAAACTCCACACAGAAAGGCCCTATCGCCGACCCCACCTAGGGTGTGGGCGCTGATGACGCGGAGGGAGAAACACGCCCCCAGCACCCACAGCGGAATCGAACCCAGGACCTTCTACAGTAGCTGTGAGGCGAATCGCTAACCACTGCGCCACCGTCTAGTGCACTTTTGATGCAGATTATAGGCCTACTGCTGTACAAATATCATAATTTGCTGCAATCCATCAGTCTTAATGGTTAAATGGAAATATATCTGGTAGTTAGTTACCATTAAAAGTGGAAATTAAGAAATCAACATGGCCAAACGCCCAGCAGAATAGTTTTTCCCCCTGGTATTTCCAGTGGTGTAAAGTAACTAAGTACATTTAGTATAGCCTACTGTACATAAGTACAATTTTGAGGTACTTGTACTTTACTTGAGTACAAGAGCTTGTAGATCTGCTATTTTCAATATATTTTTATACATTTGAAAACATGTATAAGACATTCTTTATAATGAGTACTTTTACTTATAAGTAGGCCTACATTATGATGCCAATACTTTTGTGCTTTTACTCCAGTACATTTTGAATTCCAGACATTTACTTGTAACAGAGTACTTCTACATTGCATGTATTGATACTTTTTACTTAAGTAAAAAACCTGAGTAGGCCTACCTTTTCCACCACTGTTTCCAAATGCAAGTAAGGACCCCATCATTATGAAACCGCTTGGTATAGTTGTTACTCGCCTGCCATCTGCTGTACGAACGGTGCAACTGCTCGTCTGGGGAGTCCAATAAGAACTTGGCACAGGTCACAGCCTCCCCGCGTCTGCCCCATCCCTCACTCGGAACCGAGGAATTTCAAAGTTCTTATCTTGGCTTGCACGTTGCTTATCAGTGACTATTAACAAACAGCATTGTCTGCGAACAAGCCAAAGGCCAGAACTTTATACACGCGACTGGAGAGGAGGAGGGGACGTGGTTAAGCACTTGTATAAAGTCAAGGGTTGCACATGTGGGGCCGCACACTGTCAGAAAGACTTCTGAGCTGAGGGTGATGTCTTTGCTTTAGTTACATCTCAAAGGACGCTCCAGAGGCATGCAATTTTTGCTGGGGTTTTTAGAACTTTTGCAAGGGATCAACACACGGATTATTCCCTTTCTTGATCAATATCTTGTTTGTGGGAGCGACTGATTTTAAAAGGAAAATGGATTTACGCATTTTATTTTCCATGTTGTCAGTGATGTACTCTGGGATTTTGCACATAGGTAAGTTCTATAACTTTCTTTATTTTTTTTTATTTTTTTTATTCTACACTGTCTCTACGAAATAGCTTAATACACATTATACTAAGACCACATAATTAAGAAATCGTTGTTTTAACCTGCACGTTTTGAGTAGCCTACATTTGGGTAGGTTTCATTAAATCATATTCTGGGTAGGCTACATTAAATATCTATATAAACAAACTATAACTATAACTATATAAACAAATTTAGCAATGGCGAATTAGTCATTTTGTATTAGTACATTTGTAAATCTTTTTTTTAAATGAATGATTCATTAAATCATTTGTATTTGTATATACAGTCCTATCAGCTCCTGCTGGTGAGACGCCCACTGCCTCCTCCAGCGCGGTCACTCCAGTGCACCATGCGAGGACCAAACGATGCTCTTGCGCCACGTTCCTCGACAAGGAGTGCGTCTACTTCTGCCACCTGGACATCATATGGGTCAACACGCCAGAGTGAGTGAAGAACAAGTCATTAGGCTACCTATTTCTACAAGCTAGTTATGGTTGGACGTTGTGCGCACAATTTCGACTCAAAATGATACTAATTTCGCATTTTTCCCCACAGACGCATTGTGTCCTATGGTCTGGGTAGCGCTCCAAGGAAGAGGCGCGCTGTGAGCACCGCGGTCACCAAGAAGGACCCGCCGCGCTGCAAGTGCGCCAGTGAAAATGACAACACTTGTGCAAACTTCTGTCAGATGGAAAATCGCCTCAGGTAGGAGCACTACGCTTATGTAATGGCACTTATAGCAGATCGCACTTTATTGTAGTTCCAACTTGTCTTAACCCTTCTAAAGACTGTTCGAGCCACTGCAAAGCCAGGGCAAAGCATTGTTGTGTTCAGTTTAACTGATAATATAATAATCCAATCTATCTTTAGTTGCATGCTCACTTTTATCTGATTATTATGCTACAATATTTGATTTATTGAATAGGCTACTTTATTAGAAGTTTGCATGTAGGGGACAGGACAGTAGCCTACAGTTCACTGATGAAAACGACCACAAGAAAGCTTCTGGGCTTGTTTAAATTGGGGTGCCTTTTTTCTCAATTCATACAAGACATGTTGAAACTAGTTTTGTAACCATATCTCCTAAATATTTAGAAATCTCCTAAATATTTTGAAAACATGGGGAAATTAATTGAAATTTTACACCATTCTAATTATGTTCTTGTCTTGTGCACAGGTATGATACGTCGACAGACAAGGTGATCCTCTCAGCCGAGGGCGATGGCTGTGCTGAGAAGCAGTGCAAACACACGCTGGCAGGCAAGACGAGTAGGATTAAAAGGTAAGACAACCCGCTCAGAGTGGTGGTGGCAAATACCACAAGTGTATTTGCAAAATAAATGTACACGATAATTATAACTTCAAGGTGGTACAGGTCTTTTGCGGGACAAAACATCTCAGAGGCATAATTTTTGTACGTGTATGAGGAGCATGCAAGATGTCACTAGCGCATTTAGGTATTGCATCCCTCAAGCAAAGAATTATAAATCATCATGAGAAAATATTTGGAGACACTGTAAAGTGCTGGGATTTTATGGAATTTCCCAAAAGTAAATTGTATCACTTTCCCTCACAGAGGTGTCAAATTGATGTGGGGTAGTTGAGCCCTTCACTGGCACAACTGCTGTCATGTATCATCATGTCTTGAAATGAAACCCACTACCAGGTTACGGTGCCAAGTGTCTGCTATTTCTGACACATTAATAAATGGAAACATAAACTCCACATTGCCGTATCATGTTAAAACTGCACTGGACATGATACCTATAGCACACCTTGGGTTCTGTCGAAATCGAATGACTGACAGCATGTCCACCCAGCTTAGCTTTCTCTCTAACACAATCAGGGGCCGATCAGTGTTTTGAATTTGAGAATGCTGATTGTCTCTCCTTTCCTCTTGCTTCTCTACAGGGCGAACAGCAGTGATAAGAGGGCAACGTCAGCTGTAGCAGTCGGGGCCGCTTTGAAGACTCGCCTGCTGCTGGAGAAGTGGAGGGTGAGGCAGCACCACAGGGCACGAGCCTGGGAGGGAGAGAGCACAGCCTCCTAGAAAAACGAGACAGATCATCTGCACACCTTGCCAAATGGAGAGGAACCTCCTCTCTGTACATCTGCCATAACTGAGCCACGTTCTGTGCAGTGGTCCCTCAGAAAGGCATCCGATGTTGCGCGTAAGGCCGGCAAACGGGCTCTGCGACAGTGGGAAAAGTCCACCTGCCACCGGACTTGGGTGCTCTGCTCTCCGTTGGAAATAGGAGGAAAAAATAGGGGAAAAAGTCAGACCCAATACTGGGAGTTCAATTGACTTTAATAGAGAGGAATTGACCCTTGTGGACTGAAATGGATCTTCAGTGATCATCTCAGGAGAGTGAGGAGACATGATCATAAAAAGGGTGTCTAGTCTATCACTTTACTGTGTCTTTCTTCATAGCCTATACCAAAAGACCATCAATGGAACTTCACAACCAATGACATTGCTTTGCTGAAATGATTAATTTGTAAAAATCCTCCATCCCAGTATTAGTTGTGATTCCAATTTCAAATTTCCATTTTTGTCCAGCATGCAGTCGGAATCAAAAACTTAAAAGCCTATCCAAGCATACTGATCAAGTGCCTTGTGGCACACTGTTCACTGTACAGTACAGTAGAGTGTACAATAATGTAGCAGACCATTCCGCATCTAGTCCGTTTTTTGCGACTATGCAATGGTTCTTGGGAGTTTTCTGTGATGTCTCTTCATGTTGTATTGTAAATTAATGTTTCACCAAATATTTAATGTAAATTGTATTTACTTTCTATTTTATTTATTCATGTTACACTTTGTACTTTATTGGTCATATTGGTCATGTTTTGTTCATGCTTTGTCATTTCTATGAAATGTTGTTATGTTGTGTGCCAAATTCTGGCCAAGATTTGCTAAAATAAATAGTGATGTACTTATTTAAATCATTTAACTCCCTCCTTGATTCTTTACTGACCATCTGATTGGAATAGAACATTAGCCTTATACAGTAGAATAGAGACATCTCAAATCAAAGCACAGTAAAGTCAGAGTGTAATGCGACAAAAGAAAGCCATACAAGCTCAAACACACCTGCGCACACCTTAAGTGTAGAGGCCCTTTCCCATTGGGCGATAACGATAAAAAATATCGTGAAGTGGATGGCAGCGTCCACACCACAACGATAAAGCCTTCATAATTGATATTAACGCCCACATATCGTTATCATTATCGCATCCGGTGGGAATGAACCTTAAATCAGGCTTAAGTGAGAGTTCACTGTCTTGGAATATAGACATAAAGAAACTGCAGCTGAAACTGCAAACCTTCATTGCCACTGGGAACACATTACCACAGGCGGGTCAGCTGTGAATAATGGGGGTCATTAATCATACCCATAAATAAAGTATTTTAAGTTCGGTGTTGAGAGAGAGAGCGAGAGAAAGAGTGAGAGTTGTGTAGACTAGAAAGGGATTATGCTGAAGCCAACATAAGTGCAATAAAAAACACTAACCTCTGTCTTTCATCCCTGTGCCAAACCAAAATGTAAACACTGCAATTTTTTAAACAGACAAAAATAGCGGGGTTGAATGATTATGTTTGCTTCAGTATAGGTGTTTACACTTCCATATTTCAAAGGCTCAACCAAGATGTTATTCTTGTTTTTACAATGAAAGGCCTTGTAATGACAAGCAAGACTGTCAAACTGCTAGTCTGTCCCTTCCAATCTGCAATATCATGTTATGCTGAAATGACTCGGTGACGAATATTTCAGCGCCAGCCAGCTCCAGTGAAGCCATAGATAGACACACTGAGGCCCCTCTTTTAACTGCCCGTTTTTGGCCTTTAGAAACCTGCCTCCCCTTCACTCTGAAGGCCAACAAAAGATAAAGGCTATTATTCGCAGCTGGTGTCCCTTAATCATCACCCTTTACCAAGCCTTGGAGGGGGTTTGGGTGTCCCGTTTTGTCTTCCACAAAGCACCACAGTCTCTGCATACTCTGTTACATCTTCCATTTCACCAAGCTGTTAAGTATACTGCAGTTCATGCTTTGGTCGCATGAATGTGTCCAGTAAGGTGGTAATGTGAAAGCCGTACACCAAGGGTCTTCAACAGGGGGTCCGGGACCCATAGGGGTTCCTCAGAGTTACTACAGGGGTCCTCCAAATCTCTGAGTGCGCCTCGCAGCGCAGCAAAGAGCTTTGGCGTATTGGGGGAAAAAAGCAGACTAAGTACAGAGTGAAAGGTCAAGTTTATTAAGTATTGACACGCAAATTGACATGAATCCAACATACACTGATAATTGTGCTGTCAAACAATGAAACTATATGGAATCTATGAACAGGTTGTGGGGGTCCCTGCTTCATCTATTTATCAACTAAGGGGTCCTTGGCCTGAAAACGTTGAAGACCCCTGCCGTACACTATAAGGGTTTGTTGATTTTTGGTGCACAACAGCAGATCACAACTACGTATAAATCCGGCACAATTAAGGCTTCATCTTCTGTGACAGTTTGACAGACTTTGGAAAAGTGGGTGAAGATTAAACGTTAGATGTAGAAGAGAACATGATGATGAACACATGCCCTTTGAAATTATGGGTATTTCCTGTATTTGTATGAAACATTACAATGTAATTTAAAGTTAAACATCACTATGCAGTCCTGAATCTGATTATCAGTCTGAGCTCACCATGGAAAGAAAAGGATGAGAGGATGGGGATGAAGATGAGTCATGGCATTTCTTCTAAAAACTGTTTTATAACATCGGGAGGGCTGGTGAGGAGAGGAGTGGCTGGTGGGGGTTTACCTATGCAGTTATTATAGGCCTAACTTCAAAGAGGACAGTTCCTGAGCTGCATTTTTAACACACCAGGCAATTTTTGCATCTTTTGCAAAGCAGGGATTACGACCTGCAGATTTGCCACATTTAAATCTCAGTTTTGCATACGATGCAAGTTGTAAAAATTAACTTGCACTCTCTCAGCTCAAGCTTTCATATCACGTTCATCCATGTCAGTCATCAAAAACCTGCTTGAACTGGCAACAGAACAACCAAGCGCTGCAAATGATCTAACCAGCCCATTTAGCAAACAAATCGCACAGCAAAACACATGCCTCTGGCTTATACCGACATACTCCCTTGCCCTCCTAAGTATAAGTCCAATAACAATAGTGCTGTAATCACAGATCTATTGTTTTTTTCTTTTTCTGTAAGATTACCCTCATGATATGTCTGCTTCAGCATGCAGCTGAGAGAAACTGGAAAGATGTGATGGATTGAATGGGATCACATAGAACAAAGGTGGTAAGCACTAAGCAGCTAGGATTTAAACTTTATGCATGCAAAGTCAAGTGCATGGTATTCCCTTGCCTGGAAACTTGTTATTATTACTTGTACTTATTCTGTCAGAGCAATTTTTATTTGCTCTACACAGTTGTGTATTAATCTGGCGTTGCCAGGCTAGGAATTCCCCATTACCCACTGAAATACCATGATAGACATGTTCCTTCTGTTGACTGAGAGAGGAAACCTCCATCTCCTGGGACAGCAGAGGAAAACCTTATGAAGTCCACAAGAAATTAAGTTTGATATGATCAAGATTTCCGTCCACAAATTGTTTTATAATCAGCGATGGGGAAGGTGATTATGTGGATACCAGAACAGATGACACATTTAAAAAAAAAAAGACAAGAATCTGGTACCCCTATTTCAGAAATATTGTTCTCTTGGCGCATTCTATATAGGCTCTATATAGGTGGGTTCGAGTCCCGTACCTGATGACCTTTGCTGCGAGTCTCTCCCCGTCTCTCTCTCTCTCTCCCTCTTTCCTGTCCATCTTCACTTTAACACAAACATTATTTTTGTTAGGCTTAAAAAATAGAAAAGAAAAAAGAAAAAAAAAAACGAATGAATAAATATTGTGGTTTATACAGTAGTGTGAGAAAAGGTGATCCACAAAGTGCTTTACCTTATGACAATTCTGACAATATCAAGCTAAAAATAACAATGTTACATACACATCTGAGCAAAATTACAGTTGTCCTCCAAATCATTAAAAGCCCTCGGAGACCCGCGTAATCTACAACTATGTATGTATGGACGCATGACGTATTTGGACCACAATCTCTCAGAAGCATCACCTGGAGCAGGAGTCTCCATGGACAGTATCTGGCCCCTGAGGAGGTTAACAACATGTGGACGCCGGGCCTGAAGGCCCGAGCACAATGGCACTCACCCCCTGAGCTATGCAGCTCTGTGCACGGGACTCCCCAGAGACATTAGCGTTTGGCGTAAGTCATTAGTCTATTGAATAGGTCCAGAGCTAACATAATAGCCCATTACAGTGCGAGGAATCTCTTCAACTCGACAGGAATTCTCGGGCCCTGGAGCCAGACAATGGAACTCTGTGCATGAAAAGTCAGGGAGGGGTGTACTAGTCTAGGACTAAACCTCTGACGTTTGACCGACGCCCTGCGATACCTCCACACGCCCTGTTTCCCAGTGAACAGCCCCAGCGGTGCCAACACATCTCACGAAAACCCTGCTGTGGCTTAGAGCGGATTAATTACTCCAACTCTACGCTGTACCTCATAGGCTGTCATGACTCACCCTAAGGACTACGCTGGCTGGACAGGTAAACAGGAGACACGGACAGGAGAGACCTCTGTCTAAAAGTTGCGATGCTTTCTGAAAATCTGTTATTTTCGGCAAACCAAGCCAGAATAATAACTTCCATGCGTGAATTTGTGATTTTGTCCTCACATATGGGCCAATGCGGTGACACACTTCCACAAGTGTTGATTATGGGAATCTGTGCAGGTGTCTTTCAGCACTCTGTCTGCACGTAATCCCAGCACCACCCTGACTTACCACTCTTACTGCCTTCAGATCGTCTGAGTTCAAGAACACAACACATACCGTGCCTCGTGATAGAGAATCCCCAACACATTGATGGATGACGTAAATGTGAGTGTGTGACTGTGACAATGTGAATTCTCAGTTTAAGTTGTGTCACTACGGTAGCTGAGCTCATGTGCTATCAGCATTTCACTGAATTTTACTACAGCTTCATATCTAAGAACAGATCTTGGCATCCACATGTTCATGTGCACACATAAAGGTAAGGGAATGTTCAGAATGTATGGAATTATAAACTATAGGTCTTGTAATGGACTGAAGCATGTTGATACCCATTCAGTCACATCATGAATCCATGCAGGTGATAAAAAAAACTAGGCTACATATACAGTGTACATCTCAAAGCATCCATCAATTCTGCAACGAGAGGAACATGTTTGTTTTAGTGTTCCACATAGAGAGTTATTTACCCTCTCTAACCCTCTTCATCAATGTCAAACAAAACCTCTGCCTACCCAGGTAGAGGTGCAGGATAAATATGTCTTACATTTTATTGAAAAGGTGCTCCCTTATCTTTCTATCCATCCATCCATCGTACAGAGATACTACAGGGAACTGAAGAGGAACATGGCTCAGTCAGAATATACTGTATGCATCGTACATGCAGCTATATCTTCGTCCATGCCTTACCCTTTATCCCTAAACTTATTTGCCCTTTTTACTATTTTGAAAAACATTTTAAAATACTTCAAATAGCCAATCTACATCCACACATTGTGAGATTGTAGATCAGCTATTTGAACTAGTAAAAAAAAAGCAAAGACGTTTAGGGATAAGGATTAAGGCATGGACGAGAATAGGGCCCTTGGACTTCTCTGAGAATTATTACACATGCAAAATTCATCTCAGGTACAGGCAGCACACTTTGGTACATCGCATGTGTAAGGAACGCTGCACACTGTAACATTCACTCATTATTCACACACTGACGGTGAAAGAAACCATGCAAGGCACCAAACCTACTGACAGTGAAGGAAACCATGCAAGGACACTTCAAACATGCAGCCAGGAGGAGCTGCCGATCAAAACCTGAACCTTCCCATATGTCCTGGTTGAACCATATTAATCTAAAAAATAGTAAAGCTTACTAAAACTTAAAGAACACCAGACACTATATGAGTGTCTGGTGGTTATTTTGTGCTTACATCAGTGCATATGATTGAAATGTTGATTTTATTTCTTAGGAATTATAACACCATGTTAAATACAGTCAGGGACATGTGATAATACATGAACGAGCGAAAACACCGTGTCCATCTTGGATCACCTGACCACATGGAGGTAGCAAGTAGCCAATCAGAAGCTCAAAACAGAATATTGGGTAAGGCAAGACCCGCTCGCGGAAGCTTTTGATTGGCTGCTTGCCACCCCATGCGGTCATGTGATCCAAGATGGCCGACTCGCAGGCTTGCGCTTGGAGGTAGTTAGTACGCTCCTGCGCATGCTAGATCGTAGCATGTGCTGGGTGAGAAACTTCATTCAAATGAAGGGTGGGGATTTCCAGCGCCCCTCACTCTAGATGCCACTATGCCATAGTGTCGAAGTAAATAAGTGTCATACATATTCTGAAGAAAGCCATGGACTTGACATTCAATGATCAAAATAAGAAAATTATAATGGTGTGTAAAAAAGAAAATCTAAAAGTTGTCACGGACAAGACCAAGTCTTTGCCACGGACACATTTGTCTGTTTCTGTGTACGGACAAATTGATGACCCCTGGGTAAAATGCTTAGGAACGTGTCTGACAGTCATGCATGGCAACACTTGGTGGTAAGAGCTCCTGAGTTGCTGTTTGCTTTGCCCTCCTTTGTCAGCGTGTTTGTTTACATTGCTAGGCAGGTGGAGATTAAGCTTTAAGATCTTTCATTCTCTCTCTCACTCACATCTTTATTTATCTTTCTCTCAGTATCTCCCTCTCTCTCTCTCTCTCTCTCTCTCTTTCATTGCGTGATGCATTGTCTGCATTATTCCTTTTTACATTTTCTATCTTTCCGTCAGCTTTTTTTCTGCTGGAGAAAGGTAAAGACGCATGCACGCACACACTCGCGCTGTCAAAATATTTATTTCATAACCCTGTGCACGTACACTACTGTATGGAGTGCAAAACACTCCAATCATTAACAAAGTTTAACATACTTTCTCTTATATGTTGGTGTCAACTTCCAACTGCTTGTGCAAGCAAACACTCTTCCCTAATGTCAATAGTGTGATGGGAATCTCATCCTGTAGTTAATCAATGATCAAATGATTGTTAGTCCACAACTAATGCAAAACACTACGAAAGCACAGAACCAGTGAAGTACAGTACTAAATGTAATAGTGGAAGTTATAGCAGCAAATACAATTCAATACCATCCAAGTTATAATTGCAGATTCATGGTCCTTATGTCCACTAGAGACCCCAAGCATGAATATCCAGATCATAATGAGGGCCTTCCTTGAACTGTGTGCACATGCTCAGAGTCTCCTCCATCATGCAGCCAGCGACAATAAGCATCCAGGGCCAGGGCAGCTACACACTACACAGCTACACTAGTATGAACCCTGCGTTATTGTTATGACAGGGCGGCTGCCAAATGATAAACTTCTGGGTTAGACTCATTGTGTCAAGGTCTTTTTTTACTCCATCATCGTCGTCGTTAGTGCGGCCTTTCATTGTCTTTAGTCATGCCAAGGTGATTGTTCATGTTGCGGCTTGGAATCCAGCATGCCCTTCCATTGTCAATGAAACAATTTGTTGCTGGATCCGACATTAGTCACATCTGAAATGCTCACAAATGCTGCTGCCAACTTGGACTCGGGGCACTGACAGTGTTTCTGGATGTCTTTAATTTATTGTTTTTACCTTCAGATGTGTAGGTGTATAAAAATAAAGATGTTGCCAAAATAAGAACATTGCATTCATTAATCAAACCTCATGGAATACAATCTTTGCCAATCAGATTGCAAAGACCGTTGACATGGTCATACCCATAATTAATGTGTTTAAAGAGATGTTTATCGATGACAGAGTAAGAACAATTATTTTCAAGTCTTTGTTCTGACAGGGAGTCAGTAACGTCACGTGAGGTTGAGGTTTGATGCTTGATGCAGAATTGGCAGAACGAGATTGTTGCTGGCTTTTGTGGACTTACAGTACAAGCTGGTTACAAGCTGAAAAAAGGCTACAGTTTCTTGATCATATTAACTTGCATCCACAAAGTTCAGTGGAAGGTCATGAGTTTAATCTCCTCCCGAGGCACTGAAATATGGGAGGAACAATAATACGGGATCCGCCTCAGAATGGGTTCTAAAAATACGGGATCTCACTGGAATGAGAGGGGACTGTGTTGACGTGTATGCACTGGTCCAAATGTGGATGCAGCCGTGATGTAAACACCATGCTTCTTTGAAGCGAGGAACAGGTCTGTGCAAAGTGCAAAGGAAGGCATCGGGTCACCTAGGTAGATGAACCATGTTGACTACAGCCATGTCTCTGGCAGAAGCGGTCAAAATCGTGTTGTTTCCTCGATGATTTGATGTCATTTGGGTGGTTCAGCCTCCAAAACCAGTTTTGGAAAGAGTACTCACATTTCTTACTTTAAGTGAAAGTATCAATAATGCAATATAGAAATACTCCGTTACAAGTAAAAGTTTGGAATTCAAAATGTACTTAAAGTAACAAAAGTACAAATGTTTGAAAATAGCAGATCTACAAGCTCACAACGTGTGACGCGTTGTGAACTTGTAGATCGGCTTTTTTCAAATAGCCAGGGTATAAAATAGGGCTAAAGACAAGTGGTTTATGCATGTTTTATAATATTATAATGTGTATCTGCAAAGTAACTAGTAACTAAAGTTTTCAAATAAATGTAGGGAGTAAAAGTACAACATTTGATCCGAGATGAAGTGGAGTAGAAGTAAACATATTGGAAATTGGAAATACTCAAGTAAAGTGCAAATACCTCAAAATTGTACTTAAGTACAGTACTTAGGTAAACGTACTTAGTTACTTCACACCACTGGGAAAAACAGCAGTGTTTTTAATCCTATGTATGGTATGGAAGATTCTCTAAGGGGATAATAACATTGTAGCATGAAACGACAGGGCCCTTAAGCACCTCAGGCACTTTCTCACTGTCTTCTATACACTGGAGTCCTCATTACTGTGTACCACTGATCACTCATGTGCATTCAAGGACATAATTTTACATGAACAGGCACACTCTGACGCCTGCAGCCGCTGTCCCCCAGCTGTGTGTGTGTGTGTGTGTGTGTGTGTGTGTGTGTGTGTGTGTGTGTGTGTGTGTGTGTGTGTGTGTGTGTGTGTGTGCGCGCGTCCGTGTGTGTGACATACTGTAAAGAGTGAGAGAGAGAGAGAGAGACACCAAGCACTACTTGCTGGCATTTCACTTAAGCATTTATGAGATCGTCAAATTAAGTACTCGTGGACATTCCAGCAGGTAAATTTAATATAAAGGACGTATGGCCTTTGCCTTTAGAGCCCCTACACTTTGGAATGCCCTGCCTTTAGAGATCCGGCTTGCTGAGTCTGTTCCCCGTTTTAAATCTCTCCTCAAAACCCATTTCTACAGACTAGCTTTTAATCTCTATTTGCACTGGTCTTCTACCATTATGTAGCTAGGTATTTACTTCTCTGCATTGTTTTTGCATTGTTCTTTTTTAACCTTTTGTGTGTTTTGTTCTCTGTCCATTTGCTGTTTTGTGTCCTCTGTAAAGCACTTTGTAACCCAGTTTTGAAAGGTGCTATATAAATAAAGGTTTATTAGTGTGGTTGCCCAACAGGGTAACACATTATAGTCCTAGGGAAACGTATTTATTACTAGGGTAACTTTTCCGCTGCCATTGGAAATGGCAGGGATAGGGAATCAATAGGGAGGGAATCAATAGGGAATCAATGGGAGTGGGAATCAGTAGGGAATCAATGGGAGTGGGAATCAATAGGGAATCAATTGGTCAAGCTTCACATGACAGTTAGCTTACTGTAGAATATAGTCCGCAACCGTCAGCAACCACACTCGAAATTTCCAAATGCATCTTTCTAGTTATTATTATTATTATGTTTTGCAGTCTGTGGATCACACTTATTTCTGATGAAAGAACATCACGATTAATAAGGAGACAGACATCCTTTTAGCATCTCATGGTGAATATACTGTACAATATTTCCTGTAGCGAGTGTTGTGTCCATATGATAACACGAAACCTGAACATCACTGACCAATGAAGTTACACCCTTCAAGTTACAACGGCCCAGTGTCCCTACTACAGCCATATACTATGACAGTGGTTCAGTGGTCCGAGACCATCAGTGGTCCTTGAGGGGGTTCTAGGTGGTACCCAGCTAAATGATGTAGAGTTGGTAACCAAATGGAACCTTATAGATCTTTAACTCTTGAGAGTTAAATTATTGTCAAACATCAGCATTACTTAAATTAAAAGTTAAAAGTTTACACAATCAGAGAATGTAGAGAATGTGTAATTTTGGTCAAAGTTTGCCTGTTACCTCTCCTATAGCACCACATCAATACAGTATGATCAATACAGTATGGAATTGCGCGGTACGCGGCTCAAATGCTGAATAAATAATGAGACCTTGATATAAAAAAAAGGTTGAAAACCACTGTACACGGATTTGACCTAGCATATGGTCCAGCTAACAACTCGCTCGTTCCATGGGGCTCAAGGCCCCTTCTGTCGGCATGCCTGCCTTGTGTTTAAGCCAACATTTTACTGAGTCCAAATGGTCCGTACGTCCGCATTCCTTCTGTGTCAGCAGGTAATGTAAAAACTAAAAATCTGCCAATATAGTGATGCAGGAAAACATTTTCTGGACATTACACACACACACACACACATGCATGCACACTCACTCACAAGACCGACAGACGGACGGGCAGACAGACAGACAGACAGACAGACAGACAGACAGACAGACAGACACGCACTCACGCACGCAAGCACACACACTATTTTTTACATTTTCAACTTTTAAGTGTCAACTTGAACATTTTTAATGCCTGGTGGGTCAACTCTCCCCTTGACTTGGATCAACTTACCCCTAACCATGGGGCAGGTTGAGCCACAGGACTACTTATTTTTAGAAGTCAGATTTCTATGTGCCTTTTCATAAAATGCTATACTCATGATTACAATTGACAGAAGACATCCTGAAATAGGGGTAAAGATTTGACTTCTGTCTCATTTTGCCTTGCTTCAAGGACAACTTAAAAGTGTCTCATCTTATCGCACTCCCCCCGACACATCAAAGTATAACAACAGTCGGTCAAGAACCTGGAGAAGGTCCTTGACTGAAATGTTAGTCAGTTATATAAAACTATACTGTACCTATTTCAGGCAACTTAAACGATGCCAGAAGGACAACAAAGCAAAACAATTTTGCTTTGTTGAGCAAATGGGCAGGTGATTTTTATTCTTGGACATAAATACTATTGTGTTATGTACTAGAGGAATGCACACCTGTGTTGGTGAGGTGCTCACCATGGCATGTGCAGGCCCATAAACTAAATGAAAAATAAAATAGTCATGTACTCAAGCCTCAACGTTAGTGCAGTGTGTTCTTTATGAAAGTGTGTAATGTGTGTATCGAGTGTGTTCATTTTGAAAAATAGGAAGAGAAAAACACAGTAAAATACATAATAGTGCAGAAGAGAGGTTGAAGAACCCCAGCTGGGCTTATGAGAGTAATCTCCCCTAAATTCCAGCCTCAATGCAAAACGTTTTTTTAAGTGTCCACACAGCAGAGCGCAAATCTCTGCCAGGCCCAGGATGCATGTGATAACAATATTATGGGGTTGTGCTCCTGCATGAAAAGGTACCGGCCAGGCAATGGGGTAAAGGGATATGCTAACTGACACTTACTGTTAATCAAAAAGTACTCAAATGTTTTACTTAAGTATCAATACTGCAATGTAGAAATACTCTGTTGGGTGCCCTCACACCAAAATACCTACAGTATGAGAGTGGAATCCGCGTTCCGCCAATGCATTTCAATGAGAGTGAAGCGGTTTCATGCCAGTAGAGGATTTCTGCAAAAAACGCTCCCTTCTCATTGAAATGCATTGGCGGAACCCTAAGGGTGCCCTCACACCAAAATACTTTAAGTGGAATCCGCCAATGCATTTCAATGAGAATGGAGCGTTTTTTTGCAGGTGTGTGTGTGTGTGTGTGTGTGTGTGTGTGTGTGTGTGTGTATATACACACACATGTGTATATATACACAAACACACATGCAAGCACAACACACACACGCACGCACGCACGCACGCACGCACGCACGCACGCACGCACGCACGCACGCACGCACGCACGCACGCACGCACGCACGCACGCACGCACGCACGCACGCACGCACGCACGCACGCACGCACGCACGCACGCACGCACGCACGCACGCACACACACACACACACACACACACACACACACACACACACACACACACACACACACACACACACACACACACACACACACACACACACACACACACACACACACACACACACACACACACACACACACACACACACAGACCATCATCCTTCCATCCAAACCTGAGAAATAATAATGATATTCTTTCCCAAATGAGTGGTAACACATTCCAGTCATATTTTCTTTTTCACAGCTATGTCCCTGCTCCTGAGCTAGCTGTCAGTCTACACCTCAGCTCCCATATCCCCACTTGACACCGCATACCACACTCACACACAGACGAAAACACAGAGAGAGAGACAGATAGAGAGACAGACACATGTGATGACAAGTCCTGCTCCTCCCCACCTCCCGCTCAAACAAAACGATATTGGCTTTCAAATAGAAATGATGTATATGTACTGTAGCAGGGGCGTCAATTGGGTATGGCAGGGGTATGCAGCTGCCATACCCTGGGTCCAGGGGGGGAAATAAAAGTTACTTTAAAATATAAAAACATGAATGTCTCTTTGTCTATCTGTGCTGGTTATTATGTTGTTAAATTACAGTAAAATAACTACAAATGCAAATTTGAACAAAATGGTCACTTTAATAACAAGGTATTATAATGGTATTCTCCACACTTGTATTCTCCCCATCTTGACAGAATGGTATATTTCCAGGTTCCTCAGGTCAGCTGCACAGGTGCAATGCATTATTGTTAATTGTGGCACGTTTACTAACATGGCAAGTTTAGCTGCACTTGAACAACTGTTCCAGGCTGCCATATCCAGCCCAATAAACTGTAGAAACAGAGGAAAAAATAAATTGTACTTCTTAAAATAAATGTATCATGCCTGTTGCTAAGGTATGGCAACATGACTGGTATCGCGTGCGTGCAAGACACCAGTCATGTTGCCATGCCTTAGCTTTTTTTCTGAACTGACGCCACTGTACTGTAGCATTTTCTGTGTGCATTAACTTGTGAGTAATGAAACTCAAACAATGTGCAGTTGCAACATGATCAAGCCAGTAGAAAATGCATTCGCAGTTCTCTTGCTCAGTTGGTTGTCATTTTGTTCTGTCACTATTTAATATACTCTCCCGGATGCTGAAATGGTGCTATCTCTCTGAACCAAAACAAGATTGCGTGTCCTCAAACAAGCCTCTAACTCTGTCAACAACAAGTGAAATTATGACAACCACAAACCTCTGTTACTCCTAAGACATACAGCATGGACAGTCTTACAGTATCTATTACCGCTATACACATTAACAATAAATCTTCCATACACAGACACAGATTCCCACAAGGTTCTGAGCTTGAAGCAATACTATTCACCTTAAGCTTCCTTTAGGTAAAATCATTCGGAAACACCTCATACATAATCACTGTTACATAGATGATACTCAATTATATTTCTCAATGAAGCCAGGTAACTGAACTTGAACGTGTCTTTTCTTTCTTAAATTATTATCCCATGATTTTGTAACCCATTTTTCACCGGTGTCAATAAGCCAATGTAACCCTGGGCGCTACACTCCTTTTAGTCAGGAACACTCATGTCAAAGTAGATTTAACCATTTATTGCAACAAATGAAATACAGTTAAACTTGGCCTTAAAGGGTTTCCAGCTAGAAGGTCCTGGGTTCGATTCCTGCCAGGGATGCTGTGGGCACTGGGGGCATGTCCTCTCCTCCCATCAGTGCCCATAACCTAGGTGGGGTTTGAAGTGACTTGGACTCCTCATGCATAGAAGGAAGCATGAGGTCAGTCTGTTGTCTCCCCAGGTTGGCAGGGCTCCGCTTTCGGAGATGATCCCTGAATTTTGTCCAAGCAGCTTGCTAGGCAAAATCAGGGAACGTAAAGCAAAACCCCCATAGGGATACAATAGCAGCACATTAGCATTACATTGACATATTAGCTTGAATAAGCAGACATAAATCACAAGTATTTGAGCCTATGCCAGTATGCCAGACTCTGATCAAAAGGTGGAAGCTGCATGGGGTGGAGGAGGCAGCTAAGTGGCAGCGGATCCGAAGCTTTGGATCCAAGACAAGCAGAGCTAGTGAATGCAAGCCGTATTTGAAGAAGCCTCCTTTACAGAGCGTGAGCTCTGATTGGAGCATGACAGTGTGACGTAATGACCAGCAGAGCTGTGAATGAGTAATAGGAAAAGGAGCTGACTGACAGCTGATTACTACTGAGGCGGGCAAGACTCTTGTGTCCTGCATAAACTAACGCTAAAGCTTCATTTCAAAGCCTTTTTTACCTACATAACATAGTAAAAGTCAGCCACATCCTGTCTCAAAAAGATTCAAAAAGATTAGTTCACGCATTTGTTAGTCCCAGGCTGGATTACAGCAACTCTTTATTATCAGGCTGCCACACGTCTCTAAAGACTCGCCAGCTGGTCCAGAGTGCTGCTGCGAAACTGATAGAAACTAAGATTCTTTTTTTTTTAGGTATTTTTACTTTACCTACATTTTTGTTGTTTGTTATTTCCAATGTTCTGTGCTTTTACTTCTACTCCACTACATCTCAAAGGCAAATATTACACTTTTAAGGCACGGTCACACCGGAAAAATATTCTACCTACGTATGAGAGTGGAATGCGCCAATGCATTTCCATGGATTTATGGTCTTGCGCAGCTTTCAGCATGCCACGCTGAAGAGCTTGCGTTTATGCTTGAAGCACTGTTTTTTCCCCCCTGTCCAATCGGGTGAGTCGAAGACGGACCGTCCCAAGACTCAGGAAGTGACAAGTGTGTTGTCATTAGTTATTGGGAGAATCTGCTGGTCTGGCTGCAAAAAACAGTCGGCTGAGCACAGAAAAGTTTATCAGCCGCCAGCCATACTTGGTGTGACCGTGCCCTTACTCCACTACAATTATTTGAAAACTTTAGTTACTAGTTACTTTGTAGATTTTTATTATTATTACAAAACATACATAAGTCACTTCAGCCCTATATACATTTTGCCTATTTGAAAATAGCCGATCTACAAGCTCACAATGTGTCACATCGCGACGCACTGTGAGCTTGTAGATCTGCTATTTTCTGAAGGGGTTTAGACAATCTGTACATTTGAAAACTTATGAAATGGGATATTATGCTTAATGAGCACTTTATAATTTTGGTAATTTAAGTATATTTTGATACCAATACTGCATTTCAATGAGAAAGGAGCGGTTTCATGCCAGTATAGAGGATTTCGGCAAAAAAACGCTCCATTCTCTTTGAAATGTGTTGGCGGAATGGGGAATCCACTCTCATAGGTACTTTGGTATGGGTGCAGCCTAATAGAGTACTTCTA
Source organism: Nannobrachium achirus (assembly GCF_963921795.1). Taxonomy (NCBI): domain Eukaryota; kingdom Metazoa; phylum Chordata; class Actinopteri; order Myctophiformes; family Myctophidae; genus Nannobrachium; species Nannobrachium achirus. The sequence continues at coordinate 29,777,648 of NC_137819.1, forward strand.
TCTTGCAGTATTGATACTTTTACTGAAGTAAATAATTTGAGTATTTTTCCCACCACTTAATTCTGCGTATAAGTATGCTAGCTAGAACACCTGTGTGCTCCTAGTGCTGTAGCTTAGCTTGTTGTTCCTAACCACAGTTTGTAGTCCTACAGTACATGGGACCTTTAACTGTCTGGCTCCTCAGCTGTGGAATCTGTGCAATGACATTTTGTTGAGATTTGGCACTTCTGTATAATAAAAAAATTATTGAATTGAAAAACCAGTATAAGCCCGGAATGTCTGACATTGTACATTGATAAACTTGTATGCTGTACAAGACACATCTACTGTAACTGTTATGTCAGTACAATAGCTAATACACCTAACCCAACAGAAGCTTATGTATCAGGAATATGTTATGCATTGTGTTTTGTTTGAGGGTGAGAATAGTTTGATTAAAGGAGCTATAGTCAACTTTTTCTTGAAAAATGGATGCTAAATTAAAAAAAATCACACCCGTGTGAAGTGGAGCTGTGTGTGTGTGTGTGTGTGTGTGTGTGTGTGTGTGTGTGTGTGTGTGTGTGTGTGTGTGTGTGTGTGTGTGTGTGTGTGTGGATCATGTGTACCGATTTTTGTGACATTTGAAGAAAATATGTAGGAGAAGGAGCAAAAAGTGTGTTTTGGAGAAAATTCAAGATGGCGGAAAATCTATCATGGCGCAAATGGGCGTGGCCTATATGGGGAGATGCGTCATGACCCAAGGAATCCAGGGAAAAAATATTTTTAATTTTCCGACCTACGGTTCAAGAGTTACAGGCCAAAACGTAAAGTGGGGTGTTATGGCGCCACCATGCGGCCAAATGACACAATTATTTTTTATTTAATCCTTGAAATCATTATGAACCTCCTCTCCAAGTCTTGAAACTCTAGCCCCTATGGTTTGCGAGAGACAAATAATTGAATGTGAGTTTTTGCAATTCCCATTATAAGTCAATGGGGAAAATTAATTCACTAATAAATTTATATCAATTAAACTATAGAACCTTTCTCTTAGAAAAGTAATAGCCCACGATTCCCGAGTAAGCCGGTCGATTTGACATATGGCGCGAGTGTGTGGTGGCAAAACTGTGGGACTAGTGGCGTGCCGAAGTTTAGGAAGTTCAGGCTACATACACACAGACAGACAGACAGACACACACACAGACCCACACAGCCACGTATAGGGAGCCTGTGCTTCACACAGCTCCAATAATGTTTCGAAAATATTTTATAAAAACATAAGCTTCATATATGTGTTTCTATTCAAAAATGACCACAAAAAGCGTACAATAATGATAAAATAATCATTTTGGCCATTGTCAGACCAACACATTCTAGTCTATAGACTAGGATGTAAACAAAGTGTTGGCCCTACAATGAAAAAGTTGACTATAGCTCCTTTCAATACAAATAAAAATAATGTTTGTGTGTTATAAATGGGATCAAAGCGGCCCTTGCCTTCTTACTGTTAATCTTGCAAAGGTTAAGAATGAGGTTGTGATGTTTTTCAAAGCTCAAGGTGTTTTACCAAACATAATGATTAAAGTGCAGTCAATAATGATTAGAGTGCAGTGTACATGTACACAGTGTGTATGATGTGGCTGGCTGGTGTTTATGTGTGGGCAAGGCTGTCAGTTTTTGGAGCTGTGTGAAGCACAGGCTCCCTATACGTGGCCGTGTGGGTCTGTCTGTGTGTCTGTCTGTCTGTCTGTGTGTGTGTCTGTATGTAGCCTGAACTTCCTAAACTTCGGCACGCCACTAGTCCCACAGTTTTGCCACCACACACTCGCGCCATATGTCAAATCGAACGGCTTACTCGGGAATCGTGGGCTATTACTTTTCTAAGAGAAAGGTTCTATAGTTAAATTGATATTAATTTATTAGTGAATTAATTTTCCCCATAATTGACTTATAATGGGAATCGCAAAAACTCACATTCAATTATTTGTCTCTCGCAAACCATAGGGGCTAGAGTTTCAAGACTTGGAGAGGAGGTTCATAATGATTTCAAGGATTAAATAAAAAATAATTGTGTCATTTGGCCGCATGGTGGCGCCATAACACCCCACTTTACGTTTTGGCCTGTAACTCTTGAACCGTAGGTCGGAAAATTAAAAATATTTTTTCCCTGGATTCCTTGGGTCATGACGCATCTCCCCATATAGGCCACGCCCATTTGCGCCATGATAGATTTTCCGCCATCTTGAATTTTCTCCAAAACACACTTTTTGCTCCTTTTCCTACATATTTTCTTCAAATGTCACAAAAATCGGTACACATGATCCACACACACACACACACACACACACACACACACACACACACACACACACACACACACACACACACACACACACACAGCTCCACTTCACACGGGTGTGATTTTTGTTTTCATCACACAAGTGGACTATTTTGGAATGATTTCCGGCGGGGAAAATTACAAACTAGTTGTGGTTTTTGTCTAGTTAAAAAAGCAACACTAGTACTATCAGTACAATGATCTTTATGACATGACTAAGATAGAAGGATAATGGGTCATTCACTGGGTGAAAAGGAAAGGCAGTTCCATACAGATAGCACAAGGGAGGCGAGCAGGCGCGCGCGCGCGCGCGCACGCACACACACACACACACACCTCTACACTTGTTTTAATCTGAAAACTATATATAATCATGAATTGATTCAACAATCATTATTTGTGAATATTGTGAGTGAGTGAGTGAGTGTGTGTGTGTGTGTGTGTGTGTGTGTGTGTGTGTGTGTGTGTGTGTGTGTGTGAGTGTGTGTGTGTGTGGGGGGGGGGGGGGGGGGGGGTAGTTGTTATACAGTATGAGTAATACTATTACTGACCAGTAAGACTCCCTAATCGGGAGATTCTCCACAAATAGGGCAAAAATGGGTTTTTCCAAAATCTTCCTGATCCATGTTGATGACATGAGTGTAGACATGCTGTGTAGTGATTTCCGTGATTTTAGGGCAAAATCTGTAGGAGCAGTGTCCAAAAATGTGTTTTTAAAAATCGGCCTGAAGGTGGCGCTATATGGGACAGATTCATGTTGATGGGATGAGTGTAGACATACTGTGTAGCGATTTGCGTGATTTTAGGGCAAAAACTGTAGGAGCAGTGTCCAAAAATGTGTTTTAAAAATCGGCCTGCAGGTGGCGCTAGAAGGGGGCCATGTGAGAAATGAGGGGTGGGGTCTCCGCGTTGCCTTGGCGGACGAATAGGTACTGGCCCCGGCTCTCCCGGACGCTCCTAGCCCGAGTTACGGCATTTTATGTGAGCTGCAGTGGAGGGGGTCCTCCACTGGGGGCGCCACCACTTTTGCATCCTTTCTGGAGCACCAGGAGTGGGTGGTCCCCAGGAATTCCCCGTGAGCAGCCCCGTTGGGGTGGTCATTTGGTCATTTTTGCACATGTGGTCATTTTTTACACCTGGGGGTCCCCCAGGGACCTGGGGGTCCCTGGAGCTCCGGGGGTCCTTGGAGGTTGTAGTTTGCCAGGTAAGGAGTGTGTGTGCAAAATGTGGCATGGATGGGGGCAACGGTTGTGGAGATATGAGCAGGGCAAAAGTGTGACGTGTGACGTGTCACTCACGGAGGGACATTTTTTTACACCTGGGGGTCCCCCAGGGACCTGGGGGTCCCTGGAGCTCTGGGGGTCCTTGGAGGTTGTAGTTTGGCAGGTAAGGAGTATGTGTGCAAAATTTGCCATGGATGGGGGCAACGGTTGTGGAGATATGAGCAGGGCAAAAGTGTGACTGACTCACAGACAGACAGACGGACAGACGGACGGACGGACGGACAGACAGCCGGTGGAGGTTTTGGTAGTAAATGCGACCTACGGTCGCAATTAGAATCAAATGCATTTTCAGAAGCATGTAGGTTTTAAAACTGGGTGGCTGGGTACTAATTTAGAATTGTGCTGGCTTCTATCCACCTTATTGTGTTTAGACATTCCTTCACTGAAATGGTGCGACCGTCGGGCCAGGGTCCCATAAGGCCTGGAGAATACAGATGATCCAGGCAGGGGTTATGGCTATGGGTGCGGGTTGTCTGTGAAATAGAGCAGAAAAGGATACGACGGCCACCTGCTCGTATTGTTTGGGGCTAACTTACTGATAGAAGACAACTACACATCTCTTGGCCTCTGATACCCTACCTGATCCACTCAGGGGTCCTGAACCCGGGCCTTTACGAGGGCTATTCGGGGCACACCATTCAGCCAGAGATGACCCTCCAGAAACTAAAAGGCTTAGAGGGAGGGACAGGGGGACAGTGGGGTCATCCTTACCCGCCCCTGCTTTGAAAGGCTTGCAATGGTCAACATTTTCCTTTGCTGAGAATTAGTGATTACATGTGAGGGAATGGACAACTGAGAACAACAACTGTGCAACCATTGCATTTTATTCCCCCCTTTTTTTTGCATTTTCTCCCAAATGTTGTCTTTTTTATGTGCATACTGTGCTCCCTGATGCTGCGTGGTAACCAGCACTGTTGGCCTGGGGAGTGTCGGTGTAGACAACCACATGTTGTCCACATGACTCCTCGGATACACATTGAGTCATCAGCCACTTCTTTTCACCCGAACTGAGGTTCCCTCCCTGCCGACAGTCAGGGGCGGATCTGGGGTCTGAGGTCACTAATGATCCCTCATCGGTTTCCTACCTGCAAATACTGACAAATTGTATTTGTTGGAGCGCCGGTCAAGATGGAGGCACCACTGCCGGGAATTGAACCGGGACTCCCTTTTTTGCAGGTCTTTCAGTCCGAGTGTATCAAAAAAGCACCTCGGTTAAGGCAGCGGAAGCTTGTGATTGGCTGCGCGGGGGTGCCGAAAGTCGGGGGGATGAATATTTACTATTTTGGTGAGACCTCCTGTTGGTCCGACCACCTAAACCTAACCTTAACTCTAACCCTATAACCTCAGTAAAACTAACGCTAGTGAATACTAACCTGGTGAAATGTTAACCTGCAGATGCTGGTGAATGTTAACCTGGTGAATGTTAACCTGGTCAAACCAATGGAAGGTCGTCTCCATCTTAACCAAGTTGCTTTTTTGATACACTCGGACTGAAAGACGTGCAAAAGAGGGACTCCAGAATTGAACCATGGGTAGCGGTGGCCAAAAGCGGGGGCTTACTGCCACCCAGGCGACCCAATGGATTTTATAAGGGCATATTATGTTTAAGCTTTAGGGAAACATGTGTAAACTAGATTGAAAAAGATAATTTTGACAAGGGGTTGAAATAGGCCCTTATGTAGCAATGTGAAGTGGTGAGTTTCAACACAGCAGTCACATGCTGTACCACCATATATGCAGACCATGAATGTACTGTAAATAGGAAGTCAATTTGTGTATGGAAAAAGTATTGAAATACAGTATATTACTCATGTTTTGGTTCTGTGGTTTTTATTAAAGAAAATATTGACGATAATGGATGTTATCACATACCTTGCCATTACTTGCCCAGAGGGGGTGATAATTTAAGGAGACGATAAAATTGGGCCGATTGGTCGGCTGCCATATCAGCCCTAGGGCTGATAGCAGCACAATCTAAAATGTCATCATGCTCGGAACTGTCACCACAAATTACCTCTCTGCTGCAGGAACATATGCCTGAATTAAATTTAGTTGTGTGCCGGTGTCTTGCACCGAAAATAGCAAATCTAAATCTAACAAGTAATGGTGAGGCTGGGCGCAAGAAGCACTTTCTAGCCAAATCCCTCCTCACTTTATTGGGAAATGCCATGGGGATTACCATTTCATTAACCAGAAAGCGAAAACTACCCAGGAAGAATGGCACTTATGGCAGTAATCTTCATTCATTTATTACATTTAAAGTGTTGATCAAATGCTACAGTGTTTTCTCACTGTTTTTGTTTTTAACTAATTATCGCCTGTCATTTGTCGTTGCCACAGTTTATCCAACCAAGGGCTAGCATGTCAGCCCAAGTTGACACAGCTCGATATTGGATAATCACTCAAGACAGATTCAGCACCACTGCCTTAAACATATTAGTACTGTGCCCGGGAGGGTGTGCACAGTAACTGAGGGATTGAATGTAGGAGTGAAAAGTAATGTTGGAGTGCCCGTTGGGCAGATCTTTATGCCCATATGTGGTGTTCCATGTTGGAGTGCCCGTTGGGCAGATCTTTATGCCCATACATGGTGTTCCGTGTGCAGGCCACTCTGTGATTTCAGTACTATGACATCAGAGTATGATGTCAGAGTACTGTAGACCGACGGTTAGGCCTACCATGGCAGCGAAACTGTGTAATATCAGTGATGTCAGCATGCAGATGGTCAGACAGACATTCGCTAAATGAATAGTTAGATAATGTTGTTAAGCACCCAGGAGGAAGTGGACTAAGAAAGGGGAGGAGCCAAACTGAGTTCCTGTCTCTACACAAAAAGGAGGATGTAAGAAAACAATAGAAATTATTGAAAAATGTAACTCTTGTTCCTCAACAGCTTATAAATGCAAAGCATAATGTTCCATCTCATTTTAGTTGTCCTCCACGGATGCATCCCCCCATTCCGACATGCTGCCATTCCGACATCCCCCATTCCAACACTAACCCTACACCTAACCCAAAACCTAACCTCTATGGAAGTGCTGCCACTCAGACAATAAGAAGTCAATGTCGGAATGGCAGCATGTCGGAATAGAGAACGGCCCCCTGTCCTCCACAATGGCTGCATTTTTCTTTTTTACTTACAGCACCTAAAAGCTTGTCGATAATACACTAAAACATGTTCGTACAGCTGTCAGTTGTGGTAATTATAGCAATTATAACATTAAGTTGCACAGCATAAAATTGCAAGGTTGGGGAAAATTCTATTCTTAATTCAGAATGAGCATCACCTAAGACAAAAAAAATGCAGATTCTACTGTCATTGTTTTGTCCAGTTTGTGTGACATTACATAAAGCAGACTGTTTTGTTCTGTCAGAGGGTGTTTGTTCATTGATAACAACAGTAAAAACCAGCACTGTCCATTGTCTTCCTTTCAGTCACTGTGTTTTTGAGGGCGATGTAGAGGACAGTAACAAATCTGACATCTCGGTGTGGTGTCCGGAAATGTTGTTAAAACATCTATTTATTCAAGCCATCTACCCTACAGTAGTGTACATCTTTGTGTAGAGATGCAGCCATTAAAATATCATGCGCGATCTTCATACTTATTTTTCACCTTAAAAATGTAAGAACTAGCTGGGTTTGCAACCTGCTGGAGCGTGCCATAAAATGCCCGATTATGCTTGGCTATACAGTCCATATTATTTCTGTACTGTAATTTTCCTGTACCTCCTGACTCTCCTTGGTTAAGCAGTCAATTTCACTTTAGTGTACAAATTGCACTAATTTAACTGGATTATTTTAAATTACAACGTAAGGAACACTGTCATCGCTTGAAGCACTGGTGTCTGTGGCACGGATTTCCAGCAGTCTTGCCGTGTTTTGTTGGCCATTTACCCGTAGCCTCTCTCTGCTGGACACTCTAGACCAAGGATCTTTAACAGGGGGTCCGGGACCCCTAGGGGGCCCTCAGAGTTACAACAGGGGGTCCTCCAAATCATTGTGTGATAGAAACGTTTTTCTCCTTTTTATTATAACCACTTGAACGTCCATATTCGGAGAACATGTAGATCCTTTATTTTTGGCAAAGAGGTTTGGGTGTAGCGAGGAAAAAAAGCAGATTATGTACAGAGTGAAAGGTCAGGTTTATTAAGTATATGAGTGGTTAAATATCTGAAAACACAAATTGGCTAGAATCCAAAATACACTGATGATTGTGCTGTCAAATGATGAAACTAAAAGGAATCTATGAAAAGGTTGTGGGGGTCCCTGGTTCATCTCTCTGGCAACTAAGGGGTCCTTGGCCTGAAAACGTTGAAGTCCCCTGCTCTAAACTCCCAACAGGGCAATATAATTGCCATTGTCTTACTCAAACAGTGTGAGGCCTAATAGTCTCCCCTGACCCTTGCATGTCCACCTTTCAGGCCTCACAGAGTCACAGGTCATCACACCCTTGGCCTACAGAGGCACGAAAACCTGGGGGGCAAGGACCACCATCACCGCGAAAGAGGGAATTCCACTTGGGTTGTAGGGACATGATGAGGAGTAAATACGCCACTAACTACCTGTACCATATAGTGATAGTGATTCATCCAGTCAGATTGGTTCACAGCAGTAAAGTTTACTGCAGTTGAATAAATGTGATAAAACCTTATCTTCATAAACCGTCTCTCCTCGGGGGTTTTAGTGTTATAAACAGTCTCATGACAGGAAATACATTTTTATCATTGTCCAATTGCATTCACTAGTGCAGGGGTTCTCAAACCTTTTTAGGCTGTGACCCCCAAAATAACATATCATAATTGGGGACCTCCACCCTGACAAGCACTTGGAATTGTAGGTATTACATTTAATGTGACTCGGTTCCACAGATAAATATTGTGAAAATAGCAGATGCTCACAACGCCTCGTGTTGCGGCTATTTTCACAATGTTTGCCTCTTGCTTACTTAATATTTGACAGTTTGGCCAGTTTGGTATTAAAACGGTCTTGAAAGTCCTTAAATTGTCACTTTAGAAATGTGCAGATACCATGTATACACTTATACTGTGTGTTGGTTTGTTTACCACTGAGTGAGAACAAAAATTACATCTGGGGAGTGGGGACCCCACAAAATAATTTGGGGACCCCAAGTTTGAGAACCATTGCTCTAGTGGCCTGTCCTAACACTTTGATTAGGCTGGACCAGTGTTTATGTATCAGACAGGTGTTAGCTGGTGACATGGCCATTGCAGGTGTATCGTGCCCAAGCAACACCACAACCAAATCCTCAAAAGCAATTGGTTTTCCATATTTAAAATAAGGAAAGACTGTGTTGACATTTGTTGTTAAAGGCCTGATACACGTAGCATCTTTTTCATCAACATCAACAGACAACATAAACCTCAATGGCGAGACACAGGGCAAGGAGCTGCCTGTGGGGCAACAGCCCCAATTAAGATGTAGTTGACTTATTGATTGATGGGGTGATGAGACCCAGCGTCTGTTTCATGCTGAGATTTCCAAGCTGAGATCTCACACCCTTCCAAACTATATGAATAATAAAATCATTTAGAAAAAAGGTAGAGATATTCCCCTGACTTTTTATTAATAATGATATAACATTATCATTATCATCATTATTATTATCATGTCGAATGATACTTATACTTACATGATGAATACAAATATATGGACTGTGGACTAGATTTGAAATTGTGTCATTTGTTTCTGTTTTACTCTAATTTAGCTTGTTTGTATAGGCCTATAAAAAGAAAAAGAAATGTCAATATTGTAAAATTAAATGAACCATGAATGTCTCATGGGACGAAGCACATGCCAAATCACGAGACAGGGTTCAGTGTTAGTGTATGATTGCGGCCTTGTGTCCCAACTGGTATGAAGAAGATACGGTAAGTATGAATGAATTGCAATAAAGGTATATTCAAAAAACGAGATATAATGATATAAAAATGGATATGTGTATCAGGGCGTTTATTTTGGTGGCCACATGTTGGCAGTGAATACACAACAGATGATTTTTATTTATGGTCAAACAATAAAAAACTGTGAATTGAATTACACAATTGCCCCGCTGACCAAGAGTTTGACAAAGCCCCAGCTTTTAATTATAAAAAGAAAACATGATAGCATAAACAACTAGGCTACTTCGGTCAAACATATCACAAGATTTTCCCCCTGAAGAATGTGACACCATTATGGGTTTGGAATTCCAAGATTGTAAAAGGGGAACGGAGCTGTATTGTCCGTCTCAGTGAGTGGAAGTGATAGTGGCATTTGTGACACATTTATCAGAACGTGGGTCTTATTTGTTTAACTGAGTGCATCCTGTCCTAACACGTTGCTTCCACTCAGTCCTGTTATGGTCTGCCGTCTGCTGTCCGTGGCCTGGCCCGCTGGCTTTTATCTCTTAAGTAAAACACCTCGTATCAACCCCTATGGTCACTGCAATGCAGACATCCGGACAAATTAACGTAAATTTCCCTTTCATGCTCACTTGCCAAAAAGTACAGAGGAGAGGACACAATATGGCTATCTGTGCTATCGCGCAGACACACAACCTTTTTTTTCCTCCCGCTCGGTGACTCATTTATCTGCCACATAATGTGCATTGCCAGGATGACAGCGACATGATGAAAGGGCAGGTTGTGACCAACGGGATGAAAACACAGCATGATTGATCTCGGCAGCCTTAACAAGGCTCTGTTGTGACCTAAAGAATAGTTTTTTTAAGTCTCCGTTTTTTTAGGGGCCACAATTTGACCAAAATCAAAACAGTCACCTTTGCAAAGACATTCTCTTCTGATGAATGCCTGGGCATACCAATGCATAGCTTCACCTGAGTGATTTGTGTTGTTTTGAGAGGGGCAGGAAAGGAAAGAAGAATGGTGCTGTGATAGTATTATGGGGTAGTAGTGGAAGACGGGTGGCTAAGTGGAAGTGCTTTAGCCACACATCTTCCTGACTCTGCACACAAACATCCACAGATTAATTGGTCAACTTCAGCAGTGCAAAAGCACTATTGAGAAGTGTAAAGTCCAGGACCTAATTCTACAATCTGTATCAGTTTTCCAACTGTAGTTCTTGCATTCATTCAAGTTATTTAATAGAGGCCTATTCATTTATTATTCATGTATAATTGAATATAATTTATAATATAATTTATTTTTATTATTTAAATATATATTTATTCTGGCTGCTGTAAAAATGCAGTTTCCCACCTGGGATCGAGTACCCACAGTACCTGCGCTATACACCTGCCATCAATAAACATTTTTGCTTCAATCAATCATCATGACCTCGTTCTGGTATTTTGTAATTTCTTTTGGTCTTAAAGATGGGATTAGGATAGAACGTTTCTCCATACAAAATATTTTGAACCCTATTCCTCAGGCTGACCTCATTGTATTTGATCCCCTCTGCTTGTTAGCCACTGAACCTGAAATGAGCACCTTAGCTGAAAGGATGCCAGTGACAAAGACTAAGAGAAAGAGGGGGAAGGAGTGAGCAAGCTAAAGGTTATAATGTTAAGTACCACCCTAGGGTGGAAAAACCACAAAGAAACAGGGCTTATAGATTATCATATAAAAACCATGAACAACCACTTGTGACTGGTTAGACATAGGCTTATTGTACATTTCGGTCCAAAGCATCAAATTGTAAGCTTCAGGTAGGCTGTGATAAACTGTAACTTTACAGGTTTACAAGTACAGTATGCCTATAGTATGTGTCTATAGCAACTGGATTTATGGAGTCAAATCATGTTCTGAACTTTCATTACTACTGGGTTAGTGATATAATGGATTTACATGCAGTACTACACCAGTATCCCTTTATTACTAAATGTTCTAGTAGTCAGTCAGAATGTCAACATGTCTTTAGAATACCCAGGATTAGTTCCCATCTCAATTATGAGAACAGTGGAAAGGGTGCTAGAGATATAGTGCCATTATCAAGGTTAATCCCCTTTATTGTGGGTTCTTGAAGTCTTTATAAGCTTAATGACAACATTCAGAATATAGGAATCTTGGGGAGCAATACAGGAAGATGCATATAATAACTAAATTTGCTAAATGTGCATATGCTGTTGGAATGCAAATATACTCATAAGAAAACACTTGAACAGAACATGCTTTTCTGATTTAGCCAATAGACTGTCTATTCAATCAGATTGTGTTTACCCCAATGATCCAAACCTAGTCCTGCTACCCTTCCCCTGAAAATGCGAATGCACAATCATAACCCGATGCAAAAGGTAACACATAATGTCTCTGCAAGATGTGTAATAAATCAGTCCCACAAAGTGAATTCACCCATCTAAGACCATCTCATCATTCAAGTGGTTTGACTCCATGAATAGGGCCCTGATGGGGAGTTTGTTGGATGAAGTTCACCTGGTTTTCTGTTGCTACCATCACTGTTGATATTGTATGTTTATTAGATACAAGGTATACTGTACAGCATATCCATGTCAAGCCTGCAGTGTCGATCCCATAATAATACCATCTCTCACTTGAGATGTTTTTAAATGTGTCTAATTTTCTGTTACAGTTGGATCAAGTGGACACATCATTTCATCAGCTGTGACATCTCCTGAAGATATTATAACACACAACGACTTAATTTGGACATTTGTTATCATAGCTGTTTTGCTATGCAGGCAAGCCTTCAAAAACACATCGCCGTCCACATTCCTCATCTGTGTCTGACGGTGCTGTCAGCATTGCCACTCTCTCTCCTCCCTTCACTTGCATCGGTAACGAGCTCCAGCAAAGCCTGGCTAAGCGTGAAAAATGTGGGCAAAGTGCTGGCTTCCTTGTCTTGTCTGTGGAAATGAGCCCAAAACCTCTATCCTAATTCCTGAGCGGTATCCCTGGGAAACCCCTGGCAACCACACCAAGGATCAAAGACAGGGCCTAAAGGTCACAGGGTTCAGGGCTCCAGTGGGCACAGTAAATCCATCAAAGCTACTGCTATAGCAACACACACGGACACTTAATAATCTTTATAGGTTGGCCATTGTCCCTGGACCAGATTTCACTTCTGAGGGGATCACGGTGCACATGCCAGTGGCCAATATAATGTGTTTCCACGCACAATGAGGTCACCCTCAGTCTTCAAACCCCAGTATGAGCCCCAGAGCATCTCTGTCACGCTAATCCCAAAGCCCTGAGCCTGCAGCGCTGCACGCCACCTGACAGATACATGCCTGAAACTCTCTTAACTGCTCCATTACCTTTGCCGCCACGGGCCACGGGCATCGACAGACAGCTTCTTACTGCGGTAATCCTCCTACTGATGATGGGCTCAGGAAGATGAGAAGGGGAAGGAGGTGAGGGGGTTGAGGAAGGGGATGGCAATGGGGGGAGAGGGGGTTTAGGGTGAAAGCAAGCAATGGCCAGTGGCAGTAGGAATGATCAATGGTAAATGGTAAATGGTGCATTTATATAGCGCTTTTATCCAAGGCGCTTTACATAGATTGTGCATTACATTCACCCATTCACACACACATTCATACACCGGTGGCGGCGGAAACCATGCAAGGCACCAACCTACTCACCGGGAGCAATTAGGGGTTCAGAGTCTTGCTCAAGGACTCTTCGACATTAACTCAGGGGGAGCCCGGATTCGAACTGGGAAACCTTCGGGAACCCTTCGTGCTCTAATAACGGTTTCTCTACCCCTGAGCTATGCTGCCCCCTAGACCCTGATTCAGGCTTCCTACCGGTTTGGCCATTGGCCCGCTCAATATACATGTCAAAGTGTCCCTGAGCATGACAAATAACCCCCAAAAGCTCCCCCTCTGCCTCCACGGGATCAGAACTGAGTAAAAAGTGAAGGAATGAGAGGAAGAGGCCTGCTCTGCATGAGAAAAAAATATCCTGAGCTGTGTGACTGAATTGGGGAGTGAGGACAGAAACTCTGGTACTAGCGAGACCCAAAACAACTGGTGGGGTCTGACCCACCTGGTGAACCACAGACCCACTACCATACATTGTTACCAGCGAACGACAGCTTCTTCTTCAGCCCGTTGCCTGTCTCAGCATCGCCTTCCTGCAGCTGACTTTGTTTGGCTCACATCGACAGTTAGAGCAGACAGACCTCCCCTGAGTTCTTTCCGAGTACTGCGAAATGCCCATGGAGCGCTGTGCCAAAGTAGGATGAGATCAAGTGTAAATTGTGAGTGGATTGCCTTGCATACCTACGAGTCAAGGAATGTGTGTTCATAAAATGTCTATGGCCTATCTGCAAGTATAACGCAATGTTTTAAGCATTTCTTTAAAAAAATAATCAAATCCAAGCGTGGCATCTGGCACACATACCTGTGACTCCAGTGTAAAATATGAGAAATAATAAAACAATTTTTTTATTTTACACACCATTTTACGCACTAATTCAGGCTTAACGCTTAACACGACAGCACCGATAGACAGTGAGAGAGACCGTGAACCTGGGACGAAGAATGACGTGACAAAGCGTGGACCTGCTTGATTCGAGGGGCGCCACAGTCCCCTCAGGGAAGATTACATGTACAGTGAGCATGCACGCTCGAAGGCACCTGCTAAGGATTTTGGAAAAATAAATTCCTCGCATTCATGTTCTCGGTGCTCCGCAAAGACCCCTCCTCATCTCACTCTGGCATTCCACAGACACTGCAGTCGGGAATGATAATTTCTTTCCAGTTTCACTGATGTAACAAAGCTGCAGCCTTTGTCCCGCGTACATTCCACTGACACATGGGGCAGATTTGCAAAGCGATAGCTTGACAGCTGACGTTTAGCCAATGATGTTTTGGAGCCACGAGCACAATTTTGCAGATGTGTGCAGACTGACACAGTTTCAACACCTGTTGGGCACAAGCGGCACAGTTTGTCATAGAAAGTGGGGTCAGCCAAATACTCTTTATATATATGTTCCTTCGTGATATACAGAACTAAGAGTTCACTGTCTTTTAATACGGTATGACATTGTAAATTTATTAAACTGAAAGAAAGTTCAACTTGGCATGGGCACTAGATTTGTTGCTGATAATGGTGGTGGTCAATTTAGTTTTTACTAAGATTGTTGGAGCCAAATTTGACTTTGTTTTGTTTTGTTTTAAATGGTATGGTATGGCCTTGGTAATAACGATGACTTCATGTCAATCATGGATTGACATATCCAAAAGGATAACAACTCTGGACATTGAATTACTCATGCATGCGTCTGTCTAAAAGTCAACCCAGTTGCCCCTTGCTGTATAGTCTACAGGTACAGGCGCTACAAAGATTGATGACTTGGAAATGGAGACCTGTGCTTTAAAGTACCATACTGGTGGTCTGACATGTTTAGCTTATTGTCTGTGACTCATGGTATACTTGGCATTACTGACGACAACCATTGTCAAAAGTATACCATTGGATTCCCTTCATCAGCAAAGTAGGAAAATCTAATTATGCAGGTAAATTGGGTAACGTTTAATGACTTTGGAGAAAATCTAAACAAAGATTAAATCTAAAAATAAAGCCACTGCCTATGGTTATGTCCGCAATAAAACTATGAATAAAAATAACTATACATGTATACTTATTATTCTTTAAGAGATGTGTTCTGATTTGGTTAGTTATGTTATGACCCATATCAAAGGTTTGCGTTATTCACACTTCAACCCGTGGCTGACCTTGCGTGATCATGTAGCTCATGTGGCATTTCTGGTTGATCAGATCATCTCTTATTTAAGGCAGGACCCTCTGTGTGTGTCTGCAGGAGGTCTCAGTGCTGTGACAAGGGGGTGGGAGGTGAGGGGCGAGACCAGAGAGGCCCCACCTGGAAGTACTTCTCTCGTGTCAAAGGTCAACGTGATTGAACCTGAGTGACAACATCCATACATAAACAAACACACACAGCAGAACAAGAGAGACGTTGGGTTCGCGACAACAAAAGAAAACGTGGTCCTCCCTACTTTGCCGGATTATGTTTCACTGTCGGCTTGCCTTTCCAAATTAATTTACATTTGAGTAAAGACTAAAAACTATGCACTGTCATTCTGTTGTTATCAAAGGCCAATAATGAACCCAATACTTTGCTGTACGCCAAATAGTGAAAACAGCCGAGCTTGTAGATTTCTGCTGAATGTTCGCCTATTTGCCCAGAATATGGACGCTGCGGAGGATATAGATGCTATAGGTTTCATCTGATTAATTAACAGCAAAACCACAACCTAAAATAAAATGTACTGGTGTTGGCACAACTCGCCAGACACAGTTCATTATAGGTTAAGGTTATGTACTGTAGACTAATCAGATCAATCAAGTCACTGGGCAAAAAGCTTGTCTGCCAAATTGTTCAAAGCTCATGACATAAAGGAGACAATAAAGAGCGTGACTGATGGCTTTGACTGTAAATGAAACAATTGACTTATCAATAACAGGCCAAAACTCCCTTTTCCTGATGGCGGCGGCCTTGAAAACAGCTTCAATAGCTTGAAGAAACAAAATGGTTTTGCACAATGATAGGAAACATGAAATACTTTAATATCAGGACGGGCATCTCTCTTGACATTGTGCTGTTTATGGACCCTGGAGAAAGACCTGACAGCTAGCGGAAGACTTCCACTGGGCTGGTTCCTTCACATTAGCAGAGAAGAATAGGTGTCACCTATTCTCTGATAAACAGACAGGCCGTGTTAGCTTGCTATCTATAAGCTAAACAAACATGTGAGTAGAGTATGTATGTATATACAGTAAAAGTGTTAGGCTACTTTAGCTCTAAAAGTGAAAGAATAAAGATTTTTATCCCTTCTTTTTACTGTGGGGGACCGCCTTCTCATACCAGAAATAACAATAACATAACAACAGCATTCACTACCAAGTTTGTTTCATAACTTGTTCCAGCAGGTATATCTACTGTATGTTATTGTGGGCTTACTGTTGATGGTGATAACAAACTTTCCTTTATACAAGAAACATTGCTTGTGCTCCTGACCAAAGCGCAAATAAAATAATGGTCTTTGCATAATGTAAAGTTTACATTGCATGGGTCATGATCATTTCGTAACTTAATCGCGAGAACACAACCATAAACAATTCCTTGACCCATATACGTACTAAATGTACGTATATATGTGTCCAGATTCAATCAAGGGCATGCAGCCATCTCAGCAGGTCCCCTTATTTAGTCTATTCAGCAATCACTCCTCATAACATCCCTGGGGGTTTGCAGCCTTCGTGTCTCTGCTTATCGAGGAATGCCAGACATTCTCTACTGTGTGCGCGCGTCCGTATGTGTGTACATGTACGTGTGTCCATCACGTCTGTTAGTATGTATGGTGTGTGTGTGTGTGTGTGTGTGTGTGTGTGTGTGTGTGTGTGTGTGTGTGCGTGCGTGCGTGCGTGCGTGCGTGCGTGCGTGCGTGCGTGCGTGCGTGCGCTCGCGTACGTGTGCGCGTCCATGCCTGTGTGCGCGTGTGCATTCTGACCCGAGCAGACATGAAAATAACATGTGAATTCACCTCAAAATTCCAAACACTTGTAGAACCCACGAGCCAAAACAAGGGGATGGTTTCCTGTTTTGTTCTCAGCCCTTTGAAAGGAGAGCCCACCCCCACCTCCCTATCACCCACCGTCCACCTAATACCGCCACCCCCACCCTCCCCCCAGCCCTTGCTCCGGTCCCCCCATCAAGGGATGGAAAGTTTGGCAAGGAAAGCTGAAAAGCTTTTAAACTCTCCATCAGTAGAGTAGTTTTCCATTTCAGAGCCATTTCTTTCCAATTCCACCTAATTAACAAGCCTTTGTTTCTTGATCTCCGAGTTACAAAGAGTTATTCATCTATAGGCTGCTACCTGTTCCATAAACACACTGCATTGCTTCCTGCAGCCAATTCCAGACTTCCCAAAGATCAAGGAAGTGATACTGCCATTGTGGTTTTGTGATCAAAAGTGATACAAGTATACTGTAGAACATTAATCATTCTTACATTACAAGTCTCTGCCATGCTAGTAGATTCGTTTGGGTATGTAGACTACAATATACACTTTATTGTACGACAAAGAGTGAAACGCGCCTCATCGCGACGTGTTACGTAGTGAGACACTAGATCTGCTATTGTCATTATTTTTGAAAAATTTGAAAATGTTTTTGACAATGTTTGAACATTTAGCCTATAATGGCTGCCCAAAACAGGTTGAAAGTGGTTAGCATGTACCGTCATTTCATTAGTAAAATACAATAATTAATTCATTAACAAATAAAACAATGAAGTTAGGCCTGGACTGCTGGCGGAGCGGTCCGGGCACCTAGGCTCTAAAGTAGCCTGACAGTGCATCGTGGGTTCGAGTCCCGTCAGCATGTTTCCTGTCTGTCTCTACTGTAAAACTATAAATAACGCCCAAAAAGGCACCCCATAAATAAATAAATGAAGTTGCACATTTTCCAGGAAAACCGTTCAATAAGTATGCAAGTCTATGACATTTCTGTAAGAACCTTTGCTGTAAATAAACAAGGAAGGGGGTTGGCATTTTATTGCAATAGTTGATTGTCCTTTGAGTCAAAACAACACATGCTCAAGCCACTGCGGAGTGGCAATGTAAAACAAACAATCTTTATTCTCTGCCAGCGGCGTTTACACAATCCAAATTGTCAGACGGTGAAAAAGGCTCGGTCCTGGCTGCAGCCAAAGTGGGCGCAAGTATCTGATCAGTTCAACCAGGGATCGCAATAACAGGAACCACAGTGTCGCTCCTGCAGACCTGCAGATAAGAGCCATGTTGAATGAGGACCCGCGGCTGGTCTGGCTGTCCACAGCTTCATTAATGAATAATGCCTAATACAGGGGTCTTCAACAGGGGGTCCGGGACCCCTAGGGGGTCCTCAGAGTTACTACAGGGGGTCCTCCAAATCTTTGAGTGATAGAAAGTTTTTTTTTCCTCCTTTTTTATGTTAACCACTTGAACCCTAGTGTCCATATTCTGAGAACTTTAGCCAAAAATAGCAGATCTACAAGCTCACAACGCCTCGCAGCGCGAGGCGTTGTGAGCTTGTAGATCGGCTATTTTCCGGAAAGAGGTTTGGTGTAGAGGGGGAAAAAAGAGCAGAGAGTGAAAGGTCAAGTTTATTAAGTATTGACGGTTCGAGTGGTTAAATATCTGAAAACACAAATTGACATGAATCCAAAATGCACTGAGGATTGTGCTGTCAAACGATGAAACTATATGGAATCTATGATAAGGTTGTGGGGGTCCCTGCTTCATCTCTCTCTCACCTAAGGGGTCCTTGGACTGAAAACGTTGAAGACCCCTGGCCTAATAACAATGCACGATTCAAGACAACGAGTGAACCGTAGCACGTCATAAGTATTCTACCAACATTCTCTATGCATCAGGAGAACAGGAACTCGCTCTGCCTCATCTTTTACGGTATGCAAAGAATATTAGCACTTGCAAGAAGTTCTAGGATAATGACGAGTGTTTGACAAGATGCATTTGTTTCACTAATTGACTGTAGTCCCCCCCCCCCCCCTCCCTCCAATCCACTTGAGAAAATTCTGATGTAATGGAAAACATAACATGACAGCGACTACTGGAATGTTGTTCGCTTTACGCTGTAAATCCTTTTCTTGTGTGTGCTTCTCCACCCTGGTGATGAGGCTAACCTCAGAGAGTAATTACTGTGTTGTGAATGTGGGTTAAAGGTAAAATAATGGCATAAGCAGGCTGATTTCCCTTTCTCTTCCTATAACTGATTGACAGTGGTGTCAGTGTGTGAACCATTGTTTGGAGGACACTCCCGGACATCTTCCAGTTCATGTCAAATGTCTTGACTGTTGGTGCTCCATAGAGCAAATATTATTGAAATGCTAAGCGCTATTGGACAAACAAACGAGATGGTTATCACACTTTTATCATCAGTGAACTAAT
This sequence comes from Nannobrachium achirus, assembly GCF_963921795.1. Classification (NCBI taxonomy): domain Eukaryota; kingdom Metazoa; phylum Chordata; class Actinopteri; order Myctophiformes; family Myctophidae; genus Nannobrachium; species Nannobrachium achirus. The sequence goes on from NC_137819.1 coordinate 29,797,141, forward strand.
GTGGAAGAAGGCACCGGGAAGTTATGCAATTCTATTTCAGGTCATTTTAGCGCAAATATTTCAAACATGAGACACCAGCTAATGTACGCCTGTGCAGTGGAAAAGCAGGTTGCAATGCTGTGTGGGTTAGCACTCGATGACAAACGGCGGTGTTTAAACGTTGACAGCATACACCATGGTTACGAGGGGTATTTTCCTGAGTAAAACCAACGTGCTCCTTAGTTGGCTACTTGGCACAAACAAACCTGCGGTTTGCACCGACTTGCATCTCAGAATGCAAAGGCCTCGCAATCATCACAAAATAAGATTAATTATTTTAAATATAGATACAAGCTCTTACACGAAGCTTTCCTCCTAATGCTGGAGGCTCACCAAAATAACACCAGCCGAGATCGCTGAGAAAAGCACTGAGGATGAAGTGGGCGTAGCGCGCAAATGCTAAAATTGGCATCTATACTAGTCACTAGGGTTAAGTTTGACTGTTGTGGTGTAGATGCAAAAAATTCTAATTGCTGCTTGCTTTTTGAAGATATGGAATAGGATGACACAACTTTTTTTTAACAACAATCACTTTGTCTCCAACATAGTACAGTGGAAGATTTGCGTAATTTTCTGATACTGTCTTCACCTGCTGGTTAAGTGAAAATTCGAGCTTATTGAACTCTAGATGCCCCAGAATCCAGAAGCCAACCCCGCCTCTCCTTATAAAGAGGTTTCAACTAAGCAAAACAACAAGTTTTGTCCAATGGAATATGTAGCTCACGTGGGAGAAGAAATAACAGGAAAGCACCCTTCAGATCAAGGGCTCTCAAAGAATACAGTATACAGTATTTTCTGGACTATAAGGCGCACCTGACTATAAGGCGCACTGTCAATGAATGGTCTATTTTCAAACTGTTTTCATATATAAGGCGCATCTGACTATAAGGCGCACATAATAGACGCTACCGTTGCGTTATGCATCCAACAGATGGAGCTGTGCTAAAGGGAATGTCAATGTCAATGAATGATCCATATATAAGGCGCACTGGACTATAAGGCGCACTGTAGTTTTTTGAGAAAATTAAAGGCTTTTAAGTGCGCCTTATAGTCCGGAAAATACGGTATGTGAACAGAAAGTCAAATGTACTGTAGTTGTCAGCTGACTAACACTACATTCTGTCTCACCCACCCAACATCCAAAACAATGACTGCTTCAACATTTTATTCCTCTTTCTCCCTCTCCTCTTCTCGTCCTCAGTTTTTAAGTCACTCTCTCCCTCCCCTTCCCCTGAGTTTTCCTTTTGCATTGCTATTCAGGTTGTAGTACTGTTCTGTAAGTACAGATTCACTCACATTGTTGTGTTTATGTGCTCTACAGTCACACAGTGACTTTCATCTGAGTTCTCTCCCCGTTTAATTTTGAGACTAAGGTGATGGGAGACAAACTACAGTATAGGTGCTCCAGGTAATAATCTTTGGCAGGATTATACCGGAAAACAAACAAACAAACGTATCAGAAAAAGCAATACAACTGAAGTATTGTATGCAGTACAACAAAAAGGAGCCACAACTAGAAGATTGTAGTAACCTCCAATCTATAGAAGCAGATTTGTCAAAGAATGGTTTCTTTGTTACTGCTTCTGATGAGCTACCTGTGGTCTGCTCAGTGGACGCTGCTGGAGGTCTATGATCACAAGCTCAGACTCAGACCCCTCACCTGAGTCCATATCCTAAAATAGGTCAACCCCAGCCCCATGCCTCACTTCTTACCCAACCAACATTCATACAATTTACAATTTGGGAATTTAGCAGACACACTTATCCAGAGTGACTTACAATAAGCAAGATAAACACATACATCAAATAGCACAGTGAAGTGCCTCAGTAAACTACGATCACAGGTAAACCAAGAACCTAAAAACAATAAATCAAAATACTAATCTGTACATTGATACCAGGTAAACAATGAACCTAGCATCTGTCTGAATAACTAATATATAAATTACATTTGAACCTGTATAAATCTGCATGGTCGTCAAAACTACTTCAAGTGCTTCTAAGAGGTGAGTCTTCAGATGAAGGTGGAAAACTGTGAGTGAATCTGCAGTTTTAACTGCAATGGGGAGTTTGTTCCACAGTTTGTGAGCCAGGAGGGAGAAGAGTCTGGGATGTGTGGAGCGTTGTCCCGGGTGTTTTAGGGAAGGTTCAGACAGGCTTTGAAGGTATGGGGGTGTTTTGTACTATGCATTTGAGGGCAGCAACTGGAAGCCAATGGAGGGAGTGGAGAAGGGGGAGACAGGTGACATTTTTGGCTGGTTGAAGACCAAGCGTGCTGTGGCATTCTTGATCATTTGGAGGGGCTTCACTTCAGTGTACATGCCGGCCGGGAGGTCAGTGAGGGAGTTACAGTAGTCAAGTTGGTTGACGAGGCCTGTATAAGGAGCTGGGCTGACTCCTGGGTGAGGAAGGGTCTAATTCTTCGATTGTTATTGAGTGTAAACCTACAGGATCAAGTGACCGCTGCAATGTTTCCAGGACAACACAAAGGCTGTTGGAACCGAAGAAACCAGGGAGCTGTCTACTATGCTGGATATACGTAGCTAGATCCTGCATGGGGCAGGACTTACCTGGGAAGCAGAGAAACTCGGTCTTGTGTGGATTCAGCTTGAGGTGGTGAGAAAAGACATCCACTGTGAGATGTCAGCCAGACATGTAGCGATGTACTCTTCCCCCTGAGTGGCAGAGGGGGGGGGAACAGTTGAGTGTCATCGGCATAACAATAATAAGATAGCTTGTGAGCAGAGATGACAGAGCCAAGAGATTTAGTGTACCAGGATAAATGAGAGTGTTGGTAACTAAATGGACCCTCATGGATCTTTAACTCGTGAAAGTGTAAAACACTCTCAAGAGTTAAATTATTGTTAAATTATTATTACATTATTGTTAAACTTTGTTAAATTATTGTTAAACATCTGCATTACTTAATTTACGAGAAGTCTACGCAATTGGAAAAATATTATTTTGTTGAACTTTTGCCTGTCATCTCTCCTATATACTGTATGGCACCACATCAATACAGCATGGAATTGTGGACAAAATCTTATCCAACGATAACGAAATGTTCTAAGTTTTGGGTCTGAGAGGCTAAATCTCATATTGTCTATAATCTCATAAGTGTGGTCTGTGTCTCAAATGCCGAATAAATAATGGACCTTGATATGAAAAAGGTTGAAAAGCACCGCAATAAACCATCAAGAAAGAAAGCAAAAAAGAAACTGTTCTAGGGCAAAACGTTTAATGTGTCACAGCATTTAGAATATAGCTGTCAAGGACTCTCTTACAAGTTATTACATGTTTTTCCATAGTTTGGATTGATCTCTATCCCCATCGGCGCTGCTGGTCAAATGCCTCTCTGGCCCCCGATTACACAAACCTTTTACATGCATTGCCAATTCATCACGCATTCCAACACTCATAGACATACAGGTACTACTCGCACTCATTAGACACTCCCGACTCCACACAGTCGCATAGACAGAGAGAGCACATACACACACGGTTATATTAATAACATTGCGTGCGGCCTGTTTCTCCCTCATACTTCTCACACCATGACATCACAGTGTTTAACATAGCCGCGCTGTTCGAGAGTGGCTCGCATTAACTAAGACTGACAGCCGGTGACATTAAGCAGCATTCCATACATGCTGCCCTATTGGGGAAAGCAGTTAGAAGATCATAACATATTTGAGTGAAGTTTGATGTGTGGCGCTGAGAAGAAGACTTAACAATGTGATGTTAGTGTAAGGGCCGATGCACACTCCACTTTTAGAGCCGAATTTATTTTGGTTCAACTATGTCTTAACTACAATATGATGTCATTCAGAGGTTCGGGGGGGCGGGTAGTGGGTACCGTTCAGCCCTGGTGGCACGAGAGGGACTGCTGGGGCCGGGCCCCATCACACGGACGCCCCGGCCCCAGCCCCGCGCATCCGTGAAACCGGCAAATACTCGAAAACAAAGGCGAAACACACATTTGCATAATGGTCGCAACCTTATGTTCACGGACAGCCCCCTAAGCCATTGAGTCCTGCCGCCGGGCCTCGTAACGTTATTTGTTCGGTGGTGCCGATTTTGTGACTCCCGAACCGAACCGAAATAAATTCGGCTCTAAAAGTGGAGTATGCATCGGCCCTAAATGTGCTTAGTTGTCCCTACGTTTAGGACAGTGGAACTGAAGCCATGGTTTTGTACGTGAAATCATATAGAAACTTTTACCTATTTGGTGATTTATCTTTAATTTGCACCATTGGGCACATGAAGGCTGAAGCATTGGATTAATACACACACATGCGTATGTACCGGTATGTATGTATGTATGTATGTATGTATGTATGTATGTATACAGTATGTATGTATGTGTGCAGGCTATACTGTATATACTAGAGGTTGGGGCCGCTATGCAGCCCTCGCATCTACAGTTCAGGCAGCTACACACCTAGGTTGCACCGCCGATCCGACCAATATGGAGATCTCTGATGTCAGCAGTATACTGTATGCTCATAGATGGGCACGCCCCCTTTTATGCCCATACTGTATATGGAGTGAACTGATTTTTTTGCGCCTGATGCCATGACAACACACTCCTTATATGGTTATGGCTGAGTCATAGTGACATGACTGATGGCGTGGTCCGCCGGCCTGCCTGCTGAAGTGGCAGGCAATATATATATACTGTATACTGTATATACTACAGTATGTCTATTTAGGAGCCAGACATTGAATCATAGCATTTAAATCATTCTCATCTAATTTCACAGTCATTTGACTCATGTCTGAGTGCTGAAAACCAAAGACATGTACAGGCAGTAATGATGCTAACCACAATGCATGCTTGCCAGAAATGTCCTGCACCAGGAGACAGTAGTACCAACAAACAGGCAGACAGACAGACAGACAGACAGACAGATAGATAGATAGACAAGAGAGGGAGGCTGGCTGGGAGACAGACAGACAGCCTCAGCTGACGCAATTGGAAATGTCAAGAGGATTTCAGCACCATCTAAGATAAGAGATCAACCTAAGTGATTATGAACCTCCATATATTTCTGTTTTATAAGAGGGGAAGATTTGACATAGATAATCCATTAAGAAACAGGCAAGAGGAGGAGTATAAAATATGATCCAAACAGCATAGTAACAAAACATGAAAACAATGAAACACTGGCAAATATTTCTTCAACTGCAAAGGATTAACATACTGTTTGTGGATGTTTTTTTCATGCATGGGATCGGTTGTATAGGGGTCCTTTAGATAACAAACTAATCTCGACTATATCCTAAGATAACTACACCCAGGCTGAGACACATGCATCCGGTATGCCACCTGATACCATCAAGGCCCAAAGGCGTGAAATCTCCTTAGCGTGACATGATACGGGATGGAGTCTTTAAAAAAGTGTACAGTCACGAATACCCTCATCAGCTTTAAGTTCCAGTTTTGTCCATCAACTGTCCTCTGGACTGGGCACGCTTCCAGAATCCCATTCAGGTGTAGCATCATGACATATAACGTTACCTGGAACGAGTGTTTTTCCAAAAACACACCTTTGAATATCTGATATCGTGTAACACGAACTAAACAATTAACTGGATTTTTGGGGATAAAAAAAATAGGAGAACAAAATGACACTTGATTTTCCAGGCACGAAGGACAGAGACAGATTGGCCTACGGTTGTTGAGCAACATTTGCAAGAAAAATCCTAGAAGGACAGATGGTTCCGCGAAAAAGTGGAAGTTTGAGGTGTAATGAATCTGATTCTGAGCTCTGAGAACTTGAGCACAGCGACGGCCAGCTTGTTCACTGGCAGGAGACTGCATGTGCAGCCTGTCATACGGGTTGAACCCAGCCAACGGCGGGAGTTTTTTCTTCTTTTTTTTCACCTGCCTGATGCATGATGTCATGGACCGCCACCTCTCGGTCAATTCCAAACGGCCACTCATCCATGTCCCAACACAGGGAATGAGGGTTTGTAACATCCCTCCTCTATTTACGAAGCCTGTACTACATTAAGTTTGAGCAGATTTGTGCTCTATGACATTAACTATAGACGGGTACAAACTGCCCGAGGGACAGCGAGTGCATTTTCCGGCAGCGGCACCTGCCGCGACGTCGTCGGACTTGCCGACAACAGCCGCGGCAATGAGGCCCGGTGACGGCGGCTAGCGGCGGCGGCTACGGCGGCTGCCGGTGAGGCCGGCAGGTGACGGCGGCGGCTGCCGGTGACGCCCGGCGGGCCCGGTGGTCCACCAGCAGATCCGGAAGGTCAGCAAGCGACCACCAGTCTACTTCATTCATTTATTTATACATAATTGACTATATGAGCACGTTGGTCCACTAGCTGATCATGGTGCGTGCGTGTGCGTGCATGCGTGCCTGCGTGTGTGTGTGTGTGTGTGTGTGTGTGTGTGTGTGGGGGGGGGGGGGGGGGGGGGGGAGTGTGCGTGCGTGCGTGCCTGCGTGTGTGTGTGTGTGTGTGTGTGTGGGTGGGGGTGGGGAGGATAGGCTCGGCAACAGCGGCTGACGCAGCTCGATTGTCGGTCTGTCCGGCGTTGCCACGGATTATATAATTGCCACGGCATAGGAATCAATTGCCACGGCATAGGAATCATTGCCGCGGCTGTTGTCGGCAAGTCCGACGACGTCGCGGCAGGTGCCGCTGCCGGGAAGTGTATTCGCTCCTTCTGAACTGCCCAGCCAAAAAAAGCAAATAATCTTGAAAAATAAGTTCTATTAAGGAGATGAAAATTGCCTCATAGCATCCTTTGAAACAGTGCCGATTATTTTTGACCCGCTTAGCATCCTTCTAAATGGGGCGGTTGCCAGATTGTTTCCCCACTGATTTGTGGACTCTTGGAAAGACATGCCAGCACAGGAAACAGAATTGAATGCATCCCCTCAGAGTTAGCATATACAGAACACAGTCTCTCTCTCTCTCTCTCTCTCTCTCTCTCTCTCTCGGAGAGACTGAAGCTTTGCCAGGATTGCCATGCCTGGAGCTGAAGGAATGCTAGGATGCCAGCAAGAATGTGCTTATGAAACATAATAACAGTAAAAAGGAAAAAGGTTTTCATAGAACTAGGACACCATATCACACAAAATGCACACCCACATATTTACCAACAAATGTGCACACACAAAAATAAAGTTCTAATATATTAATGCAGGATCTCCATTTCTCCAGCCCTACTGAACACAAGATATTAAAACATTGCATATGTGCTCCACACCCAGTCAAATGGTGTACAACAAGATGCATTTGAGTCACTACGGGTTTGCAGTTGTCATGAAAATGTGCAGCTTATACAGTATGTTGTATTGCTTTTTAATATTGCTTTTTGGCATTTATTTATAGTTTTCAGTAGAGACAGACAGGAAACAGGGAGAGATCGCCGGGAACCTTTTTAATTTCAAGGACCTCCAGTGTGATATTCTCTGATTAGGTCACCTATCTATCTATTAAACCAGCAAACTCACTCACTCACTCACGCTCTAACGCTCTAACGCTCACACTTATCTACGTTTATCTATTCACTCGCTTCAGCAACTGATCCCAAAGTTCACATGGTATTGGCCATTAGCATTATACCAACGGTGACGGAGCCCGAATTTCATTTCTCCCAAATTAAAGCTGTTTATTAGCGTTTTCTTAGCCTGTTGTCAGGGTTACGGTCCGTTCCTCCAGGCCATGGGATCTGTAGCCCCACACACACACACCCCTCTCTCTCACAGTTAGGAATGTGCATTCTCTCTCTCTCTCTCTCTTTCGCTTTCACCAGGTGCGTTTGATGTGTGTCTCATCTTCCAACAGGTATGAAAAAACGAGCAAGCGCATTCATCCCCATTCTTCTATTCACCTAAATTTGCTGTTAACTTATTTGTATCCATCATAAATATACACTCCTCCATGAGCTGCTCCTTACATTATGATGCTCCCACATATTCTCACGCACGCACCAGTTACAGTAACTTTCCCCACAACCCACACTCTTAGCCATAAATTATAACTTCCAGCAGAGGTCGCGAACGTCCGAATATTAGCGACATCTCCTGGTAGTTATAATTTATGGCTACCACACTCTGCACATATTTTGGAGCACATATCTTCGAACGGGTAAGGTCTAGTTTGATTACATTCTTTATCTCCAAGGCCCAATTTGAACAGTAAACCCTCAGTGTTCATTAATTTTTAGTTCCATTTGTACCCTTAAGGGACCATTTGGTTCTTAGCTATCAATAATTAAGCAGTGAAAAGAGATACTGGTTTTCAAGATGGGGTTCGGGGACCCCCAGAGGTCCTTGAAGGGGTTCCAGGGGCCATTTTTCTGTATCCTACGACTTGTTGTCACTGCAAAGACTCCTTGCACCAACGGCATCACTTGGCCTGGCTCAACATCCATTGTAGTGTGCCTCTGGACCACAGGGCTAGTGTTTTCCAGTGACCATGGCAACATGGAAGACTGATTGAGCTCTGTGAGCAGGAAGTTCTGCACGGACAACAGGATGTGCGCTGGCTCCGCCGTCAAGGGTCTAAGAATTCCAGGAAGTTATTGTACTTTGTGGAATGGCCTGAGGAATGCAAGATGTCTGCCATTTTCTTGGGCCCTGCTGGCCATATCACATGTCTGAGGCGACAGTCTTTGATGATAACGTGCCCTTGTTTGGTGAAAGTGTGGCAGGACAATGTTTGTGGTCACCCACCTCTCCATTCTCCTCGCCGTTTTCTAGGTGCAACAAGGGCTCAGGAGGAGGTAGGCAAGCGCAGGGTTGCTGGTTCGAAAGTGGCTCTGTGTCGAAGACGCCTTCTGCAAGACATTGAACAAGTGAAATTAATCTTTTGTGTCCCTGATAAATCACCTTGTGCTATATGATTATAGATTGAGTTGAGTCCAGTATGTATGGAATGGATACACTTGTGCATTGCATGTTTGATGAATGGTACAAGCTAGCTTTGCATCATCTTGAAGCCAGCTTTGCATCATTTCACAGATAGTTTTGCATCATATCTGAACCGTTGTACTGGCATTGCACTGAATGCAATAAATCCAATAGGTGGAAAAAAGGAGGCTCAACAGGCAAAAAACATAAACAATAGCTCAGTTTCCTAATCCACAGGGATCGTCTCTTAACCAAAGGTATTCACTCGCACTTTTCCTCTAGACAGATCATGTATCCAGTAGCTTGCATTCTTCTCTCGCGCGGCCCATTTGATCTTGTGTGAGCTACACCTCTCTAATTGGCCCCATCTCCAGGGGTGTCGCACCAAATTCTGGGCCCTGGGTACAAGGATTCACTGCATTGTTTTGTGCTTTAAATGTTGAAAAATAGCAGATCTACAAGCTCGCAGCACGGCACATCTGCTATTTTTGAAAAATCATCAATCACATTTCTGCAAGACTTTGAATATTTCAAATCCTTCCAAGGTTTTTTGAAAAACCCATGTTTCTATGTCAGTGGTGCTCAAACTTTTCCGTGTGAATTGTGAAGGACCCCCAGAATGATACGTATTTGGCCACGGACCCCCATCTCAAAATATTTAGTTCCAGGGACCCCACAGAAGCAAAATTTGAGTTACAAATGTTCGCTTAAAAAAGTACATATATTCAAAGATTTGCACCCATTTTCACGACTTTTTAAAAAATAGCTAAAGTATAAAATAATGAAGGCCCCTCCACGTTGCGCCCTGGTAACTCAGTCCCACTTTCCCCCCCTTGTGACGCCCCTGGCCCCGTCTCCCCCACCGCCTTCAGACCAGCCCGTGTTCTGGATTGTTCTGTGTGACAGCCCTTCTCCCTGACGCGTGGATAGAGCTGTCGTCCTGAGGGTCAGGGGTCACCGGGGTCATGGGTTAACACCACAGGCAGCTCTCCAACAACAAACAAAATTTGTTTCGAATCCAAAAAACCCACCAATACCTGGCTCTCCGTTCCACCAACACTGGGTGCCATAAATCCTCTCACACCCAAAACATATACAGCCACAACCTCGTATCCATTACTGCTTTGGAGAAATATCTTCGCGCCCTGCTTCCTGTCTAGGTTCTCAGAAATGGGCTATATTAATGTATGTTTAACTTAGGCAGTTATGTATTTGGTCTATTCTATGTTAACGTCAGGTTCATCGCTGCTATTCACCCTGTGTGCCAAAAAAACATACAGGGGAGTATGTTAATGGGGGATGGGGGTTAGGGGTTGATCCCCTGGTAGATCAAATGTTTGTTCAGTGCTGAAAGGTATGTTCTGCCTGTGGAATTGGGGTGTCTGTTTGTATGCCTTAGGTGTAGCTAGTTGCACGTCGGCTCACTCCTGATGATGTGCTGTTCAATAGAAAGGTTAACAGGTTTGACTCCTTGGTTCCCTACTGGCCCCAATAATATAGACAAGACTGAGTGGGAGAAGGCAGACAGGAAGCTATGAAGCATGATGGCTAGGGATGCCCCGATCAGGGTTTTTTTGCTCCCGATCCGATACCGATCAAATATTATTGCTTCCGATTCGATCCCGATCTTTCCCGATCCGATCTTTTGGCAAGGCATTAAGAAGAAAAAAAATTCTATTCATTCTATCACTTGGTTCTCAACCTTTTCAGGCCGTGACCCCCAAAATAATCATATTTTAACTGGGGACCCCCGACCCTGAAGAGTTGAGGAAGTATATTTTGTATAACACGGTTCTATTGTGAAAATAGCAGATCTACATGCTCACAACGCCTCGCAACGCGAGGAGTTGTGAGCATGTAGATCGGCTATTTTCACAATTTCTGACTTTAATATTTGACAATTTGGCCAATGTTTAATTTGTCATTTTAGAGGTATTAAAAAGTCCTTAATTTTTCACTTTCGAAATGTGCAGATACCCTCTATACACTTAAACTTTATGTTGATTTGTTTACTGTTGAGAGAGAAAACAATGTTGCACATTAAGTTAATCATCTGGGGACCCCCCCAAAATAATTTGAGGACCCCCCTGGGGGTCCCGACCCACAGGTTGAGAACCACTGAGCTAGTTGACGGTGCAGAGAGACATAATTGCCTTCCTTTGATCCATTAGCAAGGGGCCAATTACTACTTATTGGCATCAGCTGCCAGCTGTACACAGAGTCTGACACAATCACCTTCCCTCTGCAGTGCTCCGTCTGTCTCATTTCTCCAAAAGCCCTTGAATATGATTGAAAATGATTAAGGATTACTGTGATTATGGTAAGCTTACATTTCATATCGCATTCACCTTACCTGTAACTTTCAGTACTCCCAGAAAATATTTTTTTGGAAAAAAAAAAAAAAAAAAAAAAAAATCTTTTTTTCGATTTTTTTTCCCCCGATCTCCGATCTTATAAAAACGGCCATATCGGCGGCCGATCCGATCACGTGATCGGGCAACACTAATGATGGCCTCATTAGATATTTGATTTGATATCAAGGAGTTAAACCATTTTTTTTACCTGTCGTCCTCATTTTGAAATGTGGAATTGCTTTCACACACAAAAAAAAAGAAAAGTAAAGGAAAGAAAAAAACATTTTCAGACATTTCAAAAATGAAAGTAAATATTCTAAAATATGGTTATGTTAACCTGATGTCAAAAGTATATCCTAATACAGCGGTTCTCAAACTTTTTCATTTTAAAGAGCCGAGTAACTTGGAAAGTTAGGGTCCATTTAGAACCCCCTCGAGGAACCCTGAGGGTCCCCCACTTTGCTTATTCACACTCACAGCAGCCATTTTGACACAAAATAGTAGAGTAAACACAGGTGTTACCAATGATACTAATTAAGGTTGCATTCCATTTAGGCCAAACTGAGCCAGGGTGTTGCAATTGTGCACGTGGAAAGGCTGAGGTTCTGCTACACTCAATATAACAGAACATGAAATAGTATCACAACAGCTATATGTGCCCTACTATTTCATATGTCAATGAAAAAAGTGTATTTCTTTGGGAATAGTATTTATTATGCCATATATATTACCTATGTATATTTTGAAGACAAAAACACTTCATGTTGATAAACTGATGTTACCCCTGTCGGCAACATAATGAGTTTTATTTTCTACTTTGCTCAGTGCTAATATGGGTTTAATGCGTTGGCACAGGATTACAAATGGTAATGGCACACAACCAGCTAAATAAAAATCACACCCGTGTGAACTGAGCGGTGGTTTACCCACCAACCCCTCCCCCCTTCCCCCCTGTGTGTGTGTGTGTGTGTGTGTGTGTGTGTGTGTGTGTGTGTGTGTGTGTGTGTGTGTGTGTGTGTGTGTGTGTGTGTGTGTGTGTGTGTGTGTGTGTGTGCGCGCGCGTGTGTGTGTGCCTGGCCTGGCCTGAAAACAGCGCCCCTCCCTTAACATGTGTGGTCATAAAAGGTACTACACCACAGGCTTGAGGCTACATACAGACCCACCCACCCACCCACATACATACATACAAACATACCTACACACACGGCCACGCTATGGAGACGGTGTGACCACCGCTCAAAAACTATCCCACATTAGCTACATCTGCTGTAAACTTGTACATCACATGAAAGGTATTTAGCACCCTCCAGTGGTGAACTTCAGCACTACTAAATTAGATTTTCCCCATCTCATTAGATTAGATGTACTTTATTATTCACAAGGGGAAATCGTTTTGCTCAGGGCAATGCATAGACCTATACATTCAAGACAAGACAATACAATATAATATAACCACAATTAAAACGCCCAGCAACCGACAATAAAGACAAAAGGTACTTCAATTCTATAAAAGGCGTGCCCATTACCTATAATTCTAAATTTAAAAGGGTCTGTAAAAGAAAGCAATGTCCTCACCACACTTGCCCATAATGTTGTGTATATGCTCATAATTACCCAACCACGTATTTCTTTATCACAACTGAGAGAATATTCATAACATGTCCTTGAAGAAAATGATTAAAAGAAAAAAAAAAAACACCAGCTCCCAGTGACTGTAAAAGAGCTGGCAGGCATCATGTCCCTGGAGCTGTAAATGTAATGTACTGCAGTGGTTCTCAACCTTTTCAGGCCGCGACCCCCAAAATAATCATATTTTAACTGGGGACCCCAAAATAATCATATTTTAACTGGGGAGTGGGGACCCCCCCACCCACCCTGACGAGCACTAAGAGTTGATGCATTACATTTTGTAAAACACGTTTCTATTGTGAAAATAGCAGATCTACATGCTCACAACGCCGCTATTTTCACAATTTCTGATTCTAATATAGAGGTATTAAAAAGTGCAAACATTGTCACTTTAGAAATGTGCATATACCCTCTATACAATTAAACTTTGTTGGTTTGTTTACTGTTGAGTTGAGAAAACAATGTTTTACATTAATCTAATCATCTGCGGACCCCCCAAAATAATTTGGGGGCCCACAGGTTGAGAAACACTGATGTACTGTACCTCTGCTGGCCCACAAAGAGCCAGTTCATCTGCTTCTATACGTCTCCTCTCAGTTGTCCTACTGCGTGACTCAAAGACGTAACTATTGAGGGTGGACTGTGCACTAACTCTTTAGGGTTAGCCAAATCAGTCTTTTGTCATTGGATTAGATTCATTTCAATTGAAATCTAGATATAAATCTAAGTAAAATCTATATAAACTATTAGATAGTTTATTATATTGTTTAAAATAGCATGTCAAATCTGGAGTAAAATGTATTGTGTGAGTGTGAAATCATCTTTGATTGATTGATGGAATACTTTATTTAAACAATACATAAGTTGGCCTACAGTAAAACACTTGGGCTAATAGGATAACACATGAGACATTCTTAAGTCTGATTTATACATCTTGCATTTTTCCTCACCAACAGGATAGCCCCTTATGATATTTTTTTGGTTACAGGATTGTGTTTAAATATGTCACATTGGGCATTAAAGGGTTAAACATTTTATCAACACAATTGGAAAACAAATCCCCAAATTGGACCAAATTGGAACATTCCAGAACCCTGTCTGTCTCTGTTTTGTTTGTTATAAAAACCTAGCAACATCCTGTCCAGTTAACTTGATGGGCCATTTGATTTGAATGAAATTGCCCACTATATTATGAAATGCCTGCACGTTGCTGGCTGTGGGATAATGGAGATGCATGTGTTTGTCAAGGGAAATATGAGGGCAGGGCACTGATGAACTGGAACTGGTACATCACTGGCTGTTTGATTGCCATGCATGCATGCTTCAACAATGGGGAGTCAATCAGTCAGTAGGTCAGGGAAACTAACAGCACATCAACATAGGCCTGCAGCATAGCAAGTTTGAATTCAAACTATAAATTGGACTCGCGGCTCAGTGGAGCACATAGCTCGATCCGCCAGGCACCAGTCTGATGACATCAGTCTTGCCCAGATATGGAGACCTACACATCAGTCTTGCCCAATTGCAAAGTTCCACATGGCTGTGTGTGTGTGTGTGTGTGTGTGTGTGTGTGTGTGTGTGTGTGTGTGTGTGTGTGTGTGTGTGTGTGTGTGTGTGTGTGTGTGTGTGTGTGTGTGTGTGTGTGTTTGTTTTCAGAGTTAAATATTGAAGATAACTGCATACTCACTTCCAGTGAGTCGTTTCACACGCTGGTCAGGCCCAAAGAGGACTCTTTAGTAATGTCCTGTTTAGTTCATGTGAAACTAGTGAATAGCCTAGCTTCAAACATGATAGCTTCTTTTAGAGTACATTTCCAATATGTTGTGTTAAGAAATGAAACATTGACTGGTAATTGATCTGGGAAGCACAGACCAATATTGTCCACTAGAGTGCAGTAGTACCACACATGTAAGTGTGACATTACAGCCAAAAACATTACTTCATCATAGGACACTTTCCCAGTAGGGCTGTATTGTAGCGAACCCCAGCCAGAGAATGGTGAAGCGTAGGCCTACTGATGTTTCCAGAAGTTTTTATTTATGCTCAGCCTTAGACCTTGTTTGAACATAAAGTAGTTTTCCTTTAGTTGTAGAAACACCCTTTTTCTGGACAGACACCGTAAGAACTACAAGACAGATAAAGGACATAAAATGAGTTCTTACAACATACAAAACATTAAAAAGATGTCATACATACAAACAAAACACAGCCTTAAAAAATTACCGATATATAACCTTTGGCATCCCAATATGAAACCCAGAATTTCATTTTCATCATTATCATCATGTTACAGCCATTCATTGAAACATACTGCAAGTGTCAATGTTTACATGACAGCAAACACTTTCTCTCTGTTAATATGAACACACCCAAATGAAGTGCACAGAATCATGAAACCAATATGAACAGATTACCTTGTTCCCGTTCTTTGGGTGCTAAATGAGCCGTAAATCATTGAACCTTCTGCATTTCAGAGCAACTTATCGTGTTGTCTTTCAATTCCTTCCATCTGAATTCCCACCAGGTAAGTCACGCTGCAACATTCACTTCCTTCCATGGCTTCAAAATAAAAGTATTGCTATAAAGAAAACAGACCTGAAGAAAAGAAAGCTTACAGAATCCTTCAAAATAAAATAACCATAATATAATAAGAGGCAGTGACAAAACCAAGACCTTGCAGAAGTGTTACCTTATCAACAGACCATAGGGGTATGTTGTTACATGTATGCTTCACCGCTGAAAATAACTGATTGCCAGTTAGTGACACTTTCTTATCCTGAAGTATAAATGTCATCAAATTTCAGACAGACAGACAGACAGACAGACAGACAGACAGACAGACAGACAGACAGACAGAAAGACAGACAGACAGACAGACAGACAGACAGACAGACAGACAGACAGACAGCTGTTTCTCGCAGCATGTGAACCAGTTGTCCAAGCCTGTGTGTGTGTGTGTGTGTGTGTGTGTGTGTGTGTGTGTGTGTGTGTGTGTGTGTGTGTGTGTGTGTGTGTGTGTGTGTGTGTGTGTGTGTGTGCGTGCGTGCGTGCGTGCGTGCGTGCGTGCGTGCGTGCGTGCGTGCGTGCGTGCGTGCGTGCGTGCGTGTGTGCGTGCGTGCGTGTGTCAGTCTGCTTGTCTGACCTTAGTGATTGCAGCCGCGTTAGTGGTGCATCACCACCTGTCTGTGACCTCTTTCCATCTCTTCTACTCTTTACATTTCTGTTCGTGTCCTCGTTTTTTTCATCCGAAATGTACCCTTCTTTCTCTCTCCATTTTCAGTTTTGTTCTATAATTCCATCTTTCACCTATTCCTAGTTTCTAATGGCCCAGCTTTCTTTCTCTTCTGATTGGCCTGTCCTTTTTCTTTTCCTTTTTCATGTTTTTCTTCCCATATTCACTCTCTTCCTTTCTGGTATTGTGACTCTGCTTCACCATGGTTTAAGTTCACTTGTCTGGGCTTATGATTCTTTTCTTCCCTGAATACCTCGTTGGTTCAAATTGAAACCCCCAGTCCTTTTAAAAATGCTGCACAAAATCATGGCTTGCTTTCATCTACTTTCAACCTGGCATCCCTAAATAGTAAAAAATATGAAACATAAGCAAACATTTTTTGAATAGCAAAAATAGCAGATCTACAAGCTCACAACATATTGGGATGTATGTGGTGTGTTGTGAGCTTGTAGATCAGCTATTTTCGCTATTCATCATATGAGAAGAACTTTATAGTGTTTGCGTGTGCGTGTGTGTGACGTACATACACATCATGTGGGGGTCTAAGCTTTTGTCATGTGTACTTTAAGAAGGGGGTTCCAAAAAATAAATACATTTGGGAACCTACAGTATATATGATACTGTCTAAGGACAAAGGAGAAGCCACAGAAATAGACAATGCCATTCCAATCAAAACAATGCCATGCCAACCAAGACAATGGGATACCAGTCAAGACAATAGTACACAGTCTAGCTGTATCCGTCTGAGCTTCTGGGCAGCCAAGTATTCAGCAAATGAGAGAAACGGTAAAGATACAGCAATTTGTGTTTGTGGCCTTTTACAATAAACATACAGTAATGATTAAAGGTTTATACATGGAAAGATAAGAAAACAGTCAAACAGGGAACTATTGCTCAGTGAAATACACCATTGGCTGTAAATAGTGCAAAGACACAATATAGCCCCTGTGCTGTGGGCAGTGATGACGTACCATTTACAACGATGACATACCATTCACTTAAGACAAAATTGGATGTGCAGCAAATAGACGAGAGTCATGCACATTTTGTTTGGAACGGGATGAGAATACGTGACCAAATTCCACATTCCCCAGCCTCCCGGCTGTCAAACATCACACTGACAAACAGGGGGAAAGAACCCACAGACCAATTGATTTCATTGACTGCACCAGCGGTTTATGCTGTCAGACATGACAGTGTTAACACAAGGAAACTGTGTCAAACAGTGCAATCAGAGCAACTGAGTCCTGACCGAATAGATATCTGTAATATCAGCTGATTGCAGTCATCGGTACAACATGCTAGGATTAACAATTAACATACAATGTCAAGCCACGTACACAAAATAGATTCTCAACTAAAGACAAAAACAAAGTGTAGCAGAGATTCGGAATAAAATGTCTCACTCTGATAGCAGCGGATTTGGAAAGTCAATGAGAGGATGCATAGGCCTGTTTAACATTTTTGTCATGCGGCTACACCAAACATCTATTTTTCTATATACCTATACAATGTAAAATCCTCAGTGATAACTCAGAGAGTGTGACAGTGGAACCAAATGGACCGTTACCGGTCCCTTTGGGACATTATTTGTACACTCTTTACACTCTCTACAGTACATGTTTCTGGGTGATATTGGTGGTGGTGGTAGGGGTAGGGGTTGTGGGGCACAACAGCTCCTTTCATAGCTGTCAGCGGCCGGGTCAGCTGTGCAGTAATAGCTGTGAGTCCTACAGCTGCCTGCTCAGGGGTGAAGGCAGGGTGGGGTTGGGGGCGAGAGGAGAGAAGAGGAGGAAAGAGAAGAGAAGAAAGGGGTGGGGTCTGGTGAATGGGGAGATCTCCACTATAGAGCCATTGCTGGCCATTCAGATACAACTGGATGGTGGAACAAAGATGGGTCTGTGCCAGGGGGAGAGAGTCTGCTCCAGGGATGCGACGTTGTTTGTCTGCTTCAGCATTTCTGTTAATTCCAGGAGTCCAGGACTTGTCATGGAATGGTTTGCTTTGGAGGAAAATATGGGGTATTCCATATAATATATATATAGGTTATATTCATCATATTATGATGAATATTCTGGCTGTCGGGAAACCTTTTATATTTCCAATTTTTGGCTGTTTTTCAGCCTCTATCTCTACTCAATATTTATAAAACCAACAAACAGACCTAATTACTTTGATGGCTGATCTAAAAGTTCTCAATCACAATGTGATGCATTGTGAGCTTGATTTGACACTTTTGAGAGACACAGCTACAACGAAGGGCATTAACAAACATACAAAAAGCATCGTAGTCTGCCCGACAGCGTTGATATGATATGATGAAAGATCTTTCACAGAGACTCACTTAAGGACTCATTAGGGACACTTTGTAGTTAAACGTAAGGTTTCACTCAATAATGAATGTGATGGACAGCAGTGTCTGTTTTGTAGGCTTGGTCTAAGCCAATAACAGAGATTCGGGCTAGTTGGTTTTCTTAAATTATGCATGCATTCGATTTATAAGGAACCACTTTCATTACACGTGTTCTTCAAGCTTATTCCTTCTTTGTACACTACTGTCTGTCTTGTTTTTAATCTCAACACTGGGCACTGAGCAGCAACCAGAATCAAATTAAATGTATAACACCGAAAAACGTTGACCATGCATTAATTGTATTGCACACATCATAATTAAGTCAAACAGGACCTCAAATGCAATGCAAATGGACAGCGCAAGAAATGCTAGTGATGATGATCCAGCTTGAAATACTGCAGTGCCCACCATAAACATTTTAATACTAGCTCCTAACTGCCTGCAATAATGTATTCTGCACCTACATTAATATCAGCTTATGTTCACGCCACTGTTGTGTTTGATTTTAGTCAATTTAGTAGTACAGAAGGCCACGTATATTGTTGCTTTTTCTTGGACTGAAGATATATTTTGTGTCGTGGAACATTAGTGATCCTACTGTACACATCCTCATGCCCTGGCTACAACTCACTTATTGTCATCTCAACCGTCTCAACGACAGTTCAGCAAAATAGGTGTACAATTCAACATGCACAAAGCAATACAAATTAACAATTAAACTGTCTTTGTTTCTTAATTTGGCTCTCATAAAGTGTTGTTCCAAACTGGTTTGTGAGCAACAACAATATAACATTCAAGTCACAAATGCTGCACCATATGTGGCCTAAAGTTTATGTAGGGCAGAGCATTTGTTAGAAGACCACCTACTGACTACTGTGGCAAGCAGTGAGAAGATACTTAAAAAGGACTATGCTATTAATGGAAGACAAACTGCATTGCGCATGAACTTGTTCGAACCTTAAATAACTAAATATAATTATGTCCATGTTCCTGAAAGTAATATATTACTTGACATAACTGTATTGTATTACGCAATTTGTAAAAGTAACATATTAGTTTGTGATGCTTGTAATGTAGTGTTACTTAGTAAAAAGATCCCAGAGGATTCCAATGGGGGAAAAAAGGAAATAAAATAAAAAAATCCCATAAGATTTTAGAACAAATCCTATTGGATTTTGGAACAAATCCTATAGGTTTGCTATTGGAATCCTATAGGGGTTTTAGTTACTCACCCAGGTCCAATTGGGGGGTTTCAGGAGGTAGGCCAGCAAAATGAATATATCTATTTGAAAATAACTGATCTATATTTCTTTTTATTTTGGGGGGGGGGGGGCTTTTATGCCTTTATCGATAGCACAGTAGACTGACAGGAAATGGAGAGAGACATGGGGAGTGACAAGCAGCAAAGGACCGGAAGAGCTTTTTAGTACTATAGCTGTCATCAGTAACATTTCCATCAGGGAAGATGTTTTTCAATACTATTTCAATAATATGATAAAGGTGAAGGATTCTATTGGGACATAGCATCTTCCTCGGCCACTCCAGCCACCTGCATGTCCTCTCTCTCACAGCATCCATAAACCTCCTCTTTTGTATTCCTCTTTTCCTCTTGCCTGGCAGCTCCATCTTCGGCATCTTAATGTAGGCTATAGTACCCCTCACCCCTCCTCTGCACATATCCAAACCATCTCAACCTTGCCTGTCTGTCTTGGCCCAAACCTTCTTGGCTGACCCTCGAATGTCATTTCAATCTTGTCCCTCTTCAATTCTGCCACATCTAGCTTTGTCTCCTGTCTTTTACCTTTGTTCATATTACCTTTTGAATATAAGAGAGTATTTCTACATTGTGGTATAGTTAACTTGTAAGTCAAAAGAGTAGGCTACTTTTGACTTACACTAGTGCCAAACCTAGCCTATAATACCTAATCATCATCAGCATCATTATCATCATAACAATAACAATATGCTAACAATAACAATAATGCCTCATAAATCATAATACAAAATAACTCAGACTGTTGTTGTCCATTTACACATCTGTGAAAATGCATATTCATTAATGGTCGTTTGGCTTGAAGCATACAGTGAAGTTTCAACAACAACAACGTGTTGTGTGTAGTAGTAGTGTTTGTGTTTTTGTGTTGTGCGCTTGCTTGCCATAGGTGACTGCATCTGCATGCACGTGTGCGCGCGTCCCGGCCCTGGTCCGTCGGACTCGGCAGCAGCTGAGCTCACGCGCCCCCCACTAGGAGGAGTCTGTCAGGGAGATGATTTGATTAGCTGCCGCGCGCTGGGCGCTCTGTCCGCTCCGATCACTGGTGAAAGAGAAGTCTGATGTCAAGTCCCTTCAGAGCTGCATCTACAACTGAAGAGTGAAGATTGCTGTGTCCCTGTATCATAGGCTATATATAAAAAAAAAAAAAAACCTGGACAAAACAAATAATCCACTTGTCACATGGAAGTAGGCTGCATGATTAGACAAGAGACATGGGATGCATTAAAAGGACGCAGATGTTGCTGTGAAAGTTTGCGTTATTTTCAGCACCGGGAGATGGAGACCGGAATGAAGGGAGGATCAGATTGTAAATAGGCTATATTCACTAAAAGGGAGCTGCCTTTGTGCAGCAAAGGATGACACCTGCACACCGAGACCTACTGGCGTTGCTGGACTTATAAGAGTAAGGTTATTATTGCTCACACTGGACGGGAGTGGACTTTTTTTGCTTCTAATTTTGCACGAACGCCAACTGACCTCTCATTTACCGTCTGGACAGCTGTCAGTGCGCGCTGCACAGGCTACAATGCAGCTCATCATGAACGCAACATTTGTTGCGCTTTGATGCGTATCTGCTGTCCTTGAATCAGCATCACAGACTGCGACAAAATAAACAACATTGGACAGTGTGGTCTCTACATCACATCAGATAATAAACATGTGAGTATGAATATCCATATGAAACAAAAAGAAACATCCTAATATTTGCACATAAAATGTAGGCTATACTCTGTTGTAATAGTTCCGTTCTAGTTGTGTTGTGTGTACGGAAAGGGGGTTTCAAACTTCGAAACCTGTGCTATTTGTAGGCTACTGCAATTTAGGATGCATAGAATACAGTAGGCTATTGTCAAAAACATGTTTTCTATTGAGCAGTGATCTACATTACTATAAATTCACCCTTATAGGCAAATACATTTTTCAACTTGATCATCAAATGAAAGATCCCATAATTTCAATTAAAATGGATTGTAGGCTATATAAAATAATAATGCAAGTAGGCCTAGACAACTGTTTTTTCATATTAATTGATGCCAGTAGTGTTTCTTTACTTACAATCCTGTTTTGTTTGTTTTATGTTGCAGACATTGCCTCTGTTATCATGGACATTTAGATTTGACATGCTGTTAAATCTCTGTTAAAACAGACAGTCCAGGTTCAGCTGTCATGTCTGCCTTGGACATCTTTCCACCTGACTGCTCTGTTCAGCGGCCATCTCAACCCAGAGTCAAATAATTAAAAGAGCAGATAGAGAGAGCTGTGCATCAACTGTCCTCACCTCTGTCCAACCCCCATTAAGTCAGTTTAATCTCTGAAGCACTGACTCACCATGGGCACGGTATTATCACTGTCGCCTGGCTCTCGGAAATCAAGCTACTATGATAACCGGGCAGGCTCTCTCAACCATTACCCGAGCTTCAGCAGCCACTCTCTCAACACCCAGAAGGACCGTGGCCTGAAACGGGGTCAGTCCATCTTCCTCCCTGCGCTGACCTGGAAGCGGCTGGTGGCCTCCACCAAGAAGAAAGGCGGCACCAAGAAAAGCTCCGGGGGTCCGGGTGTCCTATGTGACCCCCTCAACAACAACAACAACATCAACATATACCAGAAAGACGCCGTGCTGCACCTCAACCGCGAGAATGTGAAGAAGTCTGTGTCGTGTGCCAACTTGTCCAGCTACGATTGTCCGGTGGGACTGGGCCTGGGGCTGGGCTACGGGCTGGGCCTGGGCCACGGCCACGGCTATGGCTACGGCTACAGCAAACCCCAGCCACTGCCCTATCCCGTCAAACAGGTCCCCCTGGGTACGGTGAGCTCATCGCCTAAGCGCGTCATCGTCCAAGCCTCGACGAGTGAGCTCCTCCGCTGTCTGGGGGAGTTCCTGTGCACCCGCTGTTACCGGCTGAAGCACCTGTCCCCGGCCGACCCGGTGCTGTGGCTTCGCGCCGTGGACCGCTCGCTGCTCCTGCAGGGCTGGCAGGACCAGGCCTTCGTCACGCCGGCCAACGTGGTCTTCGTCTACATGCTGTGTCGGGACGTCGTGGACGGGGACCTGGTGGCCTCGGAGCATGAGCTCCAGGCTACGCTACTCACCTGCCTCTACTTGTCCTACTCCTACATGGGAAATGAAATCTCGTATCCCCTCAAGCCCTTCCTGGTGGAGGCTGGTAAGGAGGCCTTCTGGGACCGCTGCCTGGCCATTATTGATGCTACCAGCTCCAAGATGCTGCGCATTAACGCGGATCCGCACTTTTTCACACAGATCTTTGCTGAACTCAAGAGCGAGGGGGGCTGTGGCCCCCAGGACTACAGCCGGGTGCTTGATCGGTGAGAGGGGGGCTGATCAAACCCAGCCAGCACTCCTCTCCTGCACACCTCTGCCTTTTTGATACAGACATGTGCACTCTTGCACACACAAAATTCCTCTTGTTTTTTTTTTTCTCACACTTTGCCCTTCTCCTGTTCAGATGATGGTGTTAAGACCTTAAAGGTCTATCTGTATTGTTTTTAAATCATTTCATCGGATGCCTGATGCCCTTGCCCTTACAATCCACAGACAGATCCTTAGGAGTAAAAAGTGATATTGCAACATTTCATTGACACAAGGTGTTTTATGCTCACTTAATTCTGCATGACTCATAGAGCCATTTGATCCAAGTCACCAACCCATTGATCCAACTCTTACCTCATGAATCTCATTTAGGGGGGCGGTTCTCTCATTAGTGACCTCATAAAAGAGCCTTCAAAACCCCTCTACACACAACCAACAGTCGAGTGCTTTCCCACTAGACCACCTGAAAATGACTGAGCCATTTCCATCCTAGGCCACAGAGGAATGGAATTATGCCAACGCCAACATCACTTAATATGGAGGAATATTCCATGAAGAGGATGGTTGTACTATGATCAATCAGATAGAACGGCATCTTCATCAATGACGCTCTTATCATGTAACTGTATATTTGCATTATATTCCTGCTGGAATATCCAATGAGACTTGTAAGCTATGTGAAATGAAAGGTGGTTTAAGACTATACTAGGTCCTCTGTGCTTTGATATCAATACGACAGAACAGCTAGTGTTTAGCAGAGCCTTTTGAAGGTCATCTGGCCTTAGGGGACAGTTGCCAGTTAACCTCATTATAGTCATTTTCCTCAGCTGACAGGGACTTCAAATGTCTCCGGCTACCTTATCTCATCATAGGGTTTCCTGGTGGCAGTGGAATGGAACTAGTTTAAAGTTTTAAGTGTGCGTGTGCGAGCGCGCGCGTGTGTGAGCGCGCGTGTGTGCATGTGTTTGTGTGTGTTTGTGCCTGTTGGTGCCGTGGGCAGTAGTGAAGGCCATCAGCTGTTTATCCCCATCCGTTGTTAACTACTTGTGGGCATCCACATTCGTGGTATTAATGAGATTAACAGATTACTGAAACTCCTCCCCCCCCCCTCACACACACACACACCTCTCAACCTGTGCCCCCAGATTGTCCACGTCATACATATACAATCCAGAGTGTTAATTTAACTCAGAAAGTGGACCCAAATGGACCCTTTTGGTTACATTTTATACATTCTCTGAGTTGAAATGACCACAGGATTTTAATGGGAGAGAGCTTCAGCAGCTAATCCTGGCAGAGCAGGGGCCAGTCAGCCTGTACACACACACACACACACACACACACACACACACACACACACACACACACACACACACACACACACACACACACACACACACACACACACACACACACACACACACACACACTACACTGTTAAAAACCTTGTCTCGTGCAACGTTTCCTCCTTAAAACAATGTGCCTGTGTGTGAGCACTGAGCACTACTACTCGCGCACACACACACACACACGTGTTGGTGCGTGCGTTGCACCATCAGAGACAGACGTAGCCGTAAGTGGCCCTCAGCACAGGGCTGAAATGAAAGATGGATTATGCTTGTGGTTAAAGGCAGTTGTTTGTTGTTGGTTTTGCACTGCGGCTGAATGTGTCCCAGTTTCTCAGTCACCTGTGTATCCTTATCTGCTCCTTTCTGTGTCATTGAGAGACCCCTCTCACCCTGAACTCTTCTTTTGAATGAAACCATGGCGTTTATGCTTTAGGCGTTCTGAATTAAGTCCTGTTTTTATGTTGAGTGTGTGTGCTCATGTCAGTCAGGAATATGCCCGTAGACCAGGACGCCACTGCTCTCTCTGTCCCTCCATACTGTATCTATCATAATGTCTCTCTCTCTCTCTCTCTCTCTCTCTCTCTCTCTCTCTCTCTCTCTCTCTCTCTCTCTCTCTCCTTGCCCACTGGGATACGGTATGTGTGCAGGATGTGCACAGAGAACAGTCCGTTGCGGATGCAGCATAAAAACACCATTTGTTTGTACAAACATTAAATAAACAGCACTAGAGACACCGCGGTCCTAGCATGGCATTTCAAGTGCATTCTAAAATAACATTCAACTTCAACAAAAGCATTGCTTCTCTTACCTCCACTGTTGAAGAGATGTACAGGAAACTGCCACAGAGAATGTTACTGTATGTGTGGGTATTTCCAAGGATATCTTAAACCTGACTGGCTGCTAAAGGTTAACCCCACTTTGACTCATAGATACGGTAGCTCCATCAAGCTGTTTCAGGGCCACAGAGGCTGATGCTCAATTTCTGCCAAGACGTCTGGCCCACAATAGCATGTGGCAAAGCAGGCAGCGCTTAATCTTATAGTGGTTGGGGACCTAGAGGCTTGCATTCTTCTGCTCTGATGATACACTGGACTGGAAGAACCGTGCATTGATAAACAAGTACTACTACTCGTCCACGACAGGATAGAACTATGCACGCACGCACTCATGCACACGTACTCTCATATACATACACCCTTGGGTAATCTAGTTCTAAGCCCCCTGTCGAATCAAACGTGGAAGCGAAACATGAGGAGAAATAAGTATGTTGAATGAATGAATCCAGTGAGAGTTGGTGTCCCACTTTCCTTTTCATTTCGCTCTTCAGCTCTGCCTTTAAATCTCTCTGCTGCGAGCACCCATAAGCACCCAAGGGCCAGACAGGACAGAATGAGGTTGTTTGGTGGTGTCACAGGTGTAGTGATTGGGGGTGTTGTGTACTTCTTGGGAGTGAATGTGGGTCATGGTTCTCAGTTAAATCTGCTCCCACCATCACGTGTCGTTCTTTGGGACTGTACAGTATTGCCAAGGCTAAGAGATGCACTAAGTGACACGTTCCGATATAGTGTTATCCATTGTATAATGGATAACACTATACTACTGATGTGCAGTAACATCACTGACTCACAGTAAGTGAGAGAATTTTGTTTTATATTTGGTGTCATAGCTCAAAAAGCACAACGTGACCATTCCCTTGATGAAAAAACATTGTTCACTTCACGCTAATCCTCTATAATCATGTGTAGGAGAGGCCCATGTGCACGAGTAATTCAATACAAGTGCAATTTGACAAATGTGACAACTGGTGTGTATCCCAACTGACCTCAAACTGACTACTCTTTCTTTCTGTACTGCTGTCTAATCAGTCTTCCAGCTGGATCATATTACTGTTCATCCAATCATATAGCCATAAAATGATGTGGTCTCTAAGCCAATCAACATGCTTCTCAACCGGAACTCTAATTCAACTCATCCAATCAAACCCACAGCAGGAGGCGTGATCTCTGCCTGGCTCATTGAATGGACATAATGTACTTACCGGTATCTGCAGCAGACACACTTTGGCAACTCTGTGAATAAGTCATGACCGTTATCTATAAAATGAATTCTTAATCAGAAATGAACGTGGTCTACTTAAGAAGAAAAAAAGGAGACTATTCAGTGGACAGGACACTGGCAAGGACATTAACATCTTTGCTATACAGAATAGGCCCAGGCCTTAATTTGGCTGGTATAGGAGACTTTTTGAGTTTGGGGTGAACATTGTGGACAGCTCTGTGAGTTGTGCTACCTTATTCTCAACGTATGTTATTGCTGCTGTTGTACGTTGGTGTGTACTGACATTGACAATGGCACACCTTGGACCTTGAAGTTCAGACATAAAAAAAGGCAGATACTACTGTACTGTGTAAATACATTGCTATATGTAAGAAATGAACCAAAAACAAACAAAAAGAACATGTCATGCTGTGTGGTAGTGTGCATGCCAGCCAGGTAGTCTAGGTAATGTTCTTTATTTTCCTTCAACTGTATTTATTTAATTTCCTTTTTTTTTTTACTTTTGTTCAAATTGCTTTTTTCTATGTGATAATATTTTCTGTGACATTTAATTTCCTTGTTACATAAAAAGAGCCCACTGGATTGTTAGGAATGGATTATCGATATTGGAAATCTGCTGATGAAGTATTACTTAAATGTCATTGTTATGACTGCAGCTATCATGGCCATTGTTTTTTTTTTTTATGAAACAACAGATATACAAAAATCTGTCATTTGTGTTTTCTTATCCTCTTGAAATATCAAAGCATGTGAGGTCATATGTACAGTGTGAGTGACAGAATTATAAAATGAAACGACCATGGCTGTCTGACAACCATCTCAATGTCAACATCACCCCTCAATGTTAGATGTGATCAGAATATCATCGTGATATTTTGGGCTCTGTGGTTTGCAGGTTTGAGGGCTGAATTACCAACCTTTAGTAGCAAGTGTGTTTTGCCTGTTTTTAGAGCAGCATGTCAGGCAGGAGGGTAAGATTACTGTACATCTCATGGCCTTCCCAGCATCACAGCCACACTCTGTAAAGGCTCTGTTTATGTATAGGAAACGTACACATCTGTGGAAGTCAATGGATGTTTTCATTGATCAATAGGCCATATGGTTCCACAAAGGAGGCTATTGTTCTGGACTGGCTTTGTCACAGGTGGCTCCAGGCTCAGCCCACACTGCATCCTTAGTGATCGCAGCCTTTCCTTCACAAGGCTAGTCTACACAGCCTCACTGTCATCAGAGGGAATTTGTCTTACAACATCTGCTCTATGTTGTGACAGTGTTAATAAAGACATACAGTAAAAACACACCTGCCCGTGAACCTTTCATACCTGCCTGCTCCATTACCATGATGTGTTTCCTGGCCCTCTTGAGTTTCCTAGTTCCTTTCTTCAGTTGCCAATTACTTGGCAGGGAAACAAAGTTAAGCAGTGAACCTACCCATGAGTGACTTTTATAAAGCCACTTCATAAGTATGCACGCAGCAAGTGTTAATTTATCCCCGGAAGTGTACAAATGTACCTGTCAAAATGTATGATATTATTGTTAAGGAAAACTTGAATATGAAGAAACATGACATTTTGTTTTCTTTCTTTCTTTTTCATGATGACTATGTTGACTATGTTGACTATTTAATAAACTATTGAGGTGAAATCCAAATCCAGTATATGAATGTAATTTGACCGAGTTTGCAAGTTGGAATCCTCTTATGCTCTCTCTCTCACACTCACACACACACACACACACACACACACACACACACACACACACACACACACACACACACACACACACACACACACACACACAGACACACACAAACACTGAAACAGTCAGTACACACTATTGCAAGCCACAGCTTAGTAGCCACACAAAGCTCTCATACTTACTGAAACTACCATTGTTGTGTTCCCTGAGCACCATATACCGGTACTTCCCTTGTCTGCAAGGCAAGGCATGCCATATCTGGCAGTAAATCCATGCGGGACATAAAATAGCTTAATGCACGCGTCTTACAATAGCCTGACAGCGCAGATGGCCTTTGGGGCTTCTGTCGGGGGCACTGCCCTCCATCTGAGAACGTCTCCCTGCAGTCAGTCAATCACCGCCCACTGTTTGGTGTGCCGCTGTGGTGTGCATGGCCCCGGGCCCCGGGCGGGGGTGTTGTAGTGGTGCTGCTGCCATATGTGCTTTGAAGAGTGGCAAACGAGTGCCATCTCATTATCACTTGTCAACAGGTGCAGATTTATAGCCCAGGGTTTCCCAAAGTGGGTGCCGTGGCACCGATACCAGTCCAGGGGTGCCGCAGAATCATTTGATAATATTTGGAATTCATCGATATCACTACATCAATATAACTTCACTATGCTAAAAAAGGCCTGATTTGCACTGTACTGTTCTTTTTCCATCTGCGTTACTGCCAACTCTCTTCACCAAAGATTGCAGACCAACATGCTCACAACGCTTGTAGATCGGCTATTTTTGGTGAACCCACCCCCCAGAATAGGAATGCTGGGGTTCCAGTGGTTAAGTATAAAGCTATTTTCAGCCAGTTCTGATGGAAACTGATATTTCTCCATGATATAGCCTACCGTATCTCAGGTGGAAAGATGTGCATATTTACGTTGAGTAATATGATGTAAGATGTTAAAACTTAACAGTGTAATTCAGGGGTGCCGTGGATGAAAACGTTAAGGTGCCCTAAGTCAAAAAAGTTTGAAAACCCCCACAGCCTACTTAGTTACCACGTCATACAATGGTGTTGCGGACTGAAAAACAGCAGATCTTCAGCACTCCAAACGCGACGCGGATGCGAAGCGTTGTGAGCTTGGAATGTAGATGCGCATGCATAAAGTGAAGGGGATATCGAATGGCAAAAAGTGAGTTTCAAAGTGAGTTTCACGTTGTTTAATGTTGCTTAATGTAATCGGATAGGACTTTTCTGTTTGGATGTATGGGCTGTCAAGGCCAGAAAGTATTTTTTTTGCCACTCAGTAGGCGTTCCTGAATAACTTCCGGGTATGATGATGATGTCACGCGCATACCCTCTATATTGACTATTTTAGGCACGCAATATGATGGAGCATCAATTTGGCAAAACATGTTATGCATGTACAGTATATATTATATGCCATAACTTTAAAGAGTAGAAGGAAATAGTGGAGCAGTTGAATTCCTGGGGCAGATTCGAACCGACCCTGTCAGTCGTTTGTGCCAGTAGCCATGAAGCTATACAATGAAACCACTGGACCTTCCGCTACCAGGCGTTCGGCCTTGTCCTCAGATTCACGATGCATGTGTTTTGGTATCCCTGTACGTTTACTATTTACGTCTGGAGTAAAATGTTATTCTTAGTTGAATATTTTTCTGTATCTGTCCTCTGTTTCTTATACTGCGGTGGCGCCACGACAACTGGATTTCCCTTGTGGGATTAATAAAGCTCTATATCTATCTATACTGGATGTGTGAGAACACGAAGTCTCTCTGTTCTACAGAGCATGTGAGAATCATGTGAGGTTAGAAGAGGGTTTTGCTTTCAATGTGTGTGTCTATAAGTGGAGGAGAACATTATTTTAGTCCTAGAATAATATGTCACCCCTTATTACTGAGGCCAGTAAATGCTAAGAAACACACAGACAGACAGCACACACACGCACACGCACGCACACGCACGCACGCACACACACACACACACACACACACACACACACACACACACACACACACACACACACACACACACACACACACACACACAAACATAAGCAATAAACATGAACTTGGTTCCCCAGAATCCAGAGATATCTATCTCTCAGTATCATTGTTCACAGAACTGCCAATATCCTACATGAAACTAACCCCCTCAGATAACCAGACCTCCTAAATAAACATGTACATAAAATGTTGCCTATGCCCACACAAATGCAGATGTACTGTAGCAGCTGCTGATTTCCCTGAATCCCGAGGTACCATAATCTCAACGGATTTCCGTTAGAACAGCTAACATCCTAAACACAAACTGCCTGGGTTTGGAGTATAAATTCCCTTAAAGAATTTTAATATAAATATGGGGATTTATGGTACTTTTATTTTATGTCACATCTCTCTGTTGTCAAAGTAACAAATGTCAGCCATAAAACTAAGAATAAAAATTATGTTGCAGCCAAAGCAGCTTACTTAATTACGTCCACTGTGCCTGTCTGGTATGTAGCTGTGTTATAACATAAAATAAAAAAGCCATTCGTTATCTTCTCACAATGCTCAACTTAACAGCAACAAGAGGACAAATAAAAACCTATGGCACTGACTGGTCCGAGGCTGGGTCACTGGCCAAGGCTAAGGACATTTCTGAGGGCACAGAGGTGAGGGCAGGACACACCAGATGAAGAGAGGAAAAGATGGAAAGAGGAGAGGAGAGAGAGTCAGGAGGCAGGGGTGTCGCACCACATTCTGGGCCCTGGGTACAAGGATTCAAGCGGGCCGCCCATGAATGTTCTTCATAGGGGGAGGGGGGATTTAACCCATTTAGACTGGGAACGCATTATTTTGTGCTTTAACTATTGAGAAATAGCAGATATACAAGCTCACAGCACTGCAAGCTTGTAGATCTGTTATTTTTTTTAAATCGTGAAAATTTGGGCAAGTCTTTGAGATGGGGGCCACGGACCCCCATCTCAAAATATTTAGTTCCAGAGACCCCCCAGAAGCAAAATTTGAGTTACAATAAATGTTCACCTAAAAAATACACATTCTCATGACTTTCAAAAAATATATACCGGTATATATGTTTCCAATAGCTAAAGTATAAAATAATGAAGGCCCCTCCATCTTTGGCCCTAGTAACTCAGTCCCACCTTTCCCCCCTTGTGACGCCCCTGCAGAGATGGAAAGAGGAGAGGAGAGAGAGAGAGAGAGAGAGAGTCAGGAGGTGGTGCTGCAGATGGCTGCAGGGGCCTGGGCGAGTCCTCCCTCACGCTCTCCTGTCTACACAAATCACCATGCCCTCTGCTTCCCACTGTTGAGCTCCTATTGTGCACAGTTCGGTGAGCTCAATGGTGCAATGAAAGCCTCTCTACTGCTGTTGTCCAGCTCTTAAAAAACGTCCCCTGGGACGCAAATAAGAATCACGCCATTGCTAATGGGGTGGGGTCCATCCATGGGCAATATACATTTCTCATCTTTCTATTATATATATTTCTCCTGAAACATCTACAGTATTCATGTTAGTTTACTTTTCAATATTGAGAAATGACATTACATGCAAACGCACACACGCACGCACGCACGCACGTACGCACGCACGCACGCACGCACGCACGCACGCACGCACGCACGCACACACACACACACACACACACACAAACATAGTACAGGAGTCTGCTGGCTCTTTATGCCCCACAATGTGTGTGACCCATAGATTTTGATCTTATCTCATTTTGAGGATAAAGCACTGTTGTCCAAACATATACACAAAACAATGACGTTGTTCTGTGAAACAGTAGGATCAATGATTCTGATTGATGAGCATTGTGTCAGGCACGGCACCTGATGGCCAGCTCAAAGGCTCTTGATCAGCATAGGATCAGTTGCTATAGCAATGAAGGCAGCTATTGACATTCATTGTTTGTCTGGTAATTGCAGATGCACAACGATAAGGTCAAAATGTTTAAACATTATGTTGCACGCTGGATGAATATATCGTAGAATAATACAGTAACCTAGAATGAGTAATTGTTACCAGAGTAATGTGAGAGTTTTATGCAACTGAGAGAATCTAAATTCTGTGGTCGAAACAACGACGAAACATTCTTGATCAGAATCTAGGGCCTGGACCAGTAGCCAGCAACAACAGCAGCGAATTGAAATGTGATGTGTGTGTCTTAATTGCAGAAATAAGCCATTTAAACTCCAGCACACTTCAAAACGGTCATTCACCCCAAGTGTGATTCATACTTCTTACTTAAAGCTGTACTGTGGAAGCTGCTCAACTAGTGGTCAGTAGCAGTATTGCTTTTTTCGGCCGGAGTCGCCGCGGACCACCGGAACGGGGGTCCGCAGGATTGAGGGAGTAGCAAGCAATATTCCTTCACCAATGTAAACACAGTTGCTGAGGGAAGACAGCAAGACTCGCTGTGATTGGCCGGTAGTGTATCATGTGGGAGATGACATCATTTTGCCGGGAAATTCTCCCCCCCTCACAACTCATAGAAAACATATAAAGAGAAGGCTTCAGAAGCTGAAAATAACAGAGTGGGTGTTCTAAAACTTTAGCGATTTAACAGTTAGGACAATTTTAAAATTTGTTTTATAAAAAAAGTTACATGGTATAACTTTAAGTAGAGGTATCAATACTGTACTGTAGAAGTAAAAGGAATTAAAAATGTACTTGTATAAAAGTACAAAAGAATTGGTAAAAAAAAAAAAAACTTTACGAACTAAAAGTAGAAAGTACTCATAATGCAGATTGCAGAATGTCCCATTTCACTAGTTTTCAAATGTGTATATTGTATAAAAAATCTTTTGAAAATAGCCTTGTAGATCGGCTATTTTCAAATGGCCAAAATGTATATAGGGTTGAAGTGTTTATGTATGTTTTGTTATAATAATCAAAATATACAAAATAACTAGTCAAGTCAAGTTTTCAAATAATTGCTGTTGAGTAAAAGTGCAATATTTGCCTCTGAGATGTAATGTAGTGGAGTAGAAAAGTAAAAGTATTGGAAATTGGAGATGCTCAAGTAAATTACAAATACCTCAATATTTTACATAAGTACAGCACTTGGTAAATGTACTTGGTTACTTTCCACTACTACACAAAAGTAGAGGGCCATGAGTTTCCTATAAGCGGGTACTCTAGAAGTGGAGAAGGGAGATGACGAGGGATGTGGAAAATCTCTGCAAGGGCTGCCAGAAAAGAAAACAGACTCACTAAACCTCCATAAGGGGCTACATCCAGTAAAACCCATATTTAATCTCGGTAAAAACAAATATCAATCACAAGACCTTGTAACATTTGCTGATTAGTAGGCAGTTAAACTGATAGCATGTTGATTCAGAGCAACCCAAGCTAAAAACCAATCTCCTCCTCACATGGTATGTTACTGTAATCTGCTGCATGTGACCTCCATGGCGAAGGGGAAAATGCTGAAAAACCTGCGTTGCTTTCCCGAACCAGCAGCCAGAGGATTTAGAGAGAGAAACACATATTATATACCAATCGCTAAATCCTCTCCAACTCATTACCAAATCCTCTCTATTGGGTCTCTAATCTCCAAAGATATATAGATAGACCAGGTGCCAGTCTTTCTGTAATGAAATTGCAGCGTCCCTTTAAGTGATTGCATCAACAATTGTCAGTTCAGATAAATTAGATTAGAATTAGAGGAATCCTATTAGCAATACACTGCTGGAACATCAGCCAAATAGTCTGCATTTCATCATCACATAAAACACACTGGCTGAAAAACCAATTGGAATTGATTTCCATGTGTCAACACTGTAACCACTCCTGGGCCTGTTCTGCATAAGTGGCATTAAGATGCACAGCTCTGTTTGTGTTTGCTTGTCATTTAACAAATGCATCAGGAAGTAGGGGTGCAGGAAAAAATCGATTCGAATTTGAATCGTGTTTCCAACATGGTAAGATTCAGAATCGATTCTCATTTTCCAAAAATCTATTTTTTAAATTAGATTATGATTTTTCATTACAATAATGTATTAGATATTATGTTGTGTTTGTACAAGTTAAAAGAATGTGTGCAAGTATGAATAAATCAGACATCTTGTCTTGGATTTACCTTTGTGTGTTTACATTATTGCAATAAGTTGATAAAACCTTTACAATTATAAAAGCTACGTAAATGTACTCTGCTTTCATGCCAGCAGACTAGAGTAGATCCTGATAAATGAATTGAATAGAGAATCGTTTTGAATCGAGAATCGTTTTGAATAGACAAGCGTTTTTAAATGGGAAAATAATCGTTTCAGAATTCGAATTGTTTGGATTTGAAAATCGTGAATCGTGACCCCAAGAATCGATTCTGAATCGAATCGTGGGATACCCAAAGATTCGCAGCCCTATCAGGAAGTCTGCTATTATTCAGAGTTACACTAGGACATAGACCTGTCCTAGAGAGCAGACCTGTCAGACTGAACAAATCTAATGGACAGGACAGATGTAGTGACTATGACAACTAGGCAGTTGCGAATGTTTTATCCAATGGTTGCAAAAAAATATTCTTCAGTTGGTAAAATTCTCCTCGGCCAAGTGAATACATGTATAAATATCCTTACTTAACATCCACCGGGAGATTCAAGTTTTCACCCTGTCTGTCGGTCTGTCTGTCTGTGTGTCTAACTGCCAGTAGCTAATCAATGACAGTCAGTGACTGTTAGAGACTGTCTGTGACCGGCGTCAGTCATTGACTCGCGAGTCAATAACAACTATCTATTTTTTGTGAATTAATTACTGCAGACTATTGTGCCTGGTCCATTTCAGATAGCTGTGTGTACATCATCTCATTCTATGTGCCATTTCCTTTCAGTTTCATGTATAATGAACAATGAACACGTTGGAAAACTGCAAGAAGCTGGCTCCATAAGCTGGCTCTGTTGATTTGTGCCCCAAAGATCTTTGGTTGCTGGCCAAGTCAGAGTTTAAATGAGATTCACATTCAAGTCTGTTTGCCAATAAACTCTACATGGTGTCAAATTAGGACAAAGGAGATAGAAGAGTTATTCCTATCAGATGTTTTTTTGCCCTTTACTTTGACTAATATGGTCTCAAAATAACCAAGCAAGGCGAAACTAGAAAGCAGGAAGATGAAAAATAGATGCACTTCTGCACAGCTGCTGACTTAGGTCACCTAGTTAATAGAACTTGGAAGGCATGGAGCATTGTCTAATGGCGAGTACAGTCCTGTTGCTATCCTTAGTTATTTCCATCCTTAGAGCAACAGTACTGTATATGATGGAGATGAATGTACTGTATGTATGAAAAGTATACAATTAAGTATTCATTTTAAAGTTAGAGGAATTATTCCGTGCATAGGAAATAAAAGGTTCAGAACATGATGGGGAACACCACATTCACATTTGCACTAATAGTTCATACACAATGCATTCTTCATTTTAAAACGCAAATCTTTCTTTTTATATTTGTACTCTGTACTCTCTGAGTTAAATGAACGACTTGACTGAAGTCCCCCATGGATCTATATTAGGCCTGCTAGTTTTTTACCCTCCAAATCGCCTTGTAGACCGAAAATAGACAATCTACAAGTTCACGAACGTTCGCCCCAGAATACTAATAATAGTTACCTACTTTATCCCGAGGGGGAAATTAAGTATTTTCAGCCCAACCCAGCTGATTCACTGCCCACAAGGAGCGCGTGAGCAATTAGGGGTTAAGAGTCTTGCTCAGGGAGTCAGGGACACACATGGACTTTGCTACCCTGACCTGGATTCAAACCTGGGACAACCAGAGACCTATGGTTCCCCAGGCAGGCTCCCTAACCATTCAGCTATGCCACCCCTGTACATAGGTACACTAGGGTTAATGTGGTTAATAGAGATGAGTTTATTTTGTGGGGGGTATCACAGCAGAGAGGGTGTCAGAGCATGGTGAAAGGATAGGGGGGGGGGGGGGGGGCAGGCTGTCAGGAAGCCTACTAAAAGAGATGTATTGACAGCGGAGACAGAGTTTTAAGCATTGATGATTATGGGAAGAATTTGATCATTCCACAGTCAAATGTTGTCTTTGAAAAGTGTGACCCTACTATGTTTAAGAACTCAACATTGAATACTGTTATTACAGTGTTATAGAGTATGTTACAGTGTGTATGACTTTGACTAGTACAAGTTTGGTGAAATTATATATAAAAAAAGAAGGAAAAAAAAAACAATCAAGCAAGGATCATGGGGCAAGAATGTTACAGTAGGTTCATCATGGACCTGACTATTTCAGTAAACTCAGCAGATTCTACTTTATTCACAAAGGAAGAACATTGCAGAAATTAAAACACCCACGGCACAAAAAAAAATATCATTTTTAATAATTTATTTTACTTTCCCTTCTTTATTACTTCTGATAAAAAAATGTCTTACTTTTCTAGACAGCAGCAATAGACAATGCACAAGTAAAGCTCATTTAGCAAAGGCATTGAAATAATTCAGTTTGAAAAAATATATTTGAAATGTCTTTGTTGTAATTATGTTTTACAATATTTCATTAGCGAAAAGTGCATTCATTGTTCATTTTGTATAAAAAATGCTATGTACCGATATAAAACATCTGCAAATGTAAAAGCGGCAAGAACAAGTTTAACTTGACTTTTAATACTGCATTCTGAGGTGGATAAGTCCCTGTTTTAGCAGAAGCTGCCAATTCCTCCCAGATCTTTAGATTGTTTTATTGTCGTTGTCGGGTAGCAACCTTGTATGTCCAAAACTCATTTTTTTTTTTTGTATTTTAAAAATGATTTAAAATAGTGAAAATAGCCGATCTACAAGCACACCGCGAGGCGTTGTGTGCTTGTAGATCTGCTTGTAGATCTATTTTCACTAGTTTTGTGTGACAGTATTGTGTGATGAAGCAGGGCTTTACTTTATGAAAAAACTTCCAAATTTGAAATTTGGAGATACGGGCTTTCTGCCCAACAGTGGCGATAGAAAAGACCTCCCAGTGCCAAGAGTAAAAAAAAGAAAAAAGCTAATAATGCAACCCAGCCCTCTTTGGAAAATAAATTCACCCTCTATTGAACTCACAATCAATTTGAAAAATGGATTGTGGATGTGTAAGAAATACCTGTCCATCCCTGCTCTGACCAACACGTTTTATGGCTTTGTAGAGTTTATCATGCATCCCCTTTTTTCTTCTTTTTTGACTATTTCAGTAAACTCAGCAGATTCTACTTTATTCACAAAGGAAGAACATTGCAGAAATTAAAACACCCACGGCACAAAAAAAAATATCATTTTTAATAATTTATTTTACTTTCCCTTCTTTATTACTTCTGATAAAAAAATGTCTTACTTTTCTAGACAGCAGCAATAGACAATGCACAAGTAAAGCTCATTTAGCAAAGGCATTGAAATAATTCAGTTTGAAAAAATATATTTGAAATGTCTTTGTTGTAATTATGTTTTACAATATTTCATTAGCGAAAAGTGCATTCATTGTTCATTTTGTATAAAAAATGCTATGTACCGATATAAAACATCTGCAAATGTAAAAGCGGCAAGAACAAGTTTAACTTGACTTTTAATACTGCATTCTGAGGTGGATAAGTCCCTGTTTTAGCAGAAGCTGCCAATTCCTCCCAGATCTTTAGATTGTTTTATTGTCGTTGTCGGGTAGCAACCTTGTATGTCCAAAACTCATTTTTTTTTTTGTATTTTAAAAATGATTTAAAATAGTGAAAATAGCCGATCTACAAGCACACCGCGAGGCGTTGTGTGCTTGTAGATCTGCTTGTAGATCTATTTTCACTAGTTTTGTGTGACAGTATTGTGTGATGAAGCAGGGCTTTACTTTATGAAAAAACTTCCAAATTTGAAATTTGGAGATACGGGCTTTCTGCCCAACAGTGGCGATAGAAAAGACCTCCCAGTGCCAAGAGTAAAAAAAAGAAAAAAGCTAATAATGCAACCCAGCCCTCTTTGGAAAATAAATTCACCCTCTATTGAACTCACAATCAATTTGAAAAATGGATTGTGGATGTGTAAGAAATACCTGTCCATCCCTGCTCTGACCAACACGTTTTATGGCTTTGTAGAGTTTATCATGCATCCCCTTTTTTCTTCTTTTTTGAGCGGTGGTCACAACGCTCCTATACGTGGCCGTGTGTGTGGGTCTGTCTGTCTGTCTGTCTGTCTCCGTGTCTGTCTGTCTGTAGCCTGCAGTAACCTTTTCTGACCACACATGTTAAGGGAGGGGCGCTGTTGCACACACACACAACACACACACACACACACACACACACACACACACACACACACACACACACACACACACACACACACACACACACACCACCGCTCAGTTCACACGAGTGTGATTTTTTAAAGCTGCAATCCAGAACTTAAATGAATGAATATAACATTATTTTAACAATCTGTATGTTCATGCACTATAAATATATGCAGTGTTTGGAGGTGTCCTTATTGTTCCATTGAGAAATGTAGACTGGTGCCAGGATGGACACCTCTACCTACTGGTTGACAAGTAGCCCTGCCTGAGGCAAGCAAAATATCTCCCCTGGCCAAGCGGGGAT
Organism: Nannobrachium achirus; assembly: GCF_963921795.1. Lineage (NCBI taxonomy): Eukaryota > Metazoa > Chordata > Actinopteri > Myctophiformes > Myctophidae > Nannobrachium > Nannobrachium achirus. The sequence goes on from NC_137819.1 coordinate 29,835,907, forward strand.
TCCATCTTGGAAGATCGGCAGAAGTTTGGTCTCCCACACGGATCGAATCCAGAGTAGGACATTTAAAGCTTAGGGATCGCAGCTTTAAGTATAGCTGGGACATTGACTGTGACGATTTAAGGAGGCCTTCATCAGAACGTCTTGGGTTACCAGGCTGATGATGATGGTGTGATGGGAGTCATGGGACGTACCACTGAGGAACCAAGCCCTCCTGTACGGTACAATCCTGTGCTTGTTTAATTCTGAGTCCATTTATACGTTCTCAGATTTACACCAACACTAAGGATTATACTGTGTGGGAAACGTCCAGCGACGTTGAGAGGTAACTGGGTGTTTATGGTATAGGACAGCCTGCATCAGTTTGAGGGCAACAGCAAGACAAAGCCATCTCGGCTCTTCTTGAAGTCCACGTTGGTCTGGCCGGCCTTAGTCTCCACAGCAACGGTCTTAGGCTTACCACGCATGTGCACCTGGACGACTGGACTGCAAACCTTCACCGGTAAGGGGACTTTCCTCACTCTGAAACAGAGATAGATTAGTATTAGGATACTTACAAACCATACAGGAAAATCCATAGTACTTAAAGTCTAACAGTGTACACACATACTGTACATGTACAAGCACACACCATGCACAATGCAACGTACTAGGTCAGTGGTTTTAAACAAGTGATTCGGGACCACCAGTGGTCCTTGGACAGATTGCAGGTGGTACCCAGATAAGTGATGGAGAGTTGGTAAGCAAATGGACCCTTTATTTAACTCTCAAGAGTTAAATTATTGTTAAACATCTGCTTAATTTAAAAGAAGTCTACACAATTAGAGAATGTAGAGAAGATTTTCTTTTTTTTTAGATTTATTTATTTTTGGCTTTTATGCCTTTATTTGATAGGATACAGTAGACTGGCAGGAAATGGGGAGAGAGATGGGGAATGACATGTGGCAAAGGTCGTCCAGATCGGGAATCGAACCGGCGACGCCAGCAGGCATCATAGCCTAGTATGTGGTATGCGCCTAGACCACCAGGCCAGCGGGCGCCCCAAGAATTGTTATTTTGATCAACGTTGGCCTGTATCTCTCCTATGATACCAACACATGTAATTGTGGGGAGGAAAAAATCGTATCCAACAACAACAAAATATTCTAAGTATATTATACTCCAAGTCTTGGGTCTGAGAGGCTACATCGTCAAATGGTGGTCCGTGGCTCAAATGCTGAATAAATAATGGACCTTGATATGAAAAGGGTTGAAGACGACTGTACTAGGCTAATTATTACTGTTTTGAAGCTGAGCAGTCCATGACAACAAAATGGATCCTCTATTTTCATAGAGGGTGGAGGTGAGGGTGCTGTGGCATATCAAATCTCTTTGGTGGCAGACAGCTGGGAAGAGGACTTTTTCTGCCTCCCGGCTGCACTGTCAGCTGAAGATGATGGCCTGTGATGAAGGCCATGCTCCATGCTCTGCACTGACGTTCACTCAGCACCAACATACCCACCACTACTTTAGTGAAAATAGCGATCTACAAGCTTATAGATCTGCTAATTTCACTATTTTCTTCTGTCAGCGCTGCAACAGAACTTTATTTTGGAACCATAGCGATGTTTTTAAAAACACTGGGATAAATAAATACATTTTAATGTTACTGTATCCAGCAAATTAAAACAATGTGCACTCAGTAAAGAGAGCCCAACAGCTGGACTTTTAAACAACCACCCCTAAATGCACAAAGCGAATGTCGGCATCTGTGCTAAGCTACTCCCAACAGGTGTAGCCTTGGTCGCGAGTACACCCCTCCCCCCATCCATCCATCTCCTTGCTCAAAAACCCCCAACAACCAGCTGTCCCCCCCCCTCCGGGGCTGTTGAAACATCCGGCCCAGAAACCCACTGACCTTGCCCGGGTTTTGATTCGCGTGTGACCCTGCTGTCATCTGAGATTCGAGCGGATAATAAATAGGAAGGGTCCGGTGAAAGTTGACACCGGGCTAAGACGCCCTGAACTTCAGACTAAAAGCCACAAGCTATGCCTGTGTGTGCATAGTAAAGTCCTGCGTTCATCTACTGTACATCTGCGAGTGCACAAATGGAACCAATTGGACCAGCGTGAGGGCTGCCTGTGGATGATAGTCTGAGAGCAGAGCTGTGTTCCAACAGAGCTGTGTATGTAAAGCTACATGCTAAATGAGGACGGAGGCGGTCCACAATGCCTGACTATTACTAACGCACAGACTTGCTGTTTAACGACTTGTGCTCTTACTTTCTTCCCATCTTTCCATCATCTTCTGTGCAGAGAGGGGGCGGGGGTGGGGGGGGGGGAGATGTTGAATATAAACATGATAAACCCAGCAGTCTGCTGTTTGTCAATGGGGGGCCTCAAGCCACAGTCAAATAATTCACTGCCGCGTGTGGAGAGACAACATCACAGACAGAATTGGGGCACAACCAACAGCAGTTCATGCTGAAGACCCCCCCCCCTCTCTCTCTCTTTCTCTTTCTCTCTCTCTCTCCTGTTTCCCCCCATCATTTCCTCTGCATTGCTGGATTGTGCTAATCCAATGTGAACATATGCCTCTGGTGTCTCCGTTGTGGAGAATTATGGGCCATTTCATGTGTGAGCTGAATGCGTGGCAAGATGTGTTGTTAGTTACTGATGCTGCTTGGCCCTCTGTGCACAGTCCCTTTGTGCAGTGGTGGATTGTGCAGTGGTGGAAACTAACCAAGTACATTTACTCAAGTAAGGCACTTTTACTTTACTCCTCGTTTTATGCTTGCTCGATTAACTGATAATTGATGATGTAGCCTACCTCTTTTACCAGCTGCAACATTAACGTTCACATTAAAGTTATACCATGTAACTTTTTTTATAAAACAAATCTTAAAATGGTCCTAACTGTTAAATCGCTAAAGTTTTAGAACCCCCACTCCGTTATTTTCAGCTTCAAAAGCCTTCTCTTTATATGTTTTCTATGAGCCGTGAGGGGGGGAGAATTTCCCGGCAAAATGACGTCATCATACTACCGGCCAATCACAGCGAGGGTTATACACTGCCGGCCAATCACAGCGCATCTTGGAGTGGGGTCGCTAGGGCGGCCATATTTGTAGTCTCCCGTGTGTCTATACTCGGGTGCACGGTGATATGCATGGGTGAAGGAGTGTATCTCCGGAATGGCTGAACGCACAGGAACCAGGGACCCCTCAAAAGATAGATCTCGGCGAGGTGGAGGCAGACGCGGGGGTGTGAGAACCGAAAAACGGCCGAAAGACGCGGACGCGACCGAGGTTTGCTATAGAGCTACTGACCACAAGTTGAGCAACTTACACAGTATAGCTTTAATTTCCAGTCCAATATTATTGTAAAAGAGGCTATTCTGCATAATGAGTACTTTTGTACTTAAGTGTATGAATGCAGGAATGTTGCTTAGTTGCACTGTATTACACAGTATTACAACCACATTGTGGTTTTGCTATTTCTTACTTACGCAAAAATGGATTCCACCACTGCATGGGGAATCAAATCAACAGCGACCCTGTGCAGCACTGGTCCCAGGGAATAATGTACCATTGCCCTGATACAGTGCCTTTTGTTTGTGTGCATGTGCATGACACGTGTGTGTGCGTGCGTGTGCGTGCGTGCGTGCGTGCGTGAATGCACATGCGTTTGTGTGTTTGCACACAATGGCTACCCACATCCCTCTGTCTATTTTAGGAAATTATCAACCAAGGCCTTTTGCTCAACAGTCAATGCCACATCATTTCATCTGGCGGAAGGTTTAAAGTCCAATCATCAGGATCAACAAGGGTCACTCTGCCAGGCAGTTTAGTAACCTAATGCTTCTTAAATTACGAGGTGACCTATTATTAGCATACATCACAAAGACCATGAGGCATTTTCTAACCCATGATAATGTGTACCGAATAGAGTGCCCCTTATGCACACTGCCAATAGCTGTTTACCAGAACTCTGCCAATGGGGGGAAAACCTCTTCTCGATGAACTTCAATAAAACCCACTCACCCGCAAGCAAAGTAATTCTTGTTTCAGTAAGAGAGCATGAAGGGCGAAAACAATCAATGTTTTGTGGTAACTATTAATTCCGAGCTGTAAATAGCTGGGTGTCAGATCATCTGACAGACACAGGGCCTCAGGTGTGATGATGATGCTTCTAATAATACCACAGAAGACCCCCAGACTGGCGTTGGAAGGATCACACTCCCAGATCATCACATTGGGGGATCAAGGGATGTCTGGGGATTTTTTTCCATTCTTTCCACACACATGGACATAATGTACACATGCAGCATGTGTACTGTACATTATGACCATGTGTGTTGTACACAACCAAAGCTTCGCTTTCCCTCTCTCTCTCTCTCTCTCTCTCTCTCTCTCTCTCTCTCTCTCTCTCTCTCCACATGGCTATGAGCAGAGACAACTGGACAAAGAAACAGCTTTGCAACTAACAGTATTAGTATTCCAGATATCTGTACCAAGTGTTCAATTGAGAAAGGCACCTTATTTCACTGTATGTGGGAGTGTCCTAAGATGCAAATATTTTGGTCATAAAAGTCATAAAGTGTAAGCCAGGAATCTTTAAAATTACCGTTCCACTAAGTGCTAAGCTCTGTATACTTGGAATTCACCCAAGGAACTTTATACATTCAGCAAAGCAAACTAAAATCTTTGACTTTGGACTTCTCCAAGCTAGAAGAGCTGTGGCATTATGCTGGAAAAGTGTTGAAGCCCCAACATTGAGGATGTGGCATAGGGAGCTCATGAACTCTATCGGGCTGGAGAGGTTGACATATAAAGTTTGGGGTAGAAAGTGTGATTTTGAACAGTTGTGGGAGATGTATGTATATGAATTCATGGAAATAACTACCTAATGTAATAACAATATATGGTTAAAGAAAATCTTTGTAAATAATGTATGGGAACTATGTATTATTAATATTACTACTTTAAATAGGCATGTGCAGGTGGTATGTGTGTGAATGTGTGTGAATGTGAGTGTCTATGTCTTTATGTATTGAATGTAAAACGAAAAAACCAATAAAAAAAACACAGTATTAGCACTTTGAGAAACTGCATTAATGAGAGAAAAGTAGAGTAAAGTCTGCTGTAAATGTTATCATAGCTTGGCTTAGAGCTCACCGCCATGTAAAAAAAAGGTCAGAGAAGTGAAAGAAAGTCAATCGACTTCAAAAGCCAAATTGTATTTCTGTCAAACGACTTCCAAATCCCTGTGAAGGCTCAGTTGTTCACTAAATCACTGTGTCATCTTCGTTATTCCCCTCCCATCATTCATATGAATTCATAAACCGAATCCCAGCATCTCACTTCAATTCCTGCTCTCTCTCATCCATCCCCATTGCTGTCTGGACTCTCTCTTCCATCACTGGTTTCAGGTTGGGTTATGATTGGTCCTCAAGAGGAGCTCAAACAGGAGAGGGGCCAGAAGATTGACAGAGCAGAGCCAAAACAGAGAAAGATGGGTATCTCTGCACAGACCAAAGTCCCAGGAGAAAGAGTGATGGACAAGAGAGATGAGGAGGAACTCCATAAATGGTTGTTGAACAAGAGTGTGTCAGTATTAATATAGGATATACTGTCAGTGGTAGTTGAGTTGTGTTATACATTACAGCAGTCAACCTAAGCCTGATTTATACTTGGACATGGTGCATGTTGTGAGTTTGTACTGTAGATGCTTGTTGTGCTGCGACAGACAGCGTTGTGTGACATAAATTACGAATGAGTGATATATCAGGGTTTAATGCAGCACGTTATAGCCAAGACAGGACACTGTATCAATAATTGTTAGCCACCTTTGCTGAGAAAGAATTTTACTCTATTTGTTTTGTGAATTTCATTTGGACCAAACTGTTAATTCTGGTTCAAAGTTGGATACAGTCATCAACAGCAACGTCATCAGGCCAGAAAACATGACTACATGCAGGGGAGCGTTAATGGAGTAATTGCCTCTTTGGCCCTACTTTAAACTTCATTCATTGTATGCCGATCTACAAGCTGCAATTATCACAACACAATTTGCGTCTTTAGTTTTTTTACAAGCTCACAAAAGTTATTGTTTTGAGTATAAATGGATGAACTCTGCCTCCCACAAAAACTCCGGATAACCATCTTGACTATAGCTTTTCTTGTGGACAACACTGTACAGCCATTAGTAGTCCTTACTTCCACTCATCACATCATAAACACCTTCTATTTTCCCCCTGAAATCAAATGTATGTATATAGCAATTTTCCTCAGCTGCCTGACAACCGTCACTGGGGCAACGGCAGAATCTGCCTCCCAACTGAGTGTAGGGTTGACAGTTGGGTGAGGGGTGGGAGTGGGGATGGTGATGGTGGGGTATATCGTGGGCAGAGGCTATTTGAGTCATCGGGTGCCAACTGCTAAGGCTGCTGCTGGGAAGTGGGAAGTGCAACTCTGCATCACGATGAAGCTGTCCGTCGCTTCACACAGAGTTAGCACTGGCGTCAGCGCCAGTGACCAACGCCAAGACTTATATGTCATAATTATCATCATCAACATGCATTAAAAACAGAAGCCACCAGCTTCCCCCTGAGCCTCCCCAGGAAACATTGAGAAAATATTGGAACTACAGCACAGCCACCCGTACTATACTGGACACAGTGGACAGTACAGTATATTTTACCTACTGAGATTCTCAGTGGTGTAAAGTAACTACAGTAAGTACATTTACTTATGTAAAGGTATTTGTATTTGTACTTGAGTATTTCCAGTTCCCAGTACTTTTACTTCTACTCCACTACACCTCGGATCCAAATATTGTAATTTTACTCCACTACATTTATTTGAAAACTTGAGTTACTACTGTAGTTACTTTGCAGATATAAATGATAATATTATAAAACATACCTAAACCACTTTAGCCCTATTTTATTCCTTGGCTATTTGAAAATAGCCAATCTACAAGTACATTTTGATGCCAACACTTTCATACTTTTATTCAAGTATACTTTTTTTTTACACCACTGAGCACAGCCACAGTACTATAGTACAGCACACTATTACCTATACTGTGGTTCTTAAACAATGCTTTGCACTGAAGCACAATTGAGGAGCATAAAGTTTAATGTAACAGCATTAGCTTCAATCACTTTCCTTGACATTGATTTATTCTAAAGCCCCTCCACAGATTTCTGAGATAAGAGCAAAGCGGTTTAACGCAGCACACCGAGTCAATCGCTGAGGTAGCACGGAATGTTGCAACAAATTGATTGTCGACAGGGAAAGACAGTGTACCACTATCAAGAGTTTTTGCCGCGTGGAACATTGCCTACATCGGAGGGTAGCACACTTGGTGGATGTTATTGAAGAACGCAGTAGGATCATATAAAAAGCCTGCATACGCGTGATCAAGTGTCTTTCAATGCACTGACATATAGATAGACGCTCTTCAATTAGCCTATTTAAAATACAGGTCAGTTTGGTATGGTGATGGAAAATCTTCACTGTTTCAGTGCTGAGCAATTCATATTATATATTCACATTAAAAAATCTTGAAAGTTATTATCAATGCTTGTGCGAACATTTAAGGGATATTCCACTTTCATAAATGTTTTGGGTCTTTTTATCGCCTACTCAGGCTTTAGTGAGCTCCCCAGACAGTGTTTAAGTTGCTTGAGTCAATATTCAGATATTTGATATTCATTTTACCAGACACGCCCCCTTCCTATACAAACCCATTGTAACTTCAAACTCCATGATAAATTCATCGAGAACAACCGTTTTTGGTTCTGGTTACTCATACTGCCACCCTAATACGTGAGGGGCTGTGTTTTTTACATTTTCCCCAAAAGATATTTGACTGCTACAAGGTATTTTATTCAAGTTGGGCAGCCCAACTCCTCTTACAACTCCTCTCTCTCTCTCTCTCTCTCTCTCTCTCTCTCTCTCTCTCTCTCTCTCTCTCTCTCTCTCTCTAGAAACTCGTGTCAGCGACTTGCACAACACATAACACTTTCACAACACATTTTATGTGTTTCACTATCTCACAATCCAATCAAATCGACCCCTTTATTCCTTCTGCAATGTTTGATCAACTCTGCATCACTCATCCTGAAATCTGAGCATCCTACAATGTTATTGACAGCCCTACATCACCAAGGATATTAAATCCATTTTGTGGACAATGGTCATTAGCTCATTGATCAGGAAGTGTTAATCCCCTTAATCACGCCACACAGAGCAAACCCTTTCTACTTTCATAATGACACTAGAGAGAACTACAGTAGCAGAGAGTCTTCACAGACTGGGCTTTGGTTACATTTGTGAACACTGGTGGTGTCTACATGAAGGCTAGTTTTAAGGTAACAGCTCTGATTGGGAGAGAGGAAAATTGAACAATCTATAAATATATAAATTAGACAAATCTATATCTGTCTGTGTGTCTGACAATAATCCTCTACAAGGGCATACATGTGGATATGTCCAACATAGTTTGAGGATTGGTGGATTGGTGAGCTTCACATGACACTTTGGCCATCCAGACAATCAATATACGGGTAAGGCATAATAAACGGTAGTTGTATAGATGAGAGAGATATGAAGCAGGGACCCTCACTATATTATTGTATTGATGAGAGATGAAGCAAGGACCCCCACTGCATATTGTATAGATGAGAGAGAGATGAAGCAGGGACCCCCACTACATATTATACAGATGAGAGATGAAGTAGGGACTCCCACTATCTATCTGGAGAAAAAACATTCTATTGTAAAGGGTGTTACAAGGCTTTTAGTCGGTTACATGAACTGAAGATTCACCAGTGTATCCACACAGGAGAAAAACCTTTTCACTGTAAAGAATGTGACAAGAATTTCAGTCGGTTAGATCGCTTGAAGAGTCACCTGCGTATCCACACTGGAGAAAAACCTTTCTATTGTAAACAGTGTGAGAAGGCTTTTAGTCGGTTAGATCACCTGAAGAGTCACCAGCGTACTGTACCCACACTGGAGAAAAATCACCGTCTGCACAGTGGAGGTAAAAACCCAATGTGGTCAGACCGAAATATAGCTGTAGGCTTATAAATGCAATACAACAGGTAGTTCTAACGAAGAAATCTGATTGGTTGGTTTACCCATGCGAATAATGAGCATTACCATACTGGTTAATAATACTATAATAATAATGTTTTTTGCAAAACATTGTATTGCGGTTAGGTGTGCTGGATGTTTTTCATTTGTATCGGACTCACTCATCATAGGGCCATGGCACCCTTGTGCTCAAAAATACTTCCATATTAGCGAGTTGAGCACACCATTTGTTTTAGTCTTCAGTCATGTTACCTTGCCATCTGAGAAACAAGAACATTAAGGACAGCCACAGAGGGAGTGAGAGAGAGGGGGGGGGGTTGAGACTATTTCAGGCAAAGATGACGCCTTTCATGACCTAAAAAGCTAGTTGAGTTTCAGAAAGACAGGAGCCATTTGGACAGATTCCACGTCTGTAATCAGTGACACTCACATCCAAGAAGGGTCAGGCAGAGGGCCAGCCAGTACTCTAACTGTCACAGATTCTGTGTGTGTGTGTGTGTGTGTGTGTGTGTGTGTGTGTGTGTGTGTGTGTGTGTGTGTGTGTGTGTGTGCGAGTGCGTGCGAGTGCGTGCGTGCGTGCGTGTGTGTGTGTGTGTGTGTGTGTCTGTATTTCTACCAGGACCTCAATTTGCAAAAACAACATTCATATGAGAACCGATGGACAGGAAGAGGAACAGATGCCTAGGATTGGGTGGGGTTCTACCAAACAAAAGTGTTTGTATGAACCTAAGGAGGTCTTTCTATACTGGTGTGTCTAATGTTTAATTATGGAACTCAGAATGTGCTACACCAGGGCTCTTCAACGTTTTCAGGCCAAGGACCCCTTAGCTGAGAGAGAGATGAAGCAGGGACCCCCAGATTCCGTATAGTTTCATCGTTTGACAGCAACAATCATCAGTTTTGGATCCATGTCAATTTGTGTTTTCAGATATTTAACCATGCACTTGAACCGTCAATACTTAATAAACTTGACCTTTCACTCTGTACTTAGTCTGCTCTTTTTTCCCCCTTTACACCAAACCTCTTTGCCGAGAACGAGGCGTTGTGAGCTTGTAGATCAGCTATTTTTGGCTAAAGTTCTCAGAATATGGACGTTAGGGTTCAAATGGTTAATATAAAAAAGGAGAAAAAATGTTTCTATCACACAAAGACTTGAAGGACCCCCTGTAGTAACTCTGAGGATCCTCTAGGGCAGGGGTTTTCAAAGTTTTTTGACTCGGGCACCCCTGTAAATAACCTTTTCATCCACGGCACCCTTGAATTACACTGTTCATTTTTAGAATCTTACATCCTATTGGAGAAATATCCGTTTCCATCAGAACTGACTGAAAATAACGTTATACTTGACGTTTAACCACTTGAACCCCAGCATGCCTATTACCCAGCATGCCTATTCTAGTCGATCTACAAGCTCACAACGCGTCACAACGTGACGCGTTGTGAGCTTGTAGATCTGCTATTTTTGGTGAAGAGAGTTGTCAACTTGTCGTAGATGGAAAATAACTCATCAAGTACAGAGCAAATCAGGTCAATTTTACTAAGCATTGTGAAGTGATATTGATGAATTCCAAATATTATCAAATTATCTCGCGGCACCCCTGGACTGGCATCACGGCACCCCAGGGTGCCCCGTCACCCACTTTGAAAACCCCTGCTCTAGGGGTCCCGGACCCCCTGTTGAAGACCCCTGTGCTACACACTGGTGGGTGACACAATAATGAGTTTATAAAACGTATCTTTCAGTACAAATGAGCAAGCTGATTTAGTACAAACCTTAACCTCCAATCACACATTACAGTAAGATTTACTAATGCCATTAAGATATTATGACTGTGTACAGTATCTAGTATTTTACTCAAACATCGCCAGTGAGGGAGAGACACTGCATTCCAACAGAAAATGCCAGCCCAGATTTTAAAGCAGACAAACAATGAATATTTACCAACATGCCAAACACATTAGTCACCACAGCAATCAATACGCCGCGAACGCTGCAGCATCACTTGTCCTTCAATAAAACAGTCAACACCTAAATAATGAAATAATAAATTGACGCACCGATGAGGTTTACTGCTTGAAGAGCAGTAAAATGGCTTTTTATTAGATGCCGGCAGTTAGCCAATTTCTCTGTCATAAATTCACTCTGGATAAACAATCTTTTCTCAAGCAGCAGTCCCAAATATTTATTTCATTGCATTTTTTCTCAAGAGATAAAGTGCTAACATGTATTGTAATTAGCTAAATACACATTAGCATTGTGGTGGCCACAAATGTCCTGTATTAGCTAACCAGTAAGGCTCCCTAATCGGGAGATAAGCGACCGTAGGGCACTTATCTCCACAAATAGGGCAAAAATGTGTTTTGCCAAAATCTTCCTGATCCATGTTGATGACATGAGTGTAGACATACTGTGTAGTGATTTTCGTGATTTTAGGGCAAAATCTGTAGGAGCAGTGTCCAAAAATGTGTTTTTAAAAATCGGGCTGGAGGTGGCGCTATATGGGACAGATTCATGTTGATGGGATGAGTGTAGACATACTGTGTACCGATTTGCGTGATTTTAGGGCGAAAGCCGGCTCTCCAGACCACTCACATATTCATGCTTTGTGGTTAATGCAGTCATATGATTTAACCACTCCGGAGACCGGAAAGCGAAGGGTGACCCAGAAGACTGCAATTAAAGCAACACCATCACGGGGGGGGGGGGGGGGGGGAGCACAGAGAACACAGAATAATGAGCAGGGGAAGAATGAGGAAGAAGAACAACATGGAGAAAGAAAGACTATGGGGAAAAAAGAGAGGAGAGGAAAAGGGGAAAAAAATAACAAATTATGAAGAGGGTGAAAAACACCTGAGAGAAGTCATTATTGGGCCTATTCATTTGCAAACTCCCTTCACAAGCCAGTGTTTCCCTTTTTTAATGATTTGGGGAAATTTCAGAAATAGCAACAGGGGCCTAGCGGTCCAGTCGCATACCACATACTGTAGGCTCTGATGTCTGACAGCGCGTTGAGGGTTTGGGTCCCGATCCCGATGGCCTGTGCTGCGTGTCAGACGGTGTCTCTCCCTGTCTTTCTCACTGTTTCCGGTCTACCTACTAGTACCTACTGTACTATCAATAAAGGAAAAAAGCCCCAAAAATATCTTTAATAAAAAGAAAGAAAGAAATAGCAACATAAACAAAGTAATGGTAAGAATAGAAATAATTGGAGGAACTTAGAAAGTGCATTGTGCTGTTGCATGTATGCCGGCAGTGCTCGGAATTATTAACAAGAAGAATCTACTGCTAATTCAGGCTGCATTACACACTGGCATAAAAATATATATTTAAAGCTGCAATCCATAATATTTATATCTTTCCTGCAATTTGAACCCAGCTCAGGAGTCCACATTTCTACCATTGAGCTAAAACAGAATGCTCAGCAGAGGAGATATTGCGCTAGATATTGCGTTACTACTGTACAAGTACCAACACTAGTTTGCCACTCTGCGTCCCTACCTGAACACAGGGTCGACATTTCTTATGAGAACAGCAGGGAGAGTGAGACCACTGCAGATGTATTAGTTATATTGTATAAACATACTCTACCATACAGACTGGTTAAAATAACCTTTGATTCATCATACAATAAGTTCCGGATTGCAGCTTCAATGTGGGACAATAAAAACCCTAGTTGGCACTCAATGAGATTCTAGAAATCCGAAAACCACCATCAGTGTGTATTATATTCGTCCCATCTTCTGAAGCAGTGGTTCTCAAACATGGGGTCAGGACCCCAAGTGGGGTCCCCGAATTATTTTGAGGGGTCCCCAGATGATTAGCTTAATGTAATTTTTTTCCTCACTCAACGGTAAACAAACCAACACAGAGTATAAGTGTATACAGGGTATCTGCACAAAACAATTTAAACTTGCCAAAGTGTCAAATATTAAGTAAGCAAGAGGCGAACATTGTGAAAATAGGCGATCTACATGCTCACAACGCCTCGCGTTGCGAGGCGTTGTGAGCATGTGCCTCGCGTTGCGAGGCGTTGTGAGCATGTAGCTCTGCTATTTTCACAATATTTATCTGTGGAACAGAGTCACATTAAATGTAATACCTACAATTCCAAGTGCTTGTCAGGCTGGGGGTCCCCAGTTCAAATACTGTATGTTTATTTTGGGGGTCATAGCCTAAAAAGGTTTGAGAACCCCTGTTCTAAAGGTATGGCGAACCGTATCCTAAATCTTGTCATAGCCCAGTCATATCCATCCAGCTGTCCGAGCAGATGGCCCCTGAGAGACTAAACCCCCACATCCCCTGCCCCCCATCCATGTCTTTCTCTCTGGACTTTAGACATTCACATACACACATGCAAAGACATTCACATGCACACTCACAGACACAGACAGGGAGAGATAGACCGACAGACAGAGAGATATGTGCACAAGCACATAAACAAAGCTGACTCGGACATGTTGACAGCTAAGACCCTGGTGACAAGGAGAGAGAAAGCTAGAAAGAGAGGGATGAGAGGAGGAGGGAAATAGGAGAACATGGAGAAAGCTAGACACATGAATAAAGGAGAACAGAGGGGTCTAGTCTGCCGAGGGACCACGAGCCTGTGTGTGCCAAACAACAGAGAGCTACTGTAGTATTGAAGTCTGCTTTTAAATTGAACTGCTAATACTGCTTTCACCGATGACCCAATTTTGTACAACCCTCGTCTCTGCACGTCCTGATAAGCCAAACGCCGATAAGGCAAACGCTGATAAGCCAAACTCCTTTTTTTTTAAACCTCCTTTTGTTATGGTGAAATGTGAGCTCACCTGCATCGCGTTTCATTCCATTCATGTGTTTATCGTGCGCTTGCCCAGGCCTTACGTCCTGGGCATAAATATAACGATTGCATTCACCACGGCTACGTAACTCGCGCGGCCGGCGGAGCGCCGCGCGAGTTACGTAGGCGAGTTGCGGGCACTCGCGCCTGCGGCGCTCGGGCGTGAAGAGCAGGACCAAGGTCCGCTGGCCTTCGCTTGCAATGTCGTGGACAATAACTGTGACATATAACCATTGTATTGCTAAAAATAAGGAGGCTACTCTGTTTCCTTAACGAGACGGCAGAAGATCACTACGGTAGGAGACCCGGGCAGTACATTTGCGTTTGCCTTATCAGCGTTTGCCTTATCAGCGTTTGACTTAGAGGGATTTCCCCGTCTCTAGCTCAAGGGTCTTCAACAGGGGGTCCTCAGAGTTACTACAGTGGGTCCTCCTCCAAATCCTTGTGTGATAGAAAAGTTTTTTCTCCTTTTTTATATCAACCATTTGAACCCTAAAGAAGAGGTTTGGTGTAGAGGGGAAAAACAGCAGGCTAAGTACAGAGTGAAAGGTCAAGTTTATTAAGTAGTCTTACTGGTGTGTGGCCACCCACACACTGAAAAGGGTCAGAATGAGAGGCTGCAAAATGTGGCACGCACAGGCTAATACAGTACTGCTCCACTGACTGTTTCCTCCCCTGACCAACATCCTACACGTGTAAACTGAAAAGACTTGTACGTGACTCCCACGGCCCTGATGATCAGCTTCCAGGCAGAGGGAAAGTAGAGGAGCACGTGAGTGTGTGTGTGTGTGTGTGTGTGTGTGTGTGTGTGTGTGTGTGTGTGTTCTCAATTCTTTTAAAGCAAAGTTAAAGAACTTTCTGTTTGCCGCTGCCTTTTTCTGAGAATTTCTTTTTTGTCTCCACCAGCCGAAGGCATGGGGGAGAGTATGTTTTCCCTTCCGTCCGTCCGTGCGTGCGTGCGTCCGTCCGTCCGTCCGTGCGTCCTCGCAGTTTGTGAGAGCCTAATCTCAGTCGCCGTTGGCCCGGACGCTGCCAAAGTGAGCACACACACTCCCTGGATGCCAATCTAGAACCTCTGCCCTAAATTTTTCAAATGGGCCTTTTCTAGCGCCAACTAGTGGCCGATGTTTGCTAAACACATTTCGGTGCACTACTCTTACAGATTTTGTCCAAAAATCCTACAAATCGGTAGGCAATATCTCGACAGTCATGTGATCGACACGGATCTGTCTGATTTTGCATATTCCACCCTGATTGGCTAAGATTGGCTTCCAAAGTTTGTGGGATTGAGCCGTTTTGAACAAAATGCCTCAAATCACAAACGCAAAGTGCAATTATCATGAAATCGCGCACACACGTTCCCACTAGGCAGAGGAAGAAATGCCACTTAATTTTTTTTTAATCAGCCTCATGGTGGCGCTATAACAGCCCGATTTGTGGTTTTACCTATAACTCCACCGATCAGTTTCAAACTTTGTAAGCGCACTCCCTAGAGGCTAAGGATAAACCTTTGCCCTGCATTTTTCACATCAGCCTTTTATAGCGCCACCTTTGGGCCGACTTATGTAAAACACATTTTTGGATATTACTCCTTGAGATTTTATCCAAAAATCATGCAAATCGGTACACAGTATCTCTATAGTCATGTGATCAAGTCCGATCCGTCTGATATTTCATATTCCATCCTGATTGGCTAATATTAGCTTCCAAAGTTTGCAGGATTGCTCCGTTTTTGAACAAAATGCCTCAAATCATCAACGCAGCTTGCGATTACCGTGACATTTGCCACACATATTCCCACTAGGTCAAGGAACAAATGCTACCTTTTTAACATTGTCCTGTTATAGCGCCACCAGCAGGTAGACTTTAGCAAAACACATTTTTGGAACACAATGCTTGAAATCATGCATGCAGCGTCCGATTGCCATGAAAGATCTAAGGTGAAGAACATATGCCACCCTTTTTACATTGGCCTATTATACAGTAGCACCACCAGGACGCACGGCCTGGTGGAGACCTGTGCTCGGAAGAGCACTGCTTCTAGTTTGTCTTCTGCGCTGTAACTTAATTTTCGTAGTTTTCGGTTTTATTTGAATTTCTCACATTCAAATGTCCTTTTGGGATGTCTCAATGTTTCATGTTTTGTGTGAGGCACTTTGCCTTGTTGATGAAATAATGTGTACCCCAATACCCATACACTTTGCCTTGCGTTTGTGTGCGTAAGTGTGTCTGTTGCACACATTGTCATACACCCCTCTCCTCAAAAAAACACACACACACACACACACACACACACACACACACACACACACACACACACACACACACACACACACACACACACACACACACACACACACACACACACGCTTCCCACACCACGCTTAACGGAGCTCACGTCTGACTTTGTCTCGATATCTCCTTTTGACTAGGAGCCCGTAGGGGTCAAGACCCCGGCATTCACCCCCAGATGGTGGCACAAAGACAGGCGGAGGCAACACAGCAGCACGCCGCTCGGCCTCAGCTCCATGACGCCCGCTCCGCCTGCCCGCCTCCCACCCTGCCAGAGCCAGGCAGCTGCCACAGGGGTCCCAAATGACACCAATTCCCTCCCCCCAGTGGTGGAAAAAGAACTAAAAATGTTTACTAGAGCAAAAGTTTCAATACCGCAATGTAGAAAAAGTTTCCTTGAGTGAAAGTACAAAAATGTTGGCATCAAAATATACTTAAAGTACCCAAAGTAAAAGTACTCATTATGCAAAATGTCCCATTTCAAGTTTTCAAAATGTATATAAATCTATTTAAAATGGCCTAAATGTACAAGGGTTGAATCGGTTAATGTTTTGTAATAATAATAATCAGAATCTACAAAGTAACTAGTATCTAAGGTTTTCACATAATTGTAGTGGAGTAAAAGTACACTATTTGAAAATAGGTACTCAAAATTGTACTCAAGTGCAGTACTTTAGTACTTAGTTACTTTGCGCCACTGCTCCCAACCTGCCAGAGCCAGGCAGCTGCCACAGGGTCCCAAATGACACTGATTCCCTCCCCCCAAACCAAACACAGAGCAAAAGTCTAAGACATATACTCACACATGGGGAACGCTGTCATAAAACTCACAAAAGCTTCCCCGCAAAACCCCAGGACCGGCCATGCAAAAACACCCCCTTATAGACAAGAGTCATAAAAGTGAGACCCCACACACAATAAAATCTGCAGTGTTAACGTGTCCACATTTGTAGCTCTCAGAGTTAAATCAACGCGGAGGATTTAATTGGGTGAAAGAAACACGACAGCTGCATTGATAATGTGGACGATTCCACAGACAACCTTTTTATGTTGTGTTAGGTTTTTGGAATGGGCACCATGATGAAACCTGCATGGGAGATATGGTCTAGTACGTGTGTGTCTGTGTTTGTGTTGTATTGAGTCCGTATGATCCTGAATGGATTTGGGGGGGATTAAAAGACTTAGGGAACCAATCAATTTAGACAGAGAACTATTTCAGTAGGCTTATGACGACACGTGTGCACAGCCACGCGGGCACACATGCACACATGCATTCACACACACATGCAAAATGAGGTGGACACACAAAAAGATATGTGCAGCATTTCGAGCTTGTGGATTTGCTACTTTTGATGCTTTTGTGCGACGCTGGCGTAGTATGATCAAGTAGGACGTTAATTCACGAAAAAACGTGGTTAGAATATGGAGATGAGAGGTTTCTGCCCGACAGCAAGTTAAGCAACAATATATTCATACTTGGGGGTTGTGTTTCTACCACATCATGTGTCATCAAAGCCTAAGCCCATTAACCTAGCATGACAATGAAGTAAATGATATTCCTGGCATTTATCACTGTCATAGTTGTCTGCGTCTGTTTCCTGCAGTGAATAACTGGCGTGAAATGAATTGGCGGCGGTGACATTTGGTCATGTGTGAATCTGATCTATCAACAATGTTTATAAATCTGTTTCACATGCATCACAGTCAGACAAATTTGGATGGCACAACCCTCGAGTGTTCACACCGAGTGCATGCACGCACCCACCCATGTGTGTGTGTGTGTGTGTGTGTGTGTGTGTGTGTGTGTGTGTGTGTGTGAGAGAGTGTGTGTGTGTGTGTGTGTGTGTGTTTGTATAATCTGTATATCACCCCCAAAATGACTTTTTTTTTCTTATCGATTACTCATCCCATGGAGACTTGAGTTCAATAATATATATTATATATATATATATATATATATATATTCTTTTTCTTTTTTTCATTTCGCATTCCTATGACAATAATTTGATTATAATAAATGTAGCCCCATTGATTCCAGGGACTGTTCCAGGGACCCCTCAAACATAAATGTTTCAGAAATATTAAAATCTTTTAAATTTGTATTCAAGATTTCTCTATTTTTGAATAGCCCTTCTATTTTTGATTATCCGAAGTATAAAATAGGGTTAAACAGGTTAAACTAATTTTGAAGCCATCTGCTGGGGGGACGCCCTGGGACCCCCTGAAGGACCCCTGAAGAACAGCTTGTCTATGGAGAGGTTTCATTGTGAGAACAGGGCACCGCTCACCGTGTGAAGTGGTCGACCAGCGTGCCCACCAGCTCGCCCACGCGGTCCAGGTTGGGGCACAGCTCCCCTCGCTGTAGGCACAGCACCATGTCATCCTGGGAGGTTGTGTGCAGCGCCACCATCTGGTCAGCCCCGCTGGTCACGCTCAATCCCGTTAACTACACAGGGGACAAACCAAGAACATAAGAGCAATGGTTCCCAAAATATTTTTTTAGCTCAAGACCCGAAAGAGAAATTAGATGTTTGCCTTGGACCCAAATTAGTGAAAATAGCAGATCTACAAGCTCAAAACGCTTCACGCCGCGTTGTGAGCTTGTCGTGTGAACAGTTGGACTAATATGTGTGTAGTTCATTTTTGTATGCATCTTTGTATTCCTGCGAAACACTTTTTCTCCTGCATATGAACTGTAATATGTGCTGAAATATGTGCTGTACAAATACAAATTTGACTTGACAGTGACAGGTGTCTGTCTGGCTGGTAATTTACTTACATATAATCTACATACAGAACCTGCATAATATCCAGTACATAGGTCAATATTAGTTCGGCATAACACAATACAACAAGGATTATCCTGGACCAAAAGCAGGTTAGGAATAGGAATGATGTCAAACAGATTAGTTTGGTCTAATTTAAGTGGGGTGGTGTAATTCTTCCCACCGCGCACGTGTGTAGGGAAAGGGGGTCATGAGTTGTGGCCCAGTTGGAACTATGCATGCACAGACTTAGAAGGGCAAGCAGAGCAAGACGAAGAGAGAGGGGAGGGGGGAGGCGGACAGAGAGACCAAGAGAGAGATAGTTGGAGGATGGAAAAGAGAGAGGTAAGGGGGGGGTGGCAGACAGAGAGAACAAGAGATAGTTGGAGGATGGAGAAGAGAGAGGGAAGGGGGGAGACCAAGAGAGAGTCGGAGTATGGAGAAGAGAAAGACAGCCAGAGATAGAGCGGGAGGGTGAAAGACAAAAGAAGGTGAAGCTACCGGTACACAATAGATTGTAGAAAGAGATAGAAGGGAGAAAGGAAGAAAGCGCATGGCACTAAGCCTCTTATAGCTGGCTGGGATGAGCCCACTACAAACACAGGTTAATCCACTCCAGAGGGGCCCACGGGGCTGTCCTTCCTTGTGTTGTCAGGACAGTGGTTCTGGGACAACCTGTCCTTCAACGCTATACGGAACACTGCTGAGGTTAGGTGGGAGCATAATATATACCGGATATGACAGTGTCATACTCATCAAAGCAGGGATAATCAGCTCTCGCTGGTTTAAGTACAGGGACGTGCTGGGCCCCTGATTCAGCCCGAGAAAAAGAGTTGGAGAGGCCCTCATTGCGCGCTATAGAGAGATCTCTCTCTATAGCGCTGCTGCTACTCGTCGTTGTGGAAACCTTGTATGTCCAAAACCGTTTGTTTTGTATTAAACTAGTGAAAACAGCCGATCTACAAGCACACAACGCCTCGCGGTGCGAGGCGTTGTGTGCTTGTAGATCTGCTGTTTTCACTACTTTTGTGCGACGGCCTTGTATGATGAAGCAGGGCTTTGCTTTGCGAAAAAAATTACAAATTTGAAACTTACGAGGTTTCTGCCCGACAGTGACAATTTACTTTGTTGGCCGCCCAGCCCCCAAAATGGAACGAAGGCCGTAATTTTATTTTAAATTTTTTCCTAATGGCCGGCCTGGACCGGCCTGGAATGAACCGGCCGTTCGGGAGTTGTCCCGCTTTTCCCAATAGCCAGCACGTCCCTGTTTAAGTACAATGTTATGCTACAACAGGTTTGGACAACTTGTGCCTGTCCCGATTTTGAGTCGCCACAAAACCTGTGATTATCCAGAAATTCCATAGAATGATAATACATTCCATTTAAAATGTGTATTACTAATAGGGATGGAGCTTGTTAATCTTTATTGATAACGAGCACCTTATCGATCATACTTATTGAGCCGGGCTTTTATCGAGCCCACTATTGAGCGTTTTTTCTAAACAGAACTGGTATCTTTTTTTATTTGCCAGTTGTTGTGACCAGGCCTGGAATTTCATCATTTTAGGGGCAAGGCCACTTGGCCTTTGGAGTTGTCTATTTTTTGAGGGCACAAAGGCCAAATACCAGGGCTTGAAGGCCATCAAATAAAACAAGATTTTAGTCCATTGAAAGAATTTGTTGAATTTAAGGGTTATGTAATATGTGGTACAGAGGGGCATTAAGGCCACTGTGGCCTCAGGTCATGCCATTTCTTTGAGGGGCACAAGGCCAAACTGAGGGGCAACGGTGGCCATGGCCTTCATGGCCTCCATGAAATTCCTGCCCTGGTTGTGACTGTGAGTTTGTGGCTGACCACCATCTATGAAGATGACAATTGACAAACGTAACAAATATTATCATCAAATATCATTAAAACAATCATTCATTAGTGTGCAGTAAGGCAAATGGATTTATATTATGAATGGTACTGTAATAATTTCTTGATCGCCTCTTGTCTTGATTGTTTAAACATGATGTCATGGGCCGCAATGCTCGATAACAAGCGTGATAAGCCCAAAGCTTATTGATACTGGGTACTCAATACATGTGTTATCGAGTTTGTAGCAGGCCCTTGTTTCGAGCTCCATCCCTAATTACTAACACACATCAGTAACAACAAATCAATAACACACTTAAGAGGCCATTATCAATTTGTCCCATTCTTCCATAGCATTTTCTCAACAAGGTTACCTTTCCAACACCAAGATAAAAAAGTGCCGGGCACCCCTATGTTATGTCACACTCCATTGAGTCACGAGGGACGATGTGAGGCAAGAGCTGAACTATTTCAAAATCTCAAGTCTCACTCTGACCTAATATCAACTCCATTTTGAGCTTCGGCGCTTAATGGTATAGGCTATCTTTAGCCTTTCTACTGCCGTGCATAATGACTGTTTTTAACCCTCTGGCATTGTTGCTTTGTCTCTCTAGAATTGTTCTTGGAAAGTCAATGCTGTCTCGTTATGTTATGCAGGTTTCATGTTTTTAGCTCAAATGATTTTGTACTGTGCTTATTGAACATGCATGTCATAACATGCATGATCTCTTCCATCAGGGAAATTATTCTAAATAAGCAGATAGGCTTCTTCGTTTTCTTTGTAGGTTTCCTTTTTGAGCGGTGGTTACACCGTCTCCTATACGTGGCCGTGTGTGTATGCGTCCGTCCGTCCGTCCGTCCGTGTGTGTGTGTCTGTATGTAGCCTGCAGGCCTGCAGTACCTTTTATGACCACACATGTTAAGGGAGGGGCGCTGTTGTTCAGGCCAGGCCAGACCAGGCACACACACACACACACACACACAGGGGGGAAGGGGGGGGAAGGGGGGGGGGGGTAAACCACCGCTCAGTTCACACGGGTGTGATTTTTTGTACTGCGCTAATTCTGCTCTCTGCAGAATCGCCCAGTCACATTTGTCCTAATCTCTCGAGACAGACTCTGATAGCTACGCAGATGAAGAGGAACAAACGAAGTGGGCGTTTCCTTTTATTTGACTATGGTTAGCCAGATTGCATTTGCCCAGGCTCTCTGTGCCTAACTCTCTCTCTCTTTAACTTAACCCCCCAACCCCTTCTTAGATATTAGATATTAGATATTTCTCCTCTGCTCCCATGAGTCCCCTTGTCCTTCAAAGCCCAGGCCCCTGTCAGATACCTGATCCAATTTCTCAGATCAGTGCATGATGCTGCTGCAACCACAGTGTGACCACAGACACTAACGCATACACACAGTACGTGGCCACAGAGAGTAGCGTCGCCGGACCATCTCACTCCCTAACCGCTACTGAGGAATGTAGGTCAGACGAAACCAACCGTCTCTCCATTGACCTCTCCCTCCCACAACAGCTGTGTTACCAACATTCACCTGAATGCTTTAATGTAATGCCACTGCAGTGAGCGTAATTGAATGGGCCTACGTATACAAAATGCTTACGTGTGACCCATAAGTCCCATGTAGCCTATATAGAAATGTAGACCTTTGTTAATATCGCTGAGCGATCCGGTGAACATTCTGATTACGAGACAGTCCCTTAGCTACGGCCGCCCGCAATATTAACTGATATTTGCATCATTAAGCAAGTGTGACAAGAAGCTGGGTGGCTGAGCCGGTGTGTTGGTGGGTCTGCGTCATTGTCTGTGTCTTTATGAGTCCGTCGTACATGAGCGTACTTACGACGTCTAAGGGAATCCTTTTCAGAACTTTGTACTGCTTCTTTGGCCCCAGTTCGTAGATGTTCTTGTCCGTGAGAAGCAATACACGGTCTGTAGTTTTGTTGAAAACAAGACCACAGATTACCTAAGATTGGAGGAGTAGGGGAGAGAGAGAGAGGATGAAATGAAACAGAATCACATTTATTCAGGCTCATCTTACCAATACCCATATTTTCAGAGTACTTCTAACAAGTAAGTTTTTGGCTTGCCAACATTTTCTTTACTGACAGCAAAAAAGAGACTTCATACAAAGACTATGAATACCAAGAGAGAATGTTCTATTGAATCTATTAAAGCTGTATTTCTTTCCTTGTTTTTAGTTCTTATTCTTTTTCATCCATCTACAGTATCAGTGTCCTCATATGGTCTAATAGGCTTTGTTTTAAGTGGTCCCTAGCATTTTGGTGGAGGCCCTTTTTCGGATAAGGAAAAAATATGTTCATTATTACCCACTGCTGCAGTGAACTGATAAGCATACTTTCCGCACAAGGTATAATAACGTACAAATCTATGACTTAACTCCAACTGATTTATGACGTTATTTTCCAATCTAAAACTTGGGGTATTAAAAACTTGGGCTAAGGCTGAAATTAGTTTAAAATCATATGACTTGTAATTAAGCCTGGATGATTAACAACTCCGTTCTCACTCCCCCTGCTGTGATCTTTATTTGGGCAAGTAATGTCGGAAGACAGACTCATAATGCGCAACAGCTTTATAATGGGCGTTGTGAGCAGCCGGAGGCAGGGGGCTAAATGTCGGTGTGAAAAAAACAACCCAAAAGGCTAAATTGAAGACACAAAAGACTGAAACTCCTCGTGGCAACAAGCAGACACTGCAATGTGTGCACAAATTCAATACGTACTTTCCTACAGAAGCCAGAGAAGAGGACCTGGCTGTACTGGTCTTTGTTCCTCAGATCCTTGGACGCCCTGATGAAGTTGTGGCTGGTCTGAGGGCAGTCCCTCGCCTGCATGGAAACCAAAGACCGCCGTATTACATGAAGCAGACTGCTGCCACCAACTTCTGATGGGATAGGATTGCATCTCCTCGTTAGTCATAAAACTCTCCATAACCTCCCACAGACTCTTTCAAGCCATATAACGCTCTGATTCTATAAGGGAGCAGATCAAAGCTGCGGGCCTCGGGGCTGCCGTTACCAGACACCGCCTCTGACGGGCCTTTGGAAGCAGGAACGTGGTTGTGCTGATACTAGAGCCCCTTTATGACAAGTACAGTGGGAGCAATGAAAGAGTGAAACCTGACACTGTGTCAAACGATGCTCCGATAAAACGGACGACTGCGTAAAAGCAAAGGGTCGCTCAGGTCAGATTATTTGAGTGGTAGTACAGTTAATCAGTGTGAAAAGTAGGCCCACAATTATGGCGAACTGTCTCACTGTATCAAAGTCTAAAATAAATATGCTTTGATGTTAATTCATCGGGCAATTCACTATAGATAATCTGTCCTGACAGAGGTCCAAATACTAAAGACTTTGTTTGTGCATTAAATGCACAAACAAAGTCTTTTAAAGCATTTGGAAATAAATAAATGCATTTTATTTATTAATTTAGACTTGCCCGTAAATAATAAACCAGGCTTTGTCTTTGTTGACTAATGCTTTGCATGGTGAGCTGGAGGCAGTGAAGATGAGCCGCCTCAAAGTCACGGGCAGCAGGGGTGTCGCACCACATTCTGGGCCCTGAGTACAATGATTCACTGTGGCGCCCCTGTGCTTTAACTATTGAAAAATAGCAGATATACAAGCTCGCAGCGCGGCACTAGCTTGTAGATCTGCTATTTTTGAAAAATCATGAAAATCTTTAAATAATTCAAATCCTTCTAAGGTTTTTTTTTTAAAAAACCTATGTTTCGATGTCAGTGGAGCTCAAACCTTTTCATGTGAAGGACCCCCAAAATGGTATGTATTTCGCCACGGACCCCCATCTCCAAATATTGAGTTCCAGGGACTCCCCAGAAGCAAAATTTGAGTTACAAAATACATATATTCAAAGATTTGCACACATTTTCCACGACTTTTCAAAAATAGCAGATCCACAAGCTCGCAGCGCTGCACTCTGTGCCGCGCTGTAAGCTTGTATATCTGCTATTTTTCAATAGCTAAAGTATAAAATAATTAAGGCCCCTTGGGCCCTAGTAACCACCTTGGGCCCTAGTAACTCAGTCCCACTTTCCTACCCCTTGTGACGCCCCTGACGGGCAGACTGAAGGAATGACGCGTGGCTTCCAGCAGTCATGTTCACGGCACCTCAAGGCATCTCTCATGCCACCAACCCCACATTAACCCCCGGAATGAGCCCAGCATGAAACCCATTAGAGCGGGGCCGTGTTCATAAGTGCCGTCAGCCTGACCTTATCATCAGTCATACTGCTGCTGTTTACTCTCGAGCTCATCACATGTATAAATGATGCATTCATTTGAATGGGATTCTGTGACTGTGACTGATGTCATCCTATTCGGAAACTACGTTTACTGTGTCAGAACGGACAGATCTGCTGTATATCACTATTGTGCCCTCAAGATCAGTGGTTCTCAAACTTTGAAATTTGAAGTTCTCCCCTTAACGTTGACAGTGTACAAATGGAACCCTGTCACGGTCCATTTCTACACTGTCAAAGTTACAGTTACAGACTTGTAAGGGTCAATTTAGACCCCCATAAAGGAACCTAGAGAGTTCCTGAAATCCACATTTAGAACCACTGCTCTGATTTCCCTGCAACTCTACAAAATTCCTAAAAAAGTTGTATATGGGAAATATATTGCAACAAAGTAACGCTTGCTATGCATCAACATGCTGAATTGTGGAGCAAAATGCAAAGCATGTTAATGACAGGATTGCTTTGGTCTGTCTTGTGTCGAGTTGTGTGCTTGTGTCACATATTACATTGGAAAGGTAGTCTCGTTCCCAGGCTCGCCCAATGCCCCAGTCCTTCCTCTCTCCAGCCAGAGCGCCCATGGCTGCCACCTTGGCCCGCACCTCTGCCATGTCAGATGGAGGGATGTTCTTCACGATCTGCCTCGCCCACCACCTGACAACGGGAGTAAAAAAAAAAAAGGGAAGTGGAGTGGAGTTAGCCTGGTTCCAGCCCATAGACCCGCCCACTCTCAGAGTGGACTGTTTCTCTGGTCTGGAATTGTGTTCATAATAAGTGATTTCTGGAGCCGAAGTGACGGCTCCTCCAATTAGCGCAGGGGGTGGGGGTGGGTTTAACAAATAACCAATCCGTGCCGTCAAAGTCCCTCCCCTCCAGAAACCGCTCAAACAGGGCACAATGTCAGACTCAAGCTTCAGCTGAGTCTGAAATCAGGCTAGAAGTGGAGTAACATCAAAGATGCATCAAGGAAACACCGTAGGTGTACTACTGATACAACTTAACGGCCCAAAATAAACTTTAGCTGCAATGACAAACATACCCAATCCCAGCCTCAAATACAAACACGCACGCATGTACTCATGCAGGAGTGGACGGACAAACAGCGTGTACATGCACACACACACACACACACACACGCACGCACTCACACACGCACGCACAAACACACACTCCACCCAAACCTAAATGACATTTCTGCAGTTGCTATTATTAAACAGAATTTGCATATAGATGTCCAATCTCCTTACATGCATTAAATATTGAATAAGTTCTGACCTACGATGCAGCATAGCTGTGATGCTGTGGAACTGAGCCAGTGAAGCGGGAGGGGAGGGCCACTCCACACTCTTTCCGTAGTCGGCCATCGTGCGCACGTTAGCAAATCTGCTCTCCACCTCCCAGAAGTGGGCCTTGACCTTGTAGCGCTTATAGCAGCCCATGATGTGGTAAATGGCTCTCATGCGCCGGCACCTCATGCGGGCCAGAGCCCCACGCCAAACCTAGACGATGGGGTTTGAGAGAGAGAGAGGCAGGAAAGGCAAGGGAAGCAACGGAAAAACAGACAGTAAACATGAGGGGATAAGTGAAAAATGTAATGAAAGCAGTGGCGTGAGAGGGGAGAGAGAGGTTTCAGTGAAGCTTGCATCGCATTAAACATTCACATGCCCTGGCACAAGACCAGTAGACACTCCTGCTGCATTGGATACAAACATATACTTCATTGAAGGAGCAGACCTAATTTTAGATTAATCCAAAGTAGGTCATGGGAAAGTCGAAAAACAGCTACTGTAGGGCGTTTCACGATGCACAAGAAATAATTAATTTTACATATAACTATATATATATATATATATATATATCCTCTGATTGCATTAATTATCTCAATTATTGTTACTGTGATTTGCTGTCTCTGATTTCATTTGGCAGACGAATTACAGTCAAACGTAACTGACAGCCTTATTAATCAGACAGAGTACAATTTCTTTCTTTTTTCTTCCTCCAGCAGTCTGACTAAGATGTGGATGAGGATAACAGTGATGCTGATGTGATGAAGTGAGAACTGATACTCATCTTGTCTTCATCTAATAAAAATCACACCCGTGTGAAGTGGAGCTGTGTGTGTGTGTGTGTGTGTGTGTGTGTGTGTGTGTGTGTGTGTGTGTGTGTGTGTGTGTGTGTGTGGATCATGTGTACCGATTTTTGTGACATTTGAAGAAAATATGTAGGAAAAGGAGCAAAAAGTGTGTTTTGGAGAAAATTCAAGATGGCGGAAAATCTATCGTGGCGCAAATCCCATGGCCTATATGGGGAGATGCGTCATGACCCAAGGAATCCAGGGAAAAAATATTTTTAATTTTCCGACCTACGGTTCAAGAGTTACAGGCCAAAACGTAAAGTGGGGTGTTATGGCGCCACCATGCAGCCAAATGACACAATTATTTTTTATTTAATCCTTGAAATCATTATGAACCTCCTCTCCAAGTCTTGAAACTCTAGCCCCTATGGTTTGCGAGAGACAAATAATTGAATGTGAGTTTTTGCGATTCCCATTATAAGTCAATGGGGAAAATTAATTCACTAATAAATTAATATCAATGAAACTATAGAACCTTTCTCTTAGAAAAGTAATAGCCCACGATTCCCGAGTAAGCCGGTCGATTTGACATATGGCGCGAGTGTGTGGTGGCAAAACTGTGGGACTAGTGGCGTGCCGAAGTTTAGGAAGTTCAGGCTACATACAGACACACACACAGACAGACAGACAGACAGACAGACAGACACACAGACCCACACAGCCACGTATAGGGAGCCTGTGCTTCACACAGCTCCAAAAATCACACCCGTGTGAAGTGGAGCTGTGTGTGTGTGTGTGTGTGTGTGTGTGTGTGTGTGTGTGTGTGTGTGTGTGTGTGTGTGTGTGTGTGTGTGTGTGTGTGTGTGTGTGTGTGTGTGTGGATCATGTGTACCGATTTTTGTGACATTTGAAGAAAATATGTAGGAAAAGGAGCAAAAAGTGTGTTTTGGAGAAAATTCAAGATGGCGGAAAATCTATCATGGCGCAAATGGGCGTGGCCTATATGGGGAGATGCGTCATGACCCAAGGAATCCAGGGAAAAAATATTTTTAATTTTCCGACCTACGGTTCAAGAGTTACAGGCCAAAACGTAAAGTGGGGTGTTATAGCGCCACCATGAGGCCAAATGACACAATTATTTTTTATTTAATCCTTGAAATCATTATGAACCTCCTCTCCAAGTCTTGAAACTGTAGCCCCTGTGGTTTGCGAGAGACAAATAATTGAATGTGAGTTTTTGCGATTCCCATTCTAAGTCAATGGGGAAAATTAATTCACTAATAAATTAATATCAATTAAACTATAGAACCTTTCTCTTATAAAAGTAATAGCCCACGATTCCCGAGTAAGCCGGTCGATTTGACATATGGCGCGAGTGTTTGGTGGCAAAACTGTGGGACTAGTGGCGTGCCGAAGTTTAGGAAGTTCAGGCTACATACACACACACAGACAGACACACAGACAGACAGACACACAGACAGACCCACACAGCCACGTATAGGGAGCTGCACACAGCTCCAAAAATGATTTGTTTGTCGATGTGATATAGATAATAATTGATATTTCCAATATTTTATTTTGGGCTATTAATGTCTTCATTTGAATGATGCTTAAAAATATGTTTGTTTTACTAAAGGCATCGAAATAAGTTAAGTAAAATAATCATGAACTAACATACTAGAGCAGCGCTAGTCAACCTGCGGCCCGTGGGCCGCATGCGGCCCCTACGCAGCATGTCTGTGCGGCCCATCATGGTCATACCAATAAAAATATATTTTGTATACTTTCAGTGTTCACAAATCATTTCTGTTTCTCTCCAAAACCACTAGGAAACAATTTTATGTCTTATTTTATACAATACCTTTTTTTTGCTATTTTGTTTGTTCCAAAAGAAGAAACTTCATAATTTCATTGATCATTCCATGACAATCTTTTTGTTCAATGAGGTTTGGCCTTAGATGGAAATGTGGCTGTTTTCTGTGTGTTTCCTACATTTTTAGACATGTATTGTGTTACAAAATCATTGTCTAAACGTCCAAAATAGGACCGTCATTGTTAGCTTACGGCCCTTTGACTTTTTGTCACCTTCTGTATGAAGAGCACAAGGATTGGGATGAGAGCAGTCCTCTCCTGCTCCAGCGAAAAGAGCGACCGTGGCGTTCGGACAAACAGCTTAGTGTGTCCGTAGGCCACATCGTCTTGGAAACCATGCTGGGTGACGATAGCTTCCACGGCCTCCCTGTCTGTGGCCATCAAGTGGTTCGGCCATGTGTATTCACATGTCATTTTATACCTACAGGGTACAAAGGAAAGAAGGAGTCAAGAATCAAATTGTAGTCTATTCATATTCATATCATTCGTCCAACTAATGCTCATATAAAATGGTACCAATTCTTCCAAGAGGAGGGCTGTGGGTTCAGAAACCTACCTACCAGTGACATCATCGTTAGGAATGTTTTGGTCATTTCAAATAACATTTCTAACTTTTTCTACTTTTGCCATCTTTTTCAAAAAAATGAATGCAAGACCCATGGCTTCTATTTCAGCTTTCTAAATTCCCAGGAAGAGAAAGGCTGTAGTTTCTATTAGTTTGGAATCCCCATCGATGATGTCATTGGTAGACAGGTTTCTGATCTTCTCCATATACCGTAGCCCACTAAGGAGACGCAGAGTGAGTTGGCGAATATTATGCCATCTTATAATGAGCATTAGTAATGACCAAATATATGAGCATAAGTTTGAAAATTGGTGAAGTGATCCTTTAAGTGTTATGAAAGCCTTCCAGTTCCAGCATTGTTACTGTCAGTGTCTATATGTCGGGCTCATGTGAACAGTTATAGCATAGTCATAGTCTTGTGTACTATAGTACAGAGGTTCTCAACCTTTTCAGGCTGCAACCTCCAAAATAATCATATTTGAACTGGGGACCCCGCACCCTGACGAGCACTAAGAGTTGAGGCATTACATTTTGTATAACACAGTTCTATTGTGAAAATGTCTGCCTCTAATATTTGACAATTTGGCCAATGTTTAATTTGTCATTTTAGAGGTATTAAATTGTCACTTTAGAAATGTGCAGATACCCTCTATACCAGTGTTTCTCAATCTTTTTTGGCTTGAGTACCCCCTTTCCCTGATTTCTGAATCCAAGTATCCCCTTTACCCAACAACATTTTGCTCATAAAACTGCAAAATTGCAAAAGTTTCAAACAGTGTTTCCTGAGCACTGAGCAGATTTATTTTCAACACTGTGGCCAAAACATTTCAGTCCAGTTTTCATATCAATAACTATAAAACGTTCAAGCACATCCCAGGTGCCTGGTACTATTTAATATGGGGTAGCAACTCTCAGGCTCACACCAATGTCTCCATGTATCATCATTAAACATAACATATTTTTCCCCCTCCTAATTCAATGTTTTTTAATTCTTTAACTATGAATAATATCTTTTTTGGGGGCATTTTCCCGAGTACCCCCTGCAGTACCTCTGCGTACCCCTAGGGGTACACGTACCCCCATTTGAGAAACACTGCTCTATACAATTAAACGTTATGTTGGTTTGTTTACTGTTTGAGTGAGGAAACAATATTGCACATTAAGTTAATCACCTGGGGACCCCCCAAAATAATTTGGGGACGGAGAACCACTGCTATAGTAAATGGCCAAGAAGATGGCTAGTGCTAGTGACCTCATTCCTCACCTCTGCAGAAAGCGTGCATATAGTTGTCGGTAGGCGAAGCCTGCCCTGCGTACCCTGACGTTCTCCAGCAGGCCCAGGTAGGCCACCTGGTGCTGGCAACGAGCGTCGTCAAATAGCACCGGAGACTTATTCTCATTAGGCTTCACACAGCGCACATAGTAGGGCTCCTGAAACACAGGACAAAAGAACATGTCTTTGTAATGTCTTTGTGGTTAGAATGTAGTTCAGACTCCTTCACACTGAGAGAACTGAAACATTTCAGACAGAAAGAGAAAGAGAGAGAGAGACCATTACACATAAACTGACTGCAATGACCTTTATAATCAGACAAAATAATTACGCACCAGCTACAGTAAGAAGCCATGTTTCCTGACAACATTTAACAGCACATTAAACAGCATATTCATTTTTAGAAGATCACAGTCTATGTGTTGTTTTGCAGCTGGATTCCAACAGGGACACATTTTCTCACTTGGCAAAAATCACTTTGGGAGTCTTGGGACACCCAAAGAAAGGAGACTGTGTCCATGTTTCGTTCACTTTCACCCAAGACACAATCTGAACGATATGCCTGGTATGACCCCTGTCAATGCCGCTTGGCAGTTTCAATGATACACGTGTAAGCACACCCCTAACCTCAGCTCGA
Source organism: Nannobrachium achirus (assembly GCF_963921795.1). Lineage (NCBI taxonomy): Eukaryota > Metazoa > Chordata > Actinopteri > Myctophiformes > Myctophidae > Nannobrachium > Nannobrachium achirus. The sequence continues at coordinate 29,867,431 of NC_137819.1, forward strand.
TTCAGTGGAGGCTCAACAAAAATGGTAAAGCTAGTCAGATGAAGAGATTGGTCACAGTTACTCCCACACAGAGACTGTGGGAGAAAGCACCCATGCTCTCATTCAGCGTGATCTATAAAAATGTTGCCAGGGGAGTCTCCCCCCTCATTTTTCCTCCGCCACATGGAGATGTTTCAGCAGCGCGCGGCGACAGTAGGTCATCCCAGAACAACAGCAGGAAATGTCAGACCTCCGTCAATGGAGCTGAGAGCGACGTGAGCGCCATGCTGTGCATTCCTTTCCTTCTCCATAAACAAACAACCAGACAGGATGGGAATTAGTGACCTACAAATCTGTTGCTCTCTGACCCAGAGGAGCACATCAGTATATACAAATCACATACGGTACTTCCACTTGGCTGTGTTCCAAGAAGAGCAAGAAGAGATTCAGATAAGCACTAGAAAGCCCAACTCTTTCTACGCGTGCACCGGCCTCAGGCGAGTAACAGTAAAGTAAACCAAAAGGCAGATCTGGGTCAATGTTAAACACTGAAATCAACAACAAAACAAACAACAACAAGAAAAAAGGCTGGTGCCACTGATTTGCCAACTGTTGCAAAGCAACAGGATTCAGAGTGATAGTAGTAGAGAAAGCAACAAATCAACTACCTAGCACTATGGTAATGCACACACCTTTTGGTGTGTGCATTATGTCCTGCAAAAGCATCATACTTGAATGTAAAGATGGAAGAACAACGTTAATCTAACAAAGTGTAAAAATGGGCCTGTACGTTTTTTTCTTGGAGTTTTACAGTGTGTAAATCATGGCAAAAGCAATTATCACTTTGTTAAATTGCATCTACAGTACTGTTTTTCTTGGTGTTTTCATATACCGGTAAGTAAAAATTGCACCTCAGGGTGCAAATACTGCCCCCCATACCAACGTCTCTCCATTCCTTGAAATTATGTCTATTATGTAGTCTTGACCTTGATTATGATCTTAACCTTTGATCTTTGATTATGACCAAGTTTCGTGAAAATCAGCTCGTCTGTTCTCAAGTTATTTTGCTCACAGAAACACAGACATGTGCGCAGACAAGACCCATTACATCCGCTGCATGCCACACCTGCATGTGGGCAGCAGGGAATTCAGGATGTGACATCAAGCATCACTGACCTTGCAAGCCAGTTTATCCACCAGGGCCACGATGGAGTTCTTAAAGAGGGTGCCTGCAGTCTGGGGTCGCTTGGTCACCTCTGTGATGCCAAGCTGGCCATCTGGCCACATCTCCTTCAGGGCTGGATTGGAACTGAGAGAGAGAGAGAGAGAGCGAGAGAGAGAGGGAGAGAGAGAGAGAGAGAGAGAGATGGAATAGAGAACATTTTAAAAGGAGGCCAAAGAGTGCAGAAAGGACATCATTGAATAATGAATGGGGGTACAGACTACAGAGTAAAATCCTGAGCGTTAATTTGTCCCAAAGAATCTGGTTCCATTTGTACGCTATAATGAGTCCAATTAACACTCAGGATTCCTCTGTGTAGCAGGGGAGCAAGAGATGAGGAGGTGTTGAATAAAGTGATGGAAAGTCATTTTCACTCATCCCAGTTTCTGAAACTGGCGTGAAACCTCGTGTTGTTGGCCTGTTGGGAGACAGAAATGATGTTGTGGATGCATTTGGCACCTGTTATACATATTGTATATTATTACCTGTTATACATGAGACGCTTGAAATCTTGGAAAAGCAGGTCCTTGTTCTTGTCCAAAAAGCCCTCGACAGAATACCTGAAATGGACATAAATGAGATAAAAGTCAATACATGTGACAGTGAGAGCGTTACATTTGGCTACGGCTAGGAGATTCCAGGCTGAAGAGCAGTCAACTGAAGTGGTGCGCCACAAAATAGAGACAGGGTCGTAAAATAACACCATAGCTCATGTACAGTAATCATAAGGTACATTCAATGAATCGGGTCAGCTGACCCCTTTTTTCTTCCATTAGTATTGCTACATAATGCTAAGTGGACAAGTGCACATTTTTAGTGGACCAAGCAGCAAAGCTGTTGGAAACGGTCAGGGTTATTCTAGTGACATAAAGCCGTATCTGGGTCTCAGAAACAATAACATTTATGGTTACCAAACTTGGCTTGGAAATCTCACACACTATTGGCCAGATGGTTTCTAAATAACGACCTTCGACACCTCCTACCTCATTCCTCTCCACACAGAACAGGTCACAAAATCCGTAAGCAAAGGCTTAGAATAATAGTTACACTACTTTAGTCAATTTACAAAATGATGCCCATGGATATATTCCCCAGAGCTTACTGTACATATTTATTTTAAATGGGTGCGGGGGGCATTGCCTGATGGAGTGAGCTGGACTAAATTCACAGAGACATTCCTTGAAGGCAGGCAGCGCATTGGGCATTTGGAATATTTAGAGAAGCATCAGCAGAACAGTTGTGGCACATGTAGTGAGGTTATGTAAGCCGTCCAAGCCTTTGGGTTGAAGGAGGGTACATGACGTAAGAACATTTTGGAAAGGATGCTCCTGAACGAGTGGTGCCTCAAACCTCTCTTCCATCCAATCTTTCCTTCCCTCTCTCTCCCTTTGTCTTCTTCTCCTTCCCACTCTTGCTCACTCTCTCACACATACAGTAATATACACATTCACCTCTCTTTGAAGGTACAGGCCATACTGTACACACGCCAACACGTGTGCACTCTTTTTATAGAATGCACAGAATCATGCCCAATGTTTTGCAGGCATTAGCATTTCTCTCCCTTCTTTCACACTTACACACACACAATCATTTACAAATGTGCACGCATGACGCATGCATGCACACTCATACGTATACACACACATGTACATACAAACAGCAAGCACCCTCCATGCTCAGAAACGCATTGCGTGCCACGTGTCATCTGCATGGCCCTGTGACTGAGAGTGTCCTCAGCAGTCACATCTGAAGGCCAGGACGACAAGGCTGCGAGGGACAGATGTGCCCCTGGAGCTCAGGAGTGACAACACCACCTGAACCGATTCTGGGGAGGGGGGCTAGCGGGGGAAAGAGAGAGAGAGAGAGAGAAATGGATGGATGTGGAAGAGAGAGCAAACAAGAAGGAGACAGAGGCTAACAATATATCGCGACAAAAGCAAGGAGACAGACCATGAGATGGAAAGAAAGGCACACAAGGAGAGAACAGCACTGTATGGTTTGCAAGACCGGAGAGGGCAGCACAGGACAGACAGGAGAGGAGAGGGCAGGGGCAGGACAGGACAGTGCAGGTAGGATAGGACAGAATGGGACAAGATAGGACAGGACATAACAGACAGGAGAGCTGAGGGAAGGACATACAGGAGAGGACAGGACAGTGCATGGCAGGAGAGGACACGCAAAGATAAAGTCAGAGGCTCCCCACAGGGCGGCAGATGATTTAGAGCACTGTGTATTTCAGTATGAAGGTCACGGGTGGTGCAAGGGTAGTGATGTATTACGCAGGGTGAATGGTAGCTAGCACTGGCAGCCTCCGAAGTAGAAGGCGACAGGTATACACGGTCATTTTCCTGCAGTATATGAAGTGATACAGTGAGGGAATTCAATGCATTGTACTAGTACAGAGGAGCAAAGCACACGGCTGTGCAAAGTGCTATATGTGCAGGTTGAAGCACTGCAGGGATTTAAACTGTATGACAACGAGATCCAGGAGGGAGTCGCAATAAATAAGGATGAAAGGAGAAATGGAGGAGTGCACAAAGTAGGTCAAAGCCGGTGATAGAGGCTGTGTCGAGGATGAAGGAAGGGAGGGAGGGGAAGAGGAGAGAGAGAGAGAGAGAGAGAGAGAGAGAGAGAGAGAGAGAGAGAGAGAGAGAGGGTGGTCAGGGCAACGGTATATTTAGCCTAACTAAGAAGGAGAGAATAGAACAGAATCAGATCTGATGGGACGTGGGGTGGGGTACACTGTCAACATTGAGGTGTGGGGACCTTACAGGGGGCGACAGCTCAGTGAACATGCTGAGCAGAGACTGGGCTGTGGGATAACTGGGGAGACTGCTTGACGTAGACGCTCTGCGACAGGGAAGGCCATCTGTCATACAGCCAATGTTTTTTTTGCCACACCGGTGTATAAGTTCTAATCCAGCGCAAACCAAAGCTTGAGCGAGCAAACATTTAATAACAAAATAAATCTGCTCTCGAGCAGGAACTGCTTCAAAATGGCTTTCAATTTTTTCAACTGCTCCTCACAAAAACATGATATGCACAGAAATGGATGGTATAATATTCAGTATTCAGATTTATGATGAAATCATAGTCGTGATCTGATCTCTGTTATTCACAAAAGGTAATCTCTGCTGAGTGACTTTGTGGTGCAGAAATGTGTATGACAACTTGCTCGGGTTTCAGAAATGAAACCAAAACTACTCTGTTTGATTAAGTTGTGTTCTACATAATGTTAACATGGATTTTCAGATTCAAGGGCCTGCCCCTCAGCCTCACCAAAGCCTACTTCAGTTCTCCCTGATTACTGCTGCCACTACAGGCTTAAGTGACCACGTCTTGCAGTGGAGAAAAGAGTCTCATCAGCTCCCTTCCTCCACCCCCCCCCCCCCCCCCCCCCCCCCCCCGCATTATCTGCACATCTTGCTCCCTTGACATTACAATGTCCTTCCCTGTCTAGATTGAGGACTGTACACAACATGATCAGTATGAATTTTGTGAAAGCCAATCAGTAATGGACAAATGGTTGCACAGTGGGCCTCATCTTGCCACTGTGACCTTGAAATCTGGGCTAATGTATGTATTCCTCACAGTGCAATACAGACAGTGACACTGTGTGTGTGTGTGTGTGTGTGTGTGTGTGTGTGTGTGTGTGTGTGTGTGTGTGTGTGTGTGTGTGTGTGTGTGTGTGTGTGTGTGTGTGTGCGTGTGCGTTGTAATAGAAAAATATTAATATCCAGTCAGGGTGAAGTCAAACATTTATTGAAGATTTCAGCATCAGAGAAACAGCATACACAGCATCAGAGAGCTCTGGCCTCCCGGCCAGAGCTTTGCCCTGTCGGGCAGAAGACTTCCTGAAGTGTCATATGGGACACCTCTTATACACCAAGGTGCTCTCCCTAGATGGAGAGAGAATCTAAACAGCTATACTAAGTACCATACAGTATCCATGTATAGGTTCACTTAGTACAGGTTTTATGCTGACACAGAGTAGGAGTAGAAGTCACAAGTCATGGTTGTCAGCTGTTAGATTGACTGCAGCAGGTTCATCTAAATTAGTACTTTGGCTTGTGAGATCACAAATACTATAAATATTTCTACCACATTCCATCCTTTTTTTTGTGAATGAATAAACTATTCATTTACATACAACAGGATATTTATAGAGTGCCAAATCAATAGACCTTTCAGACAATTACATGTTGATATAGCAATTTAAATAATTAATTAATTCATACTTGTGCATTACTTTTACGTGGATTAAGATCGTCTGGCTACGCAATAATCACTTTACAACTTTTTCATGCTAGAATTTAGTAAATGTGAATCCATATTTGTTTGTACTTTGAAATTCTGTTTTCCAAAATCAAGAGCCCGCATGTCCACTCTCATCTGACTCAGTCATTCCTTGACCCTTAGTCACCATGCAGAGCTGCGACAACTCTTATGTTGGAATATCAGAATGTAGACCATAAAACCAAATATTCTCACATTAGTGGCAAATGCCTTGTTGACTCATATTTTAGATATCAACTTTTAGCTAATATTATTCCTATATAAATTACTCAGCTTAATATCAAACACATAGTTGTTGTAGTCTTCATGGCGTCTCTCCGTTCCTCCCATCTTCATTTGGCTTATGGCATGTGGCGGTTAATGTCTTTGCTTCAGCGATCTCCACTGGGCTGGTGGCGTCCAGTTCAGTGGCTCTCTGACGTGCCAGCATGTGTCACCTTGGCTTGGTCCCCTCCTACTGTGGCAAAAGTCTGTTGGTGTTCGACGTGGTGTCGATTTCGTCACCTCCGCTGTCAATCTGTGTGATTTGGTGGCAGGCTTGCTTTCCTTGTAAATGAACAGCAAGCTTCTCTCTGTCCAAGATGTCATCACAGCCTGCAGTCATCACAAGATTATTGTTAATCTGTGAGGTCTCGACCTTGTAGATCTGCTTGAAAGTCAGTTCTTGTTGAGTTTGCATAGCTTGCAAGTTTCTTCTGTAGTGGTCTCCTCTTTGTTCTCCATGGTGGTGGACCTGCTTTAGGTCTGCTTTCAAAAATCTTCTTTCCAAAAAGTTCCTTCATCCCAGAGTTCTTTTGAGCAAGTATTCATCTATGGTGAAAGATGAAATATTGCTCCTGGCTGGCTCGCCAATTTGTAATAGAAAAATATTAATATCCAGTCAGGGTGAAGTCAAACATTTATTGAAGATTTCAGCATCAGAGAAACAGCATACACAGCATCAGAGAGCTCTGGCCTCCCGGCCAGAGCTTTGCCCTGTCGGGCAGAAGACTTCCTGAAGTGTCATATGGGACACCTCTTATACACCAAGGTGCTCTCCCTAGATGGAGAGAGAATCTAAACAGCTATACTAAGGGGGTCTTTCTACCAGGACGATTGGAAACGCTGCCGGTCTCGTTTTGGATTTATTACCCAAAAAACGTCGCGTTTACACCTTGTTGTTGGTTCGTTTTTCTGTGTTTATACTACAAGTTGACAACGCATGAATTCAAGCAAAATGTGTCATGTTCCCAGCCTACATAGGCCTATACTGTGTATTTACCCTTCAACTATAAAATATAGGCCTATATTGTTTTTAATGAGACATGCTTTGTAATTAGGCTATGCTCCCAAATCCATATTATTATCATCTGTTCGCATATTCAATGAGTCCCGCAAAAGGAGGTTTTTAGCGAGGTGAAGTGAAACACCAACAAAAGTCACCTGGAAGATGAAGTTCGGAACATTTATAGCCTATGGAGCATATTTCTGGACATTATCTACGGGGATGGGCTATATTAAGTGAGTTCTGTCTTCTAGCTGCAACACAGAAGTATAACGCACCATGCGAGGCAACTAACGGAGTAGGCTAGCCTACAGAGGCACATATGGGTATGGTAGTCTACCATACCTTGATTACAAGGGAAAATAATAAAATGTACTTCTTAAAATAAATTCATCATGCCTGTTGCTAAGTATTGGCAACATGACTGTCTTGCATGCGTGCCTTGCACGTGCAAGACCAGACAACAGTCATGTTGCCATACCTTAGCTCTTACTGAACTGACGCACTGCACTGGGATGCGGCGCAATGGAGGATGATGTGCCGTCGCCGTTGCAAAATAAACTAACGGAATAAATTAATGAACTGACGCCATACGCCACTGGCAGTCTGTTATTTCACTGGAAGTCACAATCATAGCCTTCCGTTATGGCTTTAAGTAAATTGCCTAGTTTGGAAGCAACATGCGTGCCTTAAGAGGAGGCTAGACGCACTGGAGAGAAAAAGCGACATGATTTCTTTGACTGGAGGAGAGGGAGCGAGGATATGGAGGAAGTTTTTGTGATGGTCTCTGACTGACTGGACAGTTATGTTTATTCTGTCTGTCTGTCTGTCTGTCTGTCTGTCTGTCTGTCTGTCTGTCTGTCTGTCAGCAAGTCTCAGCATATTACAATAACTCACTCATTACCTGAAGTCCGCTGCGTCTGTGATGTGGCACGGTGCATGAAGAATTAATCCAGTATTTTTTGGTGAGAAGTTGAAAAAGGGGGACGCAAAATAGTCATTAATCATAGCTTTGCTTAGAATGGAATACCATAGCCTAATGGTTTAATTTAACTTTGCGGAGAGGAGAGCTGTTGCAACTCCGACAGGCCAGCTAGGGTACCAGCCCAGGTGCGACGACTTGTGCGTAATTAGACATTTTTAAAAGGCTTTCATATAGACTACTCCTGACATTTTTCAAATGAGGTTTGTGCTAATAGATCACTGGGCTATTTTCTGGGTTTTAATTAGGCCTACAACAACACAAATAATAATAATACATTTTCGGTTAGTCTGACAGACTGACACTTATATGCAGCAGGGGAAGGGGAGCAGAGGAGGGGGTGCTATGACATCATCGCACTCTCCCTCACGGCCGAATTCCGATATTACACCGTTGCGAAACTGATGCGAAACCGCAGAAATGCACTTTCAGAGCCGAATTCGGAAAAGTATCGGTTAGGGTCATGAAACCGCGTCCCCGTGTGTCAAAATGGCCGAATCAATAGTAAAAACTATCGTCTACAAAAAAATCGACCTCATGTAATGACCCCCTAAGTACCATACAGTATCCATGTATAGGTTCACTTAGTACAGGTTTTATGCTGACACAGAGTAGGAGTAGAAGTCACAAGTCATGGTTGTCAGCTGTTAGATTGACTGCAGCAGGTTCATCTAAATTAGTACTTTGGCTTGTGAGATCACAAATACTATAAATATTTCTACCACAGCGTGTGCGTGCGTGTGTGTGTATTGATAGCAATTGTGGAACTCTTGTGAACTTCTGTCACAAAAGTACAACATATCAGTGGTCAGTTCAATCCTTGCAATCTTCTCCATATTAGATTATACTCATAGCCTATTCACTGCCCATACTTTCCAACACAATACATTCCTTGGGTGGCCATTAGGTGTATCGAGGACAATGACTTTCAGCTGTGGCTTCCATGATCATTACTAGACCCATACACAGTTGTTGAATACTTCAAATGGAATAATCACAACTGAGCACAGCATGTGAATTAACATGTTTATATAGAGACTTGGAGTCATTTTCAACCCCCAATACTAACGTTGATGATCATTTCAAACACGTCCACAGCCAATGCCATAAACTGCCCTCTTGAAAATTGGATTATACGACATCTGCTTGTCAGCAAACAGTAACAAAGCAGCATGTCACGTGTTCTGCCATAAACTCTCCTCCAAGCTGAGGCATGATGACATAATGATGGCAAGTCAGCAAAACATAATGTACAAAAAAACAACTCACGTGACATCTCCAGCGTAGTGCCGGACACGGAAATGCCTCTGAAACTCCATGGTTTTGTCAGTGGGGCTGAGCTGGATGGGAATATATGCAGAATTGATAATTGAAAAAAGAACAGCACAAAATAGAATGAATATAGGCTACATGGCTGAGCTACTGTTGGAGTTCATTGTGAAGGAAAAGAGATGACAGAGGCTGTTCTTGGTCTGACCTTGCTGTAATGTTGATTTCGTCAACTAAAACTATGACGAAAAATGTTCGTCGACGAAAACTGATTAAAACTAAATACTGTAGCTATGATGACTAAAACTAAGCCTGAATATATTGACAATTTCATCAACAAATAAAAACTAGACTAAAATGTTAGAGAGGGACTAGAGGAGAAGAGATCCAGTAGAACTAAAAGACGCGTTGTGAGCTTGTAGATCGGATATTTTCAGCATGCAACCAAGTTTAAAATCAGGCATTACGACGCCATCAAGGCCCGCCAGAATACGTTTTTTGTCAACAAAATCAATTCTAGATTTAGTCGACTAAAATCTTAAGATATTTATTTGACTAAAACTAGACTAAAATATGACTAAACGTAATGGCATTTCATTCAAAAGACTATGAATAAAACTAAATCAAAAGTTGCTGTCAAAATCAACACTGCTACAGGAGTTCATTGGGGAAGGAGAAGGGGATGTGACGGAAGAGAGACGACAGAGGCTGCTCTTGCGCTGACCTTGCGGGAGGTGTAATGGGGGTGCTGTGCCAGTTTGTCGTTCATGCTCTCCAGACAGACGGTGTCTGTAACGTTGCCGACGCCGAGGCAAGCCTCGTCCAGGATGGAGATGATGCCTTTGTGTGGCTGCTCCACAAGATCCACAATGATCTGGTTGTTGAAGTAGTCGATCTGGACACACACAGTCAAAAACATTAAAGGAGCCTATTTTAAACAACATCTTTATATAATTGGTCCTCACTATTGTTCAATAGGATGCTCGGGTGGCGCAGTGGTAAAGTGCCTGCCCACTAACACGGAGGTTGTGGGTTCAAATCCACGTGGTGCATCTGGCTTTGTCGGGTATCTACAGTGTAAACAATAGGACCGTGTTTGTGGGATGTAAGCCAGGCAGTGAGGATGATATTTGTCATTGTACGTCAGTGGTTCTCAACCTTTTCAGGCCGCGACCCCCAAAATAATCATATTTCAACTGGGGAGCATGACTAGCACTAAGAGTTGAAGCATTACATTTTGTATAACACAGTTATATTGTGAAAATAGCCGAACTGTGAGCATGTAAATCGGCTATTTTCACAATTTCTGCCTCTAATATTTGACAATTTGGCCAATGTTTAATTTGTCATTTTAGAGGTATTAAAAAGTCCTTAAATTGTCACTTTAGAAATGTGCAGATACCCTCTATACACTTAAACTTAACTTTATGTTGGTTTGTTTACTGTTGAGTGAGAAAACAATGTTGCACATTAAGTTAATCATATAGTGACCCCCCAAAATAATGTGGGGACCACTGTTGTACGTATTCCTACGGGCTGGGTAGGAAGGAATAGGACGAAAGCTCTATGTCCTCTCGGTGGGGGCTCCTCACTGGCCGGTGAGTCAGTAGGATACAACAGCAGTGACAACACGTGTGTGGGGAAGAAATAATAGGCACAGCGACTACATTGGAGAGAAAAAAAGTAAAAAGCACAAAAAAGTCCCTCTTCGTCTCATTTGTGGGTGACAGTTCAGAAACACGCCTACCAATGATATCATCAATTGGGATTGCAAACTAATAGGAACTACAACCTTTCTTTTCCTGAAAACTGTGTGCTGAAATAGAAGCCATTGATTGTTCTTTCATTAATAAAAATGCTACGGTGATGCCACTGGTAAGCAGGTTTCTGAACTGTCCACAGTGCACTTCTGAAACAAAGAGTGAGTAGACTGAAATGGTGCCATCTTGAGCATAATGAGCGTTACTGAGAACCAATTATAGGAAGATAGGTTTCAAATGGTATGCTTGGGAATGGGCTGCTTTCTATCCCATTGTTTAATGAGGAAATTGATACCAGTTGCACTGTGCTTGATTATTTACATACATGTTTTGCATGCATGTGATTGGGATTATACTGTACTTTATGTGTCTCTAATATGTCTGACTGTGTTTAAGTCTGTATGTGTGTGTGTGTGTGTGTGTGTGTGTGTGTGTGTGTGTGTGTGTGTGTGTGTGTGTGTGTGTGTGTGCGTGTACGTGTGCGTGCGTGCGTGCGTGCGTGTGTACCCACATGTTGCCAGGTGATGCCCTCTCTCTGGTATTCACTCTGCTCCTGACAGAGGATCAGCTCTATGAAGAGCTGCTGGAGCTTCTCATTACAGTAGTTGATGCAGAACTGTTCGAAACTGGCAGACAACACGGGAACAAAGCCATTAGCGAGCAACATCATCCCGTTCTCTTTATACATAACTAACTAATACATAAATGCTGCAGAGACACTCATCCGTGCCTTCGTCACATCCAGACTTGACTACAGCAATATTCTTTACGGTGCCACCTCCAAAGTAGTGAAAAAACTACAATATGTGCAAAACTCTGCAGCCCGCCCTCCTCACCAAAACCCGATCAGGAGACCAAATCACCCCAGTTCCCCTCCTCGACCTCCATTGGCTCCCAGTAAAATACAGAATTGATTTCAAAATACTGATCACCACCTACAGTACAAGGCCCTCAACAACCAGGCTCCTTGCTATCTCTCTGACCTTGTCAAACCTCATGTTCCCTCCCGCCCCCTCAGGTCTGGCAATGCCAACCTCCTGGAATTCACCCATAAAGCAAAAAAACGCACCTGGGGTGACAGGCCAACCTCTGGAACCCACTCCCACCTCACATAAAAGCTGCCCCCACCCTTGCCGTGTTCAAAGCCTCCCTCAAAACCCCACACTTTTAATCTGTTCTGTGTCCCTGCTCATTTTCTTCTTAACTTTTAGCCTTTTAAATTGTTCTCTTAATAAAGTTGTTTTTATTTTATTTTTATTTAGTATAGTTTTGTAAAGAGACTTTGGCTACATTGAAAAGCGCTATATAAATCTGATGTATTATTATTATTATTATAATAAAAGAGTAAACAGAAACGTGTTAAACAAATCAACATGTTTGATATTCTTTTAAGTGGCCACCATTTGTATTGATGACAGCTTTGCAAAGTATTTAAATAATTTAAATTTGTGACATTCTGTTTTGATGTTAGGGTTGACACAGCCCTATTTGGTAAAAGACTAAACTAAATTAACAAAACAAAGAGGAATGACAGTCTATCATTGCAAATGAAGGTCAGTCAATTTGGAAAATTTCAATAACTTTTAAAGTTTCTTCTTCGTGTGGTCGCAAAACCCATCAAGCACTATGGAGAAAGTGTCTCTTGTGAGTATTACCATAGGTAAGGAAGACCCAGAGTTACCTCTGCTGCCAGTTTATTTGAGTTACTAGCTACAGAAATTGCCAATTAATAACTGGACCTCAGATTACAGCGCAAATAAATGCGTTCAGATTCCAAGTAACAGACACGTCTCAACATCAACTGTTCAGATGCACGTATACTGTATCAAGCCTTGAGGAAGAGAGGAAAAGACTTGCTTGGGCCAAAAAACACAAACAATGAACAATGTTGATGATTAGATAGACATCTGGGTCACAAATATTGAAAATATATAATTCTAGCTATTCTGAACTTGACCCAGTTGCATGTCCTTAGTGTCCTAAAATGGCACGGACCAAAGCCAACAGTAGCCTACTCTACTCTGGGTCCAAGGACTGGAACTGAGAACGACTGATAGATGTTACATACTGTACATCCATTTAGGTGAAATTATGAGGGACCAACCTGTTGTTATCAAAGATCTCAAAGCCATAGATATCCAGGACCCCGATGACAGTGTTTTTCCCATCAAGCAGTGGGTTGTAGTCTTTAACTTCAATAACACTGTTGATACGACCCACAATCCAGGCAAAAAGTCTCTCGTAGAGAGCCTGCAGTGCCGAAAGAAAGGGGGGAGGGAGGGGATATTAAGTGAAAGTGACAAGAGAGAAAATTAGATACAAGCAAAGTGTGGGAGAATTGTGGTGTTAACACGGTTTATCTCAGGCAGGGAGCTTAATTTAAAAACAATCAATTCACCAGCTAACAGGTTCGGTAAACAAGCTGTGTATTAGCCATAGGTTGTGATGTGAAATAACATGATCTTATCTGATGAGAGAATAACACCTTGGCAAAAGCATCCCTCCCAGAGCAGGCCTCCTGTTGCGTGTGTCCCTTCTCTATAATCTCGCCACCCCCGGTGGCCACAGTGCGGTACAGCAGGCTCTTACTGACAGTATCTGGCTCTGTGGTGGTCAGCTCAGCGATGTGGGTCAAAGCCTCTAGCCCCACCACCTGGACACTCTCACCATCACACTCAAACTGAATATTACCCTGAAAAAGTAGAAGCATCATTAGACACAAGATCACTAATTATACACTTTTACTAACCAAATCATTATAGGCTTTTAAGCCGTGACATCATTTTGTAGGCAGAGGAGAACTCTGCCCCCAGAGCATTTTCTGTCCCTCGCTATTTCAACAGATCCGAGACAAAAATAACGACTAAAGTATAATTCTAACACTTTCCTTTCAACAACAAAGAGAAGAAAAATGTGTAAATAGTAAAAATAGTAAAAAGATTCACGGAAACTGGGGGCAGAAATTCTCCTCTGCCTACAAAATGATGTCATACTTGACAGCCCCATACTGTGACAGTGTGTCATATCATTTGTAATAATTTAATCACTGAAACATTAATTTGCATTTGTTTTGTTGTTTTAATGGTTTTCAAACCACATGAATCCTAGGCCTATGGGCATGCAACATTAGGTAAACATTCCTTGAAAATAGCAGAAACCAAATACACAGAGATAGACTTTAATCAACAGCGCTATAACTTACCAGAAGAAGAATGGTGGCCAGGATCTTGTAGATGGAATCAATCTCTGCTTCTGAGAAACCGATCACCTTCAGAGCGCTCATCACCGCTTTGTGACTGGAGCGATCATTGCTGGATGTCTACAGGACAGAGAGGTGTTTGAACACATGGGTTGAAGGGAATCATTCGATGAAGAGGCAAATATATAATCCCAAAGGATAAAAGATGAATATTATTGACGTAAAAGGTACATTTAGGCTATAAATCACAGACTTACAGTGGTGTCAGCTCCCTCTTTGGTATAAACATAAACAGCAGGGTCATTCTGTAGGTGAAAGGACTCCAGCATTTCGCCTCCACGCAACAACTGTCAAAACACAAAAGTTTGCAATGAGAATAACTACATCTCATATGGTCAAAATTGACTTAGTAAACTGTAACTACGGCATATAACATTTCTGTTGTCCCACTTATGTCAGTTTCTCTTCAAATGAGAAGGACAGCACTGTCAGGTCCATTGTCTTGTATTTACATAGTCAGTAAAGCCTTCTTCCTCATTTTCTCTCTACTCCATATCTCTTTACATGAGATATGCGTGTAGCTGTTTACAGGTTGACTTGAGGCAGATCGCCCCCCGCCCCGCCTCGATGGTCTCAACATTCACTGGCAGGAGAACGATTTCGCCAGTCTATTTTCGTCAAAGATAGATAGAAATATACTGGCGAATATTAGAGACCATATAACCCTAGCGCAATAGACAACATGCACAAATGCGCTCTGTATAATGTGAAATATAGACTAGCCTACTCTGTAGCGAATATCAGTCAGAGTAGAGCCTAGCCCTAAGACAATCTAGCACAATAGACATCATGCACAAATGCGCTCTGTAGCCTAATTGCATAAAAAAAATCAAACCTCGGTTCGAAGTGGAGCGGTGAATCTGAGCAGCTATACCCTGTGTGTGTGTGTGTGTGTGTGTGTGTGTGTGTGTGTGTGTGTGTGTGTGTACTGTGTGTGTGTGTGTGTGTGTGTGTGTGTGTGTGTGTGTGTGTGTGTGTGTGTGTGTGTGTGTGTGTGTGTACTGTGTGTGTGTGTGTGTGTGTGTGTGTGTGTGTGTGTGTGTGTGTGTGTGTGTGTGTGTATTTTTGATTCTATGTGTTCTATATCTATGTTTTTGATTCTATATGTTCTATATCTATGTTTTTGATTCTGTTCTATGTTTTTGATTCTATGTGTTCTAGATCTATGTTTTTGATTCTATGTGTTCTAGATCTATGTTTTTGATTCTATGTGTTCTAGATCTATGTTTTTGATTCTATATGGTGTTTTTGATTCTATATGTTCTAGATCTATGTTTTTGATTCTATATGTTCTAGATCTATGTTTTTGATTCTGTGTTCTAGATCTATGTTTTTGATTCTATGTGTTCTAGATCTATGTTTTTGATTATATATGTTCTATATCTATGTTTTTGATTCTGTGTTCTAGATCTATGTTTTTGATTCTATATGGTGTTTTGATTCTATATGGTCTAGATCTATGTTTTTGATTATATGTGTTCTAGATCTATGTTTTTGATTCTATATGTTCTATATCTATGTTTTTGATTCTGTGTTCTAGATCTATGTTTTTGATTCTATGTGTTCTAGATCTATGTTTTTGATTCTATATGGTGTTTTTGATTCTATATGTTCTAGATCTATGTTTTTGATTCTATATGTTCTAGATCTATGTTTTTGATTCTGTGTTCTAGATCTATGTTTTTGATTCTATGTGTTCTAGATCTATGTTTTTGATTCTATGTGTTCTAGATCTATGTTTTTGATTCTATGTGTTCTAGATCTATGTTTTTGATTCTATATGTTCTAGATCTGTTTTTGAATGTGTGTTCTAGGTCTATGTTTTTACATTCTGTGTTCTAGATCTATGTTTGTGATTCTATATGTTCTAGATCTATGTTTTTGATTCTATGTGTTCTAGATCTATGTTTTTGATTCTGTTCTAGATCTATGTTTTTGATTCTATGTGTTCTAGATCTATGTTTTTGATTCTATGTGTTCTAGATCTATGTTTTTGATTCTGTGTTCTAGGTGCGTGTGTGTGCGTGTGTGCGTGTGTGTGTGTGTGTGTGTGTGTTGTGTGCGCGTGTGAGTGAGTGTTGAGTGTGCCTGGCCTGCACAAAACAGCGCCCCTCCTTTAACTAGTGTGTTGTGTGTGGCCACTCAAGGTATTGCCAGGCTACGGACACGGCCAGCCAGCCAGCCACCCAGCCACATACCCACGGACATACCTGTCTATTGGGAGCGCTTTCACCGCTCCAAAAAGCAAAATTGCGCTAGGGTTTTATTGTCTCTAATATTCGCCAGTCGATTTCTATCTATCTTTGAAGAAATTAGACTTGAATTGGCGAAATCGTTCTCCTGCCAGCGAGTGTTGAGACAGAGAGAGAAACGGGGAGGCGGGGTGGGGGGCGATCTGCCCAAGTCAACCTATTTTCTCACAATGCTTGTGAGAAAATAGCTGATAGCAAATGTTCTCCCAGAATGGAAATACTGAGGTTCAAGCAGTTATTAACACAAGAAAGCGTTTGATCATGTTTAAACTTAGTGTTTACCTGATAGAATGAATGGAAGTTCCTCTCCCCATCTTGCTGGTGGATCACCCTAGACTAGCAAGGGAAAACAGATCATTATTATTGTGAGCAATAAACCATAATTGACCATTGGAATGAAAGTGAGGCATATTGTTTTTGGAGACAATCTTGTCAGAACCTGTGCTTTTGTACAGCTAATTCAAGAAAGTTCAGGTAACTGGGCCTCAAGAACCCAGTTGTTAAAACATTAACCCATGGCATTTTAGGGCCCCTGTTAGTTGAGGCCCTTGCAGTCTTCCCAACTTTTCAGGCCTATATATTAACTACCCATGACGGTCTTATACATTGATTGATTGATTGATTGAAACCTTTATTTATTCTCGAAAAGAGCATTGAGGTTCACCCTCATTTGCAATGCTGACGAGATTACAATACAAAAATCAACAATTAAGACATACAAATACACAACGACAACAAAAAATAAAATAAAACATCATAAGGA
Organism: Nannobrachium achirus; assembly: GCF_963921795.1. Lineage (NCBI taxonomy): Eukaryota > Metazoa > Chordata > Actinopteri > Myctophiformes > Myctophidae > Nannobrachium > Nannobrachium achirus. Next base: position 29,884,477 of record NC_137819.1, read on the forward strand.
AATAGTAGGTTAAAAACAATTGCATACTGAGGTAGGGAGATTTAAAAGCATGTTATTAAATTGACCATACGATATTGGAGCATTAATTTTTAGCATGCATTGTAGATTGTTCCATGAAACAGGAGCATCAACACAAAAAGCTGTTTTCCCTAGTTCTGACTGAACAGGTGGAACCTTAAGTGAAAGCCAGTCACTTGAGCGAGTCCGGTAAGTTATTGTTTTCCAGTCAAGTAGTAAAGTGATATAAGGTGGTAACTTCCCATCAATAGCTTTAAAAATAAACTGGTGCCAGTGCCTTGTTCTTCTCTCAGCAAGGGATGGCCAGCCTACTCTCTCATAGAGGGTACAGTGATGGGTATAGTAGCCTTCACCAGTGATAAATCTAAGTGCTGAATGGTATACTGTGTCAAGGGGTAAAAGGGTAGTAGGGGCAGCATTTCTATAGATAACATCCCCATAATCTAATACTGACATAAAGACAGCTTCCACAACCCTTTTCCTGCAGATCATTGGGAAGTTTACTTTATTTCTATATAGAAATCCAATTTTCTGTCTTAGTTTGGTTGAAAGTTCTGAAATGTGATGATTAAATGTAAGTTTATCATCTAGCCAAATACCCAGATATTTATATTCTGCAACTCTATCAATGGAGGATCTACTTAGAGTATCAATATGAAGACAGTCGGTATTTATATTTTTGGCTCTTGAAAATAGCATAAATTTTGTCTTGCTTGAGTTTAGAACTAGTTTAAGTGAAATGAGAGCATCTTGCAGGGCGTTAAAAGCATTTTGTAATTTTTCCATTGCTACTTCAACCGAATTGGCTATACAGTAAATAACAGTATCATCTGCATATAAATGGGATTTACAATCTTTTAATTTGGATACTATATTATTTATATAAATAGTAAAAAGGACTGGACCCAAGACTGAACCTTGGGGCACACCTTTAGTGACTTGCAAAAATTCAGATTGGGAATCCCCTCCTCTAACACATTGGCGCCTCCCTGTCAAGTAATCACTAAACCAACGATGGGCATTAATATCGAGGCCAATATTTTTCAATTTCTCCATAAGAAGTCCATGATCCACAGTGTCGAATGCCTTAGAAAGGTCAACAAATATAGCAGCACAGTGCTGTTTATTATCTAATGCTGTGGCAATATCATTTTTCACTAAGGTGACTGCTGAAATAGTGCTGTGATTTGGTCTGAAGCCTGATTGTTGTGGGCTTAAAATAGAGAATTTTGGTACATAGCAACTTACAACATGCAAAATCAAACAGTCTAGTCAAACAATTGACCACTGTAAATATAGTGCTACAAAGCAACTAGAATAGCAGGTAGACAAAAGAATAATCGCATTATCCTGGAAAAGTCTGGGCAAACCAAGTATTTCTCAATGGTTCAGAGAATTGTCTCTTTGTCTGTTGTCTGCCTCTGGAAAAAGATCACATATATTCTGAAGGACAAACAAGAGGTGGTGTTTCAGGAGATAAGGGAACGTTTCATTCAATATATTAAAGACTGTAACTTAACTTAATGTCAGAACAGGGTGGTGGGGGGGGGGGGGGGGGGGGGAGAAGTGCTGTTGTTGTTGTTGTTGTTTTTTCTTTGTGTGGTTTTGTATTTTGTCATGTCATTGTTTCCTTTGTTTTTGTCTTTTGTATAAAGAATTTCAACATTTGTTACAAATGTAACAAATGTTGAAATATCTGTGAAAAAAGAAAATCTAATAAATATATTGTTAAAAAAAACAGACAAGTTCAGTCAGGAAACTCTTTGCAGTTGCACGCGGTCAACCATGGTTTGGCCTCAGATTCATGTTTCTATTCTCAACCAATCTGATTCACACTTCACTATGAGAGTGTTCAATTTCATTTATTTGTTGCTGGTGCCTTTCAAGGAATTTCTGCTCACCATCCACCACCGCTGCTTGTACAGTACTATGGCTAGCAGATCCTTTCATCTCCAAACCAAATAAATGTAAATGTAAATGTATCAGACTATAGTACTTGTGCCGACTTTATTCCATCTTCCATCTCCTCCTAAGTAAACTTATTTTTACCGCACTCGGCACTACTCCTCCCTCCTTTGTGCCACGCACTCGGGCCATATGCCAAATCGACCAGCTTCATCGGGACACGCATGCGTTGAATATTATAGTTTAATTTAATTTTCTCCATTGACTTTAATTTTAAAAAATTAACTTTTTCCAAATATGGAGATGGCTGACATCATAGATGTCTGACATCATAAACCACATGAGACTGACACAGTATGTCCATGTATGGGCTTTCCAAGACATGGGCATCATATAATGATGACATCAGGGATCTCCATATATGGGCATAAAAGGGACAAGGACTGACACAGAGATCTCCATATACTGTATGGCAATTAATGTATTAGTGAATACATTTTCCCCATTGACTTGAATGGGGAAAATTCAAATGGTAAGGCGAAATTAATTATAAATTGCATCACGGCAACCACACTTACAATTTCCTTGCATCTTTCTAGTTTTATATGTTTGCGTTGGCTATTAAAACACAGCAGATATGCAGGCTCACAGAGCGTCACTTCATGCTGTGCTGCGAGCTTGTACATCTGCTATTTTGGAAAACGTTTGACAAAACTTGACTGAACTAGCTGGTTTAGAATGCATTTTGTATAATCGGCCTCAGGTGGGTTAAAATGTTGCACTACCTCTAAACAGACATGGCCTCACATGACCCTGTGTTCTTTGGCGCCCCCCAAGGAGGGTCCATATACGCCAGGATGGGAAACAATGGTCTATCTATGTGACACCAGTGGGCCCGTTGTCCGGATTTAAAATGAAGCAAACACATAACTAAAAGTTCCTATGATTGGCCACTAGTTGCGCTGTTCTGGTACCAGAAGCAACATGTTCTCCATAGGATTCCATGGAGAAAAAAGCTGACAAACAGCCTAAAAAACATGCACATCCAAAGCCATATAGGCTGGGTGCTGGACTAAAAGTAATCAACAATACAAAAGAAAAAAGTCCGCACACCAAATTTGCAGTTCCCAATATAGAGCTTTACTGTGGTAACGTTTCGAGCTGTATGCTCTTCCTCAGACCACCTGAGGAAGAGCATACAGCTCGAAACGTTACCACAGTAAAGCTCTATATTGGGAACTGCAAATTTGGTGTGCGGACTTTTTTCTTTTGTATTCTCCATAGGATTCCATTAATTTCCCCCAAACTTTTACATTTGATTTTCTTAACTTCATAAACATTGTCATAAATACTTTATGGTTCCTGTCGCTAGTTTAAAGCCTTGTTTCAATCACCATGATATGCGTTTTGTGAAAATATGGTCAAATTTATTTTATAATTGATGTTAAAGCAGGGCATGCTGTAGGAGGGGCTTATGATCATAGGCTTGTGATGATTCTTCTTTGTGTGCTTTATTTTCAGCAGGCTCAACACATTTACCCAAGTATCCCTGTGGTTGCACGTGACCGTTGGCAGCCAATAGCATTTAATGGTACTCATTAAAACAATGGTGGCGTCACCCATACAAGGGCAAAAAAAGCTTCATTTTCGCAGCATAGAAACCAATGGGTTCCCACCGTCCATATTTTTTGTCTATGTGTGACACCCACCCCCCTGAGCCCTCACCTTCTCCAGCAGGTAGTTGTTGATGTGTCCACCAGTGGGGTCACCGTTGAAGTTGAAGTTGATGTCCATGTACTTGCCGAAGCGGCTGGAGTTGTCATTTCTGTTCGTCTTGGCATTCCCAAACGCCTCCAGCACACAGTTGGACTTCAGCAGCACGTTCTTCACACTGATTTATGACAGCGCGGTGACCGTGATGGAAAGATGTGGGCCACGTCCACAGGGGGAGCGAAAGATAGAGCATGGTGAAATGATGGATGGTAATGTCAAAGCCTCCAACAAACTCTCATCAAACAGTCCAATGATTGATGCGATGTGAATTGAACTCGAGAATAGAAAATGTCAGCATTTAATATCTTTTGAGGCTGTTGTTGCACAGGTTCAGTGAATTTCTCAAGGACACTTTGAGGTGTGGCTGGCTGGGAGGGGCCGGGATTGAACCGGGGAACCCTCGGATTCCCAGGTGGCCGTTCTAACTCATTAGCCGCTGGCACCCATTGAGTCATAGACAAACTGAACTTGTCTTATCTCTCGCCACCCAAACATCATAGCTTCCTAATCCTCAGCATTACTTACCTCTCTACCTCTGCCCTCTGGTTGGGGTTGGTGATGGCTGCTATGTACTGCATGATGTACTTGCTGGCCTCTGTCTTTCCTGCTCCACTCTCACCTTGAACAAATCAACACAGATAGGCATGGTAAATAATGGCAATGGTAAAACACACAACGATAGTCTCAATCTCCTATTCATAACACATTGAAAACGTACTGCTAATACACAATAATGCGGTGGCTCTACTTACTTAACTTTGAGGAATGTATATAATTCACTTTTTCACAAGTTTTTTCATGCTACTGTACATTTCACTTTTTTTATATTATTATTACATTAGGTACTTGTTTCCATGGCATTCATATACATTTCCCAGAGTTGGACAAAGTCGTTCTGTCTACCCCTAACTATATAGGTTAACCTCTCCAGCCCAATAGAGTTCATGAGTTCCCGATGCTACAATTCACTTAATTGTATTTTTGTTGATTCCAAGATAGTGTAAGCAACAATTGTTATCATTTTCCAGGGAGTCCTCCTGAGACACAGAAAATCTATTAAAGAAACAGTACAGAAACAAAGATACAAAGTCTCAAATTCATAACAGTCAAGAGCAAATGACTTTAGAACAGTTTATCCCTTAGGTCTTGCCCTTCTATCAACACCTTTAAATCCCATCTAAGACACACCCTTTTTCCTTGGCACATACTTTACATCTGCTTAAGATTTACTTCATGTTTGTCATGCATTGTGCACTGCATTTTTGCTCATTTCCTTGAATGCATTTCTTTTTATTGCATTTAACAACAATCAAGTGCTACAGTATGACAGTATAATTACTTTGCAATGAGTTAATTAATTGGAGTAAGTATAATAAACACTGTCTGAAAGAGCCATGAAAATGAGGAGTCATATCTCTATCTCAAGTAGATATTTGGGTGGAGGCAAACATTCACAGAGTGTCACGTGAGAACCCAAACGTAGGACAGCCAGGCAAGGTAGAGTTCAAAACCCTACGGTGGGTGCCTTTCTGTCTTTTTAAGACATCTTCTGAGATTACAATGTCGTGAGCCTGCACCACCACAAGGACCTGGTGTGCGTAGCATTCCAGTGCACAGAGTTCAAAACCCATCATTTAATACGGAAGACAGGTGAACAAGAACACCTCAGACAAACTAAAACTTGTGACATAACTACAAAGACTGACTGGGGAACAAGACTTATATACACATGAGGGGTGATTACAAATGAGATACAACTGGTGCAAACAAACAGAACCAAGAAAACTAGACCAGAGAAACTAGACCAGGGAACAACATAAGTAGAAATACAAGATCTAGGGCGCCCGCTGGCCTACTGGTCCAGGCGCATACCACTTAGGACTTTTTAAACCAGATATGCAGGATGGGGTTAAAGTAGGCTCTACTATACCTCCAGCCTGCATATTTGGTTTGATATGTTCTCATTGTAGGCCAAGAGTAAAGCTTGATTTACTGTATGATTTGGCAACAAAGTGTTGCCATGATGAATTGTAGCATCCCGAGTGCTAGCTCTGGTCCATAACGTTATGGACCAGAGCTACCCGAGTCTAACGCTATGGACCAGAGCTACCCGAGTCTAACGCTATGGACCAGAGCTACCCGAGTCTAACGCTATGGACCAGAGCTACCCGAGTCTAGCGCTATGGACCAGAGCTACCCGAGTCTAACGCTATGGACCAGAGCTACCCGAGTCTAACGCTATGGACCAGAGCTACCCGAGTCTAACGCTATGGACCAGAGCTACCCGAGTCTAACTCTATGGACCAGAGCTCCCCGAGTCTAACGCTATGGACCAGAGCTACCCGAGTCTAACGCTATGGACCAGAGCTACCCGAGTCTAACTCTATGGACCAGAGCTCCCCGAGTCTAACGCTATGGACCAGAGCTACCCGAGTCTAACGCTATGGACCAGAGCTACCCGAGTCTAACGCTATGGACCAGAGCTACCCGAGTGCCAATGTGGCTGAGAAGGTCTTCCCAGCATGCCTCTGGGTGTACACACACTTAATGTTTTATTATGGTACTGTAGCAGGTGTGCTTGTTATTAGAGTTAGACTGTTTTGAAAGTTTCAATACATTTATAGACCATTAGATTAGGCTTCTGATTATAACTATATATTAACCACTTATTGACTGGAGGAGTCCCCTAGGGGTCTATCCTAGGCCATCTCCTTTTTCTGCACCAGATTTCTTCACCAAAAATAGCCAATCTACAAGCTAACAACAATGCTTTGCAATGTGTTGTGAGCTTGAAGATCTGCTGTTTTATGAATCTCCATGCCAGAACAGGGACGCTAGGGCTCATGTGGTTAACTAACAACGCCATGCAGACTGGCTCCATCATTAAAAGCTGAAATGCCGTTGGATGCTTAAATTGCAGGCAAGACGCTCCTAAACATCTGACAAGAATGACATAAAAAAAAACATATTTTCACTCCCAAGTCATAGAGTCAAGGATTTTTGATCCCCTCCCTTTTTCTTTTGAGAGTTCAGTCAGACGCTTTCATCAGAATTAAACATTTATTGCAATGCTATTGCAAGCGTTACACTGAATCTGAAATCAGCCCCTGAGTTATTGCATGAACATAAAATGTAACCCTTCAAGGGCATAAGTTAAGATATACAGACGTAACATCCTACAATCCACAGAATCAAACATTTAACATCGTGAAGAAATAACGCCACATGGAGGAGGTCGGGGAGGTGGAGGGAGTTTGATCACTGACAGGCTGCAAGGATGGTTCTGTAAGCAAATTCTGAGCATGTATGTACAGTAGTATGAAGAGTGAACAGTGTTCTGCTTTAATAGACTAGAATGAACAATTAGGATTGAGACATGTGTGTTAGCGCGGTAGCGAATGAGAATGAAGGGAGATTGAGTGGGGCTGAATGTGGAGAAGTGACTGTCTGACTGCTGTATGCCAAAGGGTCATCTGGCCAGTGATGTACAGTATATTGGACCAGTTACCCATATATGGAGACCCCTAGTACCCATAGATATTCACAGATACAGTATGGGCTTAATATCAGGGATCTCCTTATCTCCATGTATGGGCATAAAAGGGATTTGGTTCCCCTGACATCACAGTGATGTACTTTGGCTAATAAAAAATAGCAGATATAGAAGCTCATAGCGCGGCACTCTGTGCGAAAATGTGTGCAAATCTTTCAATATATAATTCTTTTAAATCGAACATTTTTAACTCAAACTTTGCTTCTGGGGGATCCCTGGAACAAAATATTGTCAGATGGGGGTTCGCGGATTCAGAAGACATTTTGAGGTATTTTTCAGATCTTAATGGGTTAAAACAAAAGAGAATGACTGAGACTTACCTGAAATTACAATGCAGGTGTCTTTGGCTCGTCTCTTCATGGCCTTGTAAGCGGCATCAGCAACTGCGTAGAGGTGTGGTGGGTTCTCATACAGCTCCCGTCCACGGTACGCATCGATGGCATTTCGTCCATAGATTTCCAGGTCTCTGTATGGGTTGACCGAGACCACCACTTCTCCAATGAAGGTGTAGATACGGCCTTTCTCAAACCTGACCAAAGATTAAAAAAATATATATATATTTTACACAGGCAAGCATGTAAAATGGACTAATTCAGGGGCCTTCAACGTTTTTAGACCAAGGACCCCTTAGCTGAGAGAAGCAGGGACCCCCACAACCTTTTCATAGATTCCATAGTTTCATCGTTTGACAGCACAATCATCAGTGTATTTTGGTTCATGTCAATTTGTGTTTTCAGATATGGACTAATTAGTGGCCAAGGCCACGAAGTGGCAATGCCTTGGCCACTCATTGTTATTGGACTTCATCACTATTATTATTATTATTCCGCCACTTTTTCTCTAGCGGCTAGACCGTGCAGTCGCTTTTTATGAAACTCGGCAGTATGGCAGAGGACTATGCCAAACGGCTAAAACGCGAAGCTCGCAACAATCGGCCAAAGGGTGGCGCTGTAGGAAGCCTTTGAAAAATGCCAACTTTGAACTGGTGTAGCTCATGCCCTGTTTCAGGTACAGCAATGAAACCTGTATACACTTATGCGTCTCCTCATGCCGAACAACTTTTACGCTCTGACTTTTGACCTCTGACCTTTACTTCTCCCACAATTTTGAATTATATGAAAAACAGTCAAAATCTATCTCCTCCTGGGATTTTCGCGTAACGTGCGCGAAACTTTTTTTTACATGAACTTTGGACCAATGCGGTCATCGCACAGCGGCCGGATTTCTTTTAAAGCGAAACATTATTTTTGTAATAATTCACTCAATGTTGCAGTTTTATGCAAATTATTCTTCTGCCTCTAAATCATACATGCAAAGTGACACGTTCATGGCATTTGGCAAATATGTCGAGGGTTAGTCCAAATATCACTGAAAGCAATCTTACTCCAATTGGCCAAAGGGGGGCGCTATACGAAGCGTTTGAAAACTCAAACTTTAAAGGGGCATAAGTCATGCCTCGTTTCGTTTGAAGACATGCAACTTGCTTACACGCGTGCCTTGACTCAAGCTGAAGACATCTGTGTCTTTGTTAAGTAAGCTCCGCCCTTAGATTTTCCGCCATTTGGAGCAGTTTGTAAAACACTTAAACCCGCTTTTATTCCGGAACTTTCGCGTCACGTGCACGGAACTTTTTTTACATGAACTTTGGACCAATATCTAAAGATCTGTCAGATCGGATTTTTTAAAAATGTAAACATGCTTTTTTAATAATTCAATGAATATTGCAAGTTTTATGCAAATTATTCTTCTGCCTCTAAAACATACATGCAAAGTAAAATTTTCATGATGAACTACTGTAGAGGGTTAGTCCAAATATCACTGAAACCAATCTTACCCCAATTGGCCAAAGGGGGGCGCTATATCATTTTGAAAGAAGGCGTCAAGTACATTACATGAAACTTTTTCTTTTTTCCTTTTCTTTTTTTTCAAAAATGACAGGTCCATTAAGTGTGACTGCCGTAGTGTAGTGGTCAGTGCCTGTGCCTGGTACACGGATGGTTGTCGGTTCAAACCCCACATCGGGTTGAGTTGATGTTAACATCCTGGATGCCCATGGCATGTGCATATGTCAAACTCTTTAATGTTGACACGTCTGATCTAACTCCAGATCACGTTCATGTTTAAAATGAGCCCCACAACTACTGTAGATTTACATGAAACTTTTTATTGAGCCCCACAACTACTGTAGATTTACATGAAACTTTTTCTTTTTTCTTTTCTTTTTTTAGAAAAATGACAGGTCCATTATGTGTGACTGCCGTAGTGTAGTGGTCAGTGCCTGTGCCTGGTACACGGATGGTTGTCAGTTCAAACCCCACATCGGGTTGAGTTGATGTTAACATCCTGGATGCCCATGGCATGTGCATATGTCAAACTCTTTAATGTTGACACGTCTCATCTAACTCCAGATCACGTTCATGTTTAAAATGAGCCCCACAACTACTGTAGATTTACATGAAACCTTTTCTTTTTTCTTTTCTTTTTTTAGAAAAATGGCAGGTCCATTATGTGTGACTGCCGTAGTGTAGTGGTCAGTGTAGTGGTCAGTGCCTGTGCCTGGTATACGGATGGTTGTCAGTTCAAACTCCACGTCGGGTTGAGTTGATGTTAACATCCTGGATGCCCATGGCATGTGCATATGTCAAACTCTTTAATGTTGACACGTCTGATCTAACTCCAGATCACGATCTAACTCCAGATCACGTTCATGTTTAAAATGAGCCCTTCTCTATCGTCCGTTTTTTTTCTGTTCTGAGTAAAAGAAAATATGATCACTCGAAAATGTCAGAAATACTCTGATTACATTTACTCAGATTGATTTCACCCCAAGCCTCCAAAATATAAAAAAGAAATCAATAAAATCAAGGCACTCAGCCTACATAGACTTTCTTTTTTAAACAAACATGGTTAACAGATACTGTGGCTGCCTAGTGTAGTGGTCAGGGCATATGCCTTTCATGCAGAAGGTCGTTGGATCGAATCTCGCCTGGGGTTTATAAAAGCATAAAACCATGACATTTGGTAGGCTTTACAGTTTGGTTCCTTGAACAATGTCTGATATGGAGCCTTCCTAAAAATGTCCCCCAACCCCCCTTGATGCGTATTTGAATATCCGCCATTACTAAATAATGTATAATGCATCATAAATCCTGAAACAAGCATTATAATACAAACTGTCATGTCTACACCTATGTTGTGATTTCCAAGGATTGCAATGATATCATGTACCAGCTCAGTGGCCTAGTGGTTTGAGTGTCGGCCCTAAGACTGGGAGATCCGGGTTCAAACCTGGGTTGCGTCATACCAAAGATTCTAAAAAATGGGACCCAGTGCCTCCCTGCTTGAAACTCAGCATCAAGGGTTGGATTGGGAGTAACTCCCTGCGACATACTAGCAAAATGCTTCAAATCCCGCATGCAGCGTCCGATTGCTGTGAAAGGCCCAAGAACACGTGGCACCCTTTTCACTTTGGCCTATTATAGTAGGCCAAAAAAAAACCTACCTGACCTGCCGGAGTGTGGCCACTCATTGTTATTGGACTTCATCACTATTATTATTATTATTCCGCCACTTTTTCTCTAGCGGCTAGACCGTGCAGTCGCTTTTTACGAAACTCGGCAGTATGGCAGAGGACTATGCCAAACGGCTAAAACGCGAAGCTCGCAACAATCGGCCAAAGGGTGGCGCTGTAGGAAGCCTTTGAAAAATGCCAACTTTGAACTGGTGTAGCTCATGCCCTGTTTCAGGTACAGCAATGAAACCTGTATACACTTATGCGTCTCCTCATGCCGAACAACTTTTACGCTCTGACTTTTGACCTCTGACCTTTACTTCTCCCACAATTTTGAATTATATGAAAAACAGTCAAAATCTATCTCCTCCTGGGATTTTCGCGTAACGTGCGCAAAACTTTTTTTTACATGAACTTTGGACCAATGCGGTCATCGCACAGCGGCCGGATTTTCTTTAAAGCGAAACATTATTTTTTAATAATTCACTGTATAATGCAGTTTTATGCAAATTATTCTTCTGCCTCTAAATCATACATGCAAAGTGACACGTTCATGGCATTTGGCAAATATGTCGAGGGTTAGTCCAAATATCACTGAAAGCAATCTTACTCCAATTGGCCAAAGGGGGGCGCTATACGAAGCGTTTGAAAACTCAAACTTTAAAGGGGCATAAGTCATGCCTCGTTTCGTTTGAAGACATGCAACTTGCTTACACGCGTGCCTTGACTCAAGCGGAAGACATCTGTGTCTTTGTTAAGTAAGCTCCGCCCTTAGATTTTCCGCCATTTTGAGCAGTTTGTAAAACACTTAAACCCGCTTTTATTCCGGAACTTTCGCGTCACGTGCACGGAACTTTTTTTACATGAACTTTGGACCAATATCTAAAGATCTGTCAGATCGGATTTTTTTTAAATTGAAACATGCTTTTTTAATAATTCAATCAACATTGCAAGTTTTATGCAAATTATTCTTCTGCCTCTAAAACATAGATGCAAAGTCACATTTTCATGATGAAATACTGTAGAGGGTAAGTCCAAATATCACTGAAACCAAAAAGAATCATATTTGAACTGGGGACCCCCCACCCTGACGTGAGTAGGGGTTTCCCATGATCTGGGCCTTAGGCTAGATGCAGAATAGAGCTGGGACGTTCGCGAACGAATCGAATCTTTTGAACGGCTCTTTGAAGTGAACGATGGGATCCGGTTTGCGCAGTAGAGAGCCGTTCATTTGGGGGGGAGACCCCCTCCCCCCAATTCAACATCTCCTTGCTACTCCACTGAGTACTGACTGAGTACAGTGAGTGAGTGAGAGAGAGAGAACAAGTGGAGGAGCGAGTTCATTGTTGCCTGCTTGTTTTTTTTAGGTGTTTTATGAATAACAAAAGTCAAGGTAGCTTAATTTACACACACATTTTATGAAAAGGGTAAATACTAAATTGTGATCTCAACTGTCAGCAGAGGAATGTGGTGCCACCTTGTGGATTCATATTTAAACAAATTCTTCTTAAAAATATATAAATATACAAGGAGCCAAATGAGCCAGTCTTTTGAACGGCTCTTTTTAGTGAGCCAGATCGATGGTACTGTCTCACTTCAAAGAGCCATAAATCCCACCTCTAATGCAGAATAGACCCAAACACAGCTGCCCAGCAATTTGCAATCAAACCACACCCAGTATAAAGCCAGACTTTCTGCAGTAACTTGCTCAGTGTGGTCCACAACACTGGAGGTGTTACAGGCAGCAGGTATGTACTCTTTATTTATTTCAACAACTATTCCAATTTCTGACAGTTTAATTCATTAATTATTTATACTTACCCATGCAATAATTTGACTTTTAGATGCCATACCTACCTGATCCACTCGCTACACTGGCTGTGTGAATGAGGAACATTGTGACTTGGTGAGTGACCATGTGCTCTGTAATGTTATGTTGTTTTTGGGATCTAAATGTTAAACAATTTCTTTTGGAATGTAATGCAATGTTGATTATTGAATTGATGTATTTTGAGTTTAATGCCAATGCCTAGTTGGGCAGATTAATGGAATTATTTTGTTTCAAGCCTGTAGTGCAGCAGATTATTTGAATTTGTTGTTTTTCTATTCATTTGGCCTTTTTCTTTGATCCAGGCCAGGTTTATTCCCTAGAACTGAATCTGAAAGATGGCGAGCCTGCAGAAAGACTGACACAATCCTGTCTGACCTATGGGTAGGAAAAAGCAGCCGCAGTGACACGCATTCCTATTTTGATTTTGAAGTAATGACTTTGAGTTTCTTTATAAAGTAATGATGTTTGAGTGCATTCATTTATTCATTGTTTCAAACCATGCAGGGGAAGCTCAGCCTCACACCTGAAGCCCATCTGACAATCAGTACCAGCTCCCAGATTGCTTCATTGGAGCCAAAGAAAGGCAGTGTAAGTGGGTTCATTATTCTGAACTGTGTGGAACGGGCAGATTGAACACCTCTTCTCTACCTTGTGGCTCAACTGTAATTATTCTGAAGCTCACCTCATTTCTCTCTCCCTCCCCCACCTAGGCTGGCTGGGTTCCAACACCCCCCAATTGGAATCCATAGTCTGCTCTGCCCACAGGACGGCAGCCCCATGTGAGCCCCTAAAGTTCCAAGTTTTGACCCCCAGCCGCCTTCCCCTCAACGTTTTTCAATAAAAACAATTTAACTTTAGTTAAGTCTGACTCTGCTAGCCTGCTAGAAAATAATGCTGCTATAATATTTTGCAATTGCAAATCCTTTGTGTAAATAAACTGAAATTCATACTATTGCATGACTATTTCTTTATCATGTTTCACAAGCATCTGGGTCTACAATGCCAGTGGTGTAAAAGTAACTGAGTACATTTACTCAAATACTATCCTTAGTATAATTTTGAGGTATTTTATACTTCACTTGTATAGTCTTACTTCTAGGCTACTCCAGTAAATGCTCATGCATTGCATTGTGAGCTTGTAGATCTGCTATTTTCAAAAAATGTCAAGTTGATGCCAATATATTTGTACTTTTATTCAGTATTTACACTGAACAGATGCCACCCTTCCCACATTGGCCTGTTATAGCGCCACCAGCGGGTCAATTTTTGCAAAACACATTTTTGGAACAAAATGCTTCAAATCCTGCATGCAGCGTCCGATTGCCGTGAAAGGCCCAAGAACACGTGGCACCCTTTTCACTTTGGCCTATTAGAGTCACCACTAGGCCAAAAAAAAAACCTACCTGACCTGCCAGAGTCCTGTTCGGTCCTGTTTTTCTTTGATATTCTTCTTTGCTTTCCCTTGATGCCTTATTGCTTTCCTGCTTTTTATGCCTTGGACACTTTATCGCTGCTTGCAGCTATATTTGATTATTACATTTGATATATATGACATTGAACAAAGATTTGATTCTTCATACTGCATCAATCAGGAAATACATGGACCAATTAATTGTAAATTAAAGTTAAGCACTGTCAGTATAAGAATAAGATTAGGCAAGGGGTTGCTGAGGTTAAGGTTAGATTAAGTACATAGATCATGTCTTTCATGCATGCCCAGTGGTTGATGTATTGTCAGTCAGAGGCTATACAGAGAATTTCTACACAGAAAGACTTTAACCACTACACACACCTCAGTGTAAAACGTCCCACTGAAGTGAACACCCATCAAAATGACAACACCCACCAAAACACCCTGGAGCTACAGTAAATGTAACACATTTTAGAGAACATGCAGACCATGACAGGAAGTGATGCAAGAGAGTATGGAAGGCAGGAAGTAGATTTGATGTGGTTGCTTCTTCCTCAACCTTGTAAATCTTGTGAAAGATACAGGGTTTAGGAACTGGTCAAACTCAAAGTTATATTCAGTAGCCTACTATTTCACAGAGGCCAAAAGGGCAAAAGGGCTTTCAAATTGATTTACAATGAAAAAACAAACAAAAGAAAACACACACGCACGCACGCACGCACGCACGCACGCACGCACGCACACACACACACACACACACACACACACACACACACACACACACACACACACACACACACGTAGAAGTGACAAATCCAGAAATGTACCAGAGGCAAAGAGACATTGGGAAGTATGGAAGTACATTATTCTATGCCACTCCTATAAATATAACCTGTTTACACTTTGCCATCAGACAAGCCTGATCAGGAGGAAAACAAACTAGAACAGTCAAAAAGAACTCCTACATGCTTTTCCAAACCATAAACCACGGTAATATCAAACCACAACTGTAAATAACATAAAACATGTTTTTACTTGTAAGTATTTACTGTCAATAGTTATTAATGCTATTTTGACATCCTCTCAATAATATTGAGAGGATGGGTATATGTGTCTTAGTCTTCTCCTTGCTTCTAATATGAAAACTTTAATTTTGCCCTCAGATTAATTCAACAGTGAGGATATGAGGCAAAGGTCACTTGATTCAGTTATAACGCACACCGAAACATAGTAATAACAAAACTGAAGAAAGGGGGCAAACTAACAGATTTCCAGAGGACTACTAATGAGTTCTGATTCTATGGTGGCCAAAGCAAACACTGTTTTGTATCATAGCAACACAAAAAAGCGGTAAAGACAGTCAACATGGAAATGACTCGTACATAGGTTTGTGTTGTTTCCCATACCTCACTCAGTGCCCTCACTTCCTCAATTACTATCTTGGAGGAAGTGCTTAAATGGTCAAGAACATTTCACCACGTGACGTGATTCAAGTTATGATGTTTAACAGTTTCAGGAAAATGGTTAGCACTTTCCAACTAACTGCCTTCAGAATAAAACCATGAAAACGTGTTTTACACTTATACTGTATATCAACTGCATAATGTGACTTCCTTCACTGCAGAACATCTAATCAAATTTCCATTTTAGCTGGGGACGGTTCAGGACCTTCCTTCCCTTGTACTTCAGTATGGAATGTTACCCTTTTCATCTTTGCCATCCAGCTGCTAATCCATCCATCCCTCCCTCCCTCCCTCTGGGTATCTGAGGCCTTACCTCAACTTCAGGTTTTCCATAAACTGTTCCATTGTCACTTCATCCAGGAGGACAAAGTCGGACTTCCCAAACTCGAGGTCCTCCAGCTCCGCCATCCCTGAAGACAGACCCGTCCGCTCAACACCCACAGGCAGACAGAGAGAGAGAGAGGAAGGAAAGCAACTGACAAGAGAAGAAAGAGAAGTGTAGCCTTCTGGGGCCCGGTAGTTGAAGGCACACAGTTTATGTGTGCATGTCTGGCTGTGTGGGTGTGGCGTAACCGTGTTCTTTTTGTGGATTGTAGGGTGTGCTTCATCGAGTCACTGAGGGCTGTGGTCTACATGCTACAGCACGTCATCCTGTCAGTCAGTCTGTGTGTGTGTGTGTGTGTGTGTGTGTGTGTGTGTGTGTTTTCGTGCACATACATCCGTGCTCGTGCTCTTCTATATATACAGTAAGAGCTATCATTAAACCCATACACCACTTCTGCATCCTCCTCTCTGACTCTCTTCCTGCCACACAGCTGAGGGCCTGTGTTTCAGAACCGTTGCTGAACTGAACTTATCATGCTGAGAAACCGATCACTATATCAAATTTGTCCTGCCCTCTCTCTGTCAGTATCTTTCTTTGTGTGCACATTCTGCGTCTTTCCTCCTTCATTTTGAATTTGATTTCCCAATGGTATAACTGTGAGACATTTGTGACAGCCTTGAAAGATTAATCTTGTAATTGTGGGCAATAAATCGCCCTTACCCCAAAAGGATCATGGCATATCCATCCTGTCTAACAGTCAGCATCGGGCATACATAATTTTGCTTAGCATTTAACCTCAATTCAAGGTTTAAACTAACAGTATGCTGGAGCTCAATAGACTAACAGTTGAGAGTAAAAGGATTCAATGGCACAACACCACGTGGTGCTGGTTTCAATTCCACAACACATTACTATTGTTACTTTTGCCTCTACATCTCCATACATCTGATTTCTTCTTTTAAAATGAAGAGCTAGACAAATCACCCGGAGGATATGTTTTTAGCCCTATCACCACATGCTGGGGCATGGTCCTCCAACAGTGAGGGCTTATCTTTCCCAAAACAGGCAGAGCAGTCCAACTCAAAATATGACTCACCAGATGCTGTTCTTGTTCCATGACAAGCATGTTTGTTCTATATATATCATATATTTAGTAACATCTGTTCTATATGTAGTATATACATTTAGTAACATTTGTTGTTAGAACAAATATCTCTGAAGTTAAACACGTTTTGCTATTGAAACCAAAACTTTGATCGGATTTGTGGCTGAAGTAATCAGAATGGAACAAGATGGTCTTCAAACAACAGAAATGTCATGCAAGTATCGACTGGAAAGTAGTATGAGTCAGATGACGTCACATCACGTTTCAATGGACATTGCCCCAACATATTTAGGTAACCCATGGGCATGTCACAACTAACCCAACTAAGCCCAAAAATTACAGTAATGTTCCTTCTTCTTCTTTTCATGATGTTGTTTCATCACTGTATAGGTTTTTCGATATGGTCTAACTGGCATTTGACACACGACAGGGAACAATTAACACTGTGCCCAGTGCTGCTCACTGTGTTGTTTGCTATTGTGTTGCATTGTATTTCCAATCCAATCATTTCTGGAAGAACAGGACACTTCTGATATTATCGACTATTAATAGAAATATATTATTGTGTTCTAAATATACACAGGTTGACAAACTAGACATAGCTAATGCTCTTGACACTTTTATTTTATATTGTGAAAACGTCCATAGACTTTCTACCTGGAAATAACACGTCCATAGACTTTCTACCTGGAAATAACATTATGATCATATTTCTTCTCTCAGCAAAAAGGCAACTTCCTGACCAAAAAGCATTGTTTCCTCTGAGGGGAATGTTTTTTTTTCTTCTTCATCTATGCTGGACTCAAGAGTAATAAATTACACTAACAACATTAATTGTGCCAGCAGCATGACACCTTAAAGATACAGACTAATTGACAGAAGGCAAGAAAAATAACGTAAGAACGCAATCTCTGGTGCACTTTTAAAAGTTGAAAATAATTTAATTTGTTCAGAGATGGGGTATGGTGTGGACACAAGTTAATCAGCTGTCCAATCACGACTGTACACAAACGCAGAGCAGTTCCTCGTCAGCCACGAGGCACCCACGGCACACACCAGACCAGGTGTCTTCAACGTTTTCGGGCCAAGGACCCCTTAGCTGAGAGAAAGATAAAGCAGGGACCCCCACTACATATTGTATAAAATTGTGTTGCAGATTAAACATTTTCATAGATTCCTGAGACAGCTTAGACTTGCAAATGTTCCACACAGAATAGGGATACTAGGGTTCAAGTTAGTGTCGAAAAAAGAAAGTTCTTATCACACAAAGATTTGGAGGACCCCCTGTAGTAACTCTGAGGACCCCCTAGGGTTCCCCGACCCCCTGTTGAAGACCCCTGCACCAGACTACCACCAGCCCTACTCTCCTGCCTAACAAAAAAGTATATTAAATCTATTACTACCTAATATATCAGGCTCTGTGCATCACTGTAGTACCGGTTTTCAGAATACCAGTTCCTGTTAATTTTACCATAGCTTCATTTGATTGGCTCAGCAGCAGATTTGAACTGTTAAGTGGAAACACATGTGAAGGTGTCATGTGTGTTTCCGGTTCCAACCCAGCAGCAGAGCTAACAGGCGGGGGAGGAGAAACACAGACCGCGTGCTCATCTCTGGCAGCTGGTCCGCACAAGACCGACATTTTAGTTGATAAATGTGCCATACACAAGTGATTACACTTGCAAATCACTTACAAAGTGAAAGATTTTAATCTCTGAATGAGATTAAAAGAAAATTATTTAACTGAGAAAAAGTTCTTCAACTTTTTATTTGGAGTGCTGCTTTCTTCTTTCCACATTGGTGCACGTTTCTTCGCTTATGTTCTGTTAGCCAGCTGAGCATCCATGGCTCAGAGGATATGCAACAGCTCCAGTTTTAAATATGCCATACAGTTGCTCAATCTGCATTAGCTCTACATCTACACCTACTAGTTTAAAACTGTTTTCAAGTTATAAAGAAATTTGTTTCAGTCAATGGTGTGAGTGACCCTGACTAACGCTCTTTTCTTTTTAGCAGAAAAAGCACTTGTCTAGATAGCTTTTTTTTTTCTTCACAAGAGGCAGTATTTTATATATTTTGTTTAATGCTCAAATATATCTAGTATGCTATTTTGCTATCACAATATTTATTCTGTACTGATTTACATAATCATCAGCTTTATTACCCCCTTCATGTGTAGTGTTGTATTTAATATGAATAATCTATATGAATGTATTTGAATGTTGAAAATGCACTGAGCTTTTGAATAAAAGGCAAGTGATTTTGAACAGTTTTTAGACTCTACATGGTGTGGCTCAACTGTGCTTTAATACTTGTTTGCCAACTTTTTATGGTAAACATTAATGGCAGGGTAGGCTATAATTCAGATTATCTGTTATACTGTATTTCCATACATGGTAGTAGCACAATCTAAGCGAGAAGAATATTGCAATAAGCTCATTCACTGATCACATTAGAGAAAAAAAAATCCCCCGAAGAAAAAAAAAACAGGACCATAAGGATTTTCATGCACTGGCAGGCGTGGCAGCAGTTTTCAGTCATTTCCAGCTCATTTTCTTTATCCTGAAGTCTTTTGGAGAAATATTTTTTAAAAATGCCTTCATCACTTTCTGGGTTCTTGAAGTATCACCTTGGTTTGCATTGTTGTGGCTGTGATCAGCAGTGGGCCTCTCTTCCCTGACCTTTTCACGGGATTCAGAGTGGCTTCTTCTTGCTCTACGGACTGCGCTGCTTTCCAGAGGAGGGTCTGGCTCGGCAACGGCTGCTCTTCTATCATCCTGGTACTTAGATGGGTAGTAACCCTGTGTGTCGGGAGTTTCATTAGAGCGCACATCACGAGCTCTCGCTCTGTCCTCATTCAGTTTCACTCTGGACAGTGAGCTGCTCCTCCCCTTTGACCCACGGTCTAACGTCCTCCCATGTCGTACTGGTGGTAACTGCGTGGTGGGCTTTCCCAAAAGCTTCTGGGTTACCTCATAGCTATCTCGAGATGGCCCAACCACGTAGATTGTGTCCCTCGTTTGACTGATGAGCACGGATGGAAAAATATCTTTGTAAACCTTTACTTGTTTATTGAGGTTTACCTGGGTTACGGTGTCAAGGTCTGACAGACAGATCTGCTGGGTGCGTAGTGTTTTGGTAAGATCCTCCAGAAGGTTTTGCAGTTTCCCTTTGGCAGCGTTCGCACTGCTCCCTGATAAGGTGACATTACTTAAGCCAGGATCCCCAGTAGACACGTCCATTTTAACGCGATGGCTGTTTAGTATCGAAGCAATGTCTTTTGTCTTGAAAGACTGAGCATAACGCAACACATCCTCATCAGTGACAAAGGCTTCACTTCTTGCCTGGGGGTAGTGCTGGTGATTCTGTATTGAAGACTGGTCTGCTTGATGTGCCAGAGGGGAAGAGTTGGTGGGATGAGATGGAAGAGCATACTTGGACAGGGTTGAAGAGATTGCAGTGCCTCTGCTACCAGCAGCATACATCGAGTTACCATCAGTGCGGGTTTTGTTTATCGACCCTGAGGAGTGATTGTGGCCATTGAGGATAGGTGATGGTGAGGATGCGGTGTTCTGGGAGTGGGTTTGGGAGTTAAGAAGCTTCTCCAAGCGAGCCTTCACGGCGGTCAGCATCATAAATGTGCCCTTGACACGCACCTGTTCTCTGGACTTGCGAGTTACCTCTAAACCATGCAAGTCGAGGAGTTGCATCACTTCTGTCTTATCAGGGAAGATGCTAATATCCAGGGTGGCCTCTACTGGAATATCTACCTGCATAATGAATGAATGAAAAAAGGTTACGGTAATTAATAAACAAACATAAATAATTCGAATGAGCAGCACTTTAATGATCATTCAGTTAATCTGCTACATACTGTATGTCAGTGAATGAATAGCCTACCTCTGGCATGTCAACAGGTTTTACTGTTAATGGAAATCGTCGATTATCAACCTCCAACACATGAGAGCCATGTTTCAAAACACGGGCAGCGACTGGGTGGTGAGGGGTAGAAGAAGTACACAATATTTAGGGTCTGCATCGTGACATGAGGCATCAATCATTCACCATCATGTTAAGTCTTTTAATCAACAGTACTTACCTTCTGGCTCCTCAAATATGACCAAGGCCTGCCCCGGGCAGTAGGACGGGTACAGCACTCTCTGCACCTCCCCTCCTCCATGACGTGCTCGCAGGAAATGGATAGTGAGCTTGTCGTTGATTCTGTCAGCCGTGAGAATATTTGGGACCCCGAGAACCTCCACAGCAATCCCTCGCCTCTCCATAGTCACAGTAGGCTAATGTGTAATGGTCTGGCAGGTGCGTTGAACAGGTGCCTACTAGCTGTCTACTTATGTCTAAAGTGAAACTTGTGTAACCAGGTGGACCAGTTAGGCTACTGATAGCCTCTCCCTGATACACTTTGTTTGGAAACTAAAGTTAAGTCCACGCTTTTAAAATATTTCGACTATAGGGGGTTATAACTGTGACCGTTCAATGTGGATGATTAAATCGATAAAAAAACGTATTAGCCTACTTAGTAGCCTAGTATCCACAGTAAGCTATAGTTTCGAAAACTGCTTGCATCTAGATCTAGGCGATCATACTTATCTACAGGAACAATCAATAAAGCAGCCATCTGAGCCATGCTGGTAGCATTCGTTAACAAATTACTCATAAGTTAAATGATGGCCGCCTACTACTTCTGTTAGTTAGTCTACTTCACCAAGATCTAGAGATCAAATTCACTCACGTCACGTCACCCAGACAGTCAGTGCAAAGTTTGGTCAGAAAGGAAAGTGAAAGTAAAGGCTCAAGTGCGTTCATGCACTGACTAAACGGGGTTTTCCACATACCACATACAGAATGTTTGACACTGACAACCTTACCTCACCCACACAGGTGTTTCGGATTCATATTATTTGTGTAGTATACTGGTAGGCTTATATTATATAGAATTCAAGAGAAGAGCCTTAAGAATTGTATCATTTACTGCTCTTGCTTTGTAAAACACTCAATTTAAAACAATACCGCCATCTAGTGCCAAACAATGTGCAAAACAAGTAGTGACACAAAATACAAAATACTGTGATAAAATTGCATTGTAAGATTACTTTATTAGGAATGACCCCATTCTTTGCCTGGAACGTCTCAAATTCTTGTAATCCCAGATTAGTCATTTATTCTGATGGCACAGTTGAGTATATGCAATGTGTTAATGTAAGGAAAAACAAGTACAGCCAGTGTGGAAAAGGCTTGGAAATACTGCCTTAATTGCCATCAGTTCTGATTATTTAAAGGCAAGTAGCACCAGCTTGATTTTTGTAACCACTGCTGCAGTTTACCATAATTAACACACGAGAACATGTTCCAAACTGTTTCATTTATTTGGGCTCTAGTAGCCGCTTATTACCGATAAAGGCTCAGATTTGTTTTTATGGGGAATCCTGATTGATTGAATACTTTATTATAATTCACATAGGAAAAGCACAGGACAGTACAATTCAGATAAAAAGTCAACCAATACGATTTAAACCCAAGAAAGCGCAATGGCTTGTTTACATTAGGGTCCTTTTGTACTCAATTCATAGAGACAAATGACAGACAAATATACACATAACTATGCATAACAAAATCATTTAACAGTAAGAAATAAAAAATACAAAATATTTACAGCAAACAGGTCAGGGCGGGGTATGGGTAGGCTTTGGCTTTGCCAGTTTCGAGTTACAGCCACCTGTGAGTTTTCAGCAAGACTGGCTGCAGACACTAGGGTCCTGTTGATGTCCACGGGAGACAGGAACATCAACAAGTGGCAGGAAGTGACCTCACACCTCTTTCTTGCTCTACCCCATGGAGGTTCTGTTTAGGGTTAGGGGGTAGAGTTGGGTTGTCTAAAAGATAAAAGATAACATGTACACATAGCGACAATGCGGCTCAAAGGGACTGTAGTGCCTTGGACTGCAAGGCAGAGACGTCACGTGACCTCCACAAGCGGCATGAAGTCACTTGACACTGAGGTCACTTCCTGCCACTTGTTGATGTTCCTGTCTCCCGTGGACATCAACAGGACCCTAGTGTCTGCAGCCAGGTGCTGCTCGTTTTCAGAGCAGTTTTGAAGGAGATTAGGGATTTACACCCCTTTAGGGCCGTCAGTAGGGCATTCCACATTTTTGCAGCATAGCAGGGGAAAGAATTCAACCCTGAGGTGCAAACAGCAGCCAGTGGTGGAGTAGAAGTAAAATTATTGAAAATGGGAAATATTCAAGTAAAGTACAAATACTCAAAATTGTACTTAAGTACTGTAATAGGTAAATGTAGGCTGCAAGTTACTTTATGCAACTATTTACACCACAGTTAATGGCGGCGGCGCTCTACAGGGGAGCGCTCAGGAAATCGGTCTATAATGAATGACAGAAACCAACTAAAATCACAGCTGGGTTACACTTTTGATTAATAACTACTTCAACAGTAATATAATACATAATTTGTACAAAACTGTAGCCCAAATATTTGGCTATTCCAAATCAAGAGTGCCATTCTCTGCACAGTGCGGCAAATCACCCAAGCCCAATCGATACCTACAGACAGGAAGAAAAAAGCAAGGTGTTAGGAAATTATGAACAGTTTTTCTGGAAATTGAGAAGCGTTTCAAACAATGTCAGAGATTGTCATCATTTGTCTGGGGTTTACCTATAACCCTGCCAAGAATCAGTCGCAGCAGGGCCTCAAACAACCCCATCTCTCTCTAGCAAACACTACAGGAAAGGACAGAGCCATTATGGGCAAAGCCTTGCTGGAAGGCTTGCAACAGTATAGCCATTACTGGCTATGTATGCACAGGGTGGCCATTTATCAACGGGGTAACAGTACAATAGCCTACACATTTTTACACAGTTCGTCCTCATCTAAGAGGACTAGAATCGATTAAAATATTTAATCGATAAATGCCTACATACCAGTTCAGTGTTGTTCAGAAGGTGTCAGTCTGGAGGCCTGAATAGGGCTGCCAATGGCATAATCACCACCTGGGTTCTGGAGAGGGAATTCACCATTATTCATCTGAGACATTGTATGAGGCAATTCTGATGGAGGTTTACTTGATAAAACAAACACTGTCTGAGGTTTACCTATAACCCTGCCATGACAGAGACACAGCAAGGCCTCAAACAGCCTCAGTTCTCTCTAGCAAGCACTACAGGAGAGGACAGAGCCACCACTGGCTCAGCCTTGCTGGACGGCTTGCATGGCAACTTGTGATTCAACTTGTTGTGATATCCATAGCTAGTCCTCTGTCATTTCTGACAGAGGGTGTACTTCAAAACTATCTCAGGTTTACGCAAAACCCTGCCATTAGACACAGACACACCAAGGCCTCCAAAAGCCTCCGTTCTCTCTAGCAAGCACTACAGGGAAGGACAGAACCACCAAAGACTCAGAGTAGTCACTGTAGTAGTCTATTGGTAAACATTTGTTCAAATGTTCAATGATTAGAATACATATTTAACAGCAAACAAAAGTTGTCTTGTGATACAGAACTCTAACTCACCTCCAGGTCCCTTTCTTGCAGACTTTTCCTGATGGGTTTAGGCAGAATTCTCCTCTGCAAGGACAGAATATTGATTTATATTTTAATTAACAAAGAGATTCCACAAAGATTAAACATCTTTCAGTTGACACAGCCTCAGAGCAACATCAACACAAATATACCAGGATTATCAGCTCACAGTCCAAGAATACAGAAATTAATTATATATTTGTGTCCTGCATGGTTTAGCTCCCCAGTAACGGTCCAAAGGACTCTGGGAAGATGTAGGAATATACAGGACACCCGTCCTCACCGGCCCGAGAGCCAGGGACAGAGCTTGTTGTACAACGTCGTGGAACGGGACTGTACGTCACAGCATAATGCTACGCTCCCATAAGGCCACAAGGACAGAGCCATGTGAGAGAGTAACCTCACAGGATGTCCACGTTGAACATGCATGCCTATATTTTCGGAGTTACAATTCAATTTGATTTCAAAACCATGTACCAAGCTGATATAGAAGAACTTCACTGTACAAAGCAGGATCCATATTTATTAAGGGTATTACTAGTAGCATCCAAAAAGGTCATAACAAAAAAAGAATGGCTCACGAGTCTTATACCAACAATAAATGGATTGATTTAATCTAGAATATATTTATTATGGAGAGAATCACATTAGGTGTCAAGGGGAAATTTTCATGGACAACTGGTTTAAATGGCTTACTCATGTTGCTAATATAAGGGCCTGATTTTATTTGAATTAAATATTCTGTTATTTGACATTTATTTTATGTTTGCTTTATTGCTAAGAGATGTGGGTTGAGTTTGCCCCATAGTGGACCTTGTATTTTGAAATGTATGTGCTGTATGTATGGAGAGTAACTAATGTGTGAATGAGTAGTGGCAGATTTGGCTTTCTTTTTCTCTGTTTGTCTTCCTGTCGTTTACTCGAAAAAACACAATAAAACATAAAAATAAAAATAAACATGCATGACTATTAACTACATACCAGTAAGTGTTCCGAAGAAGTCAGTCTGGAGGCCTGAAAGGGGCTGCCACTGGCATAATAATCACCACCTGGGTTCTGGAAAGGGAAATTCACCATTATTCATCTGAGATATTGTACAAGGCAATTCTGACAGAGGTTTCAGGTTTCACTTCATAAACAACAAAAACTGTCTGAGGTTTACCTATAACCCTGCCATGACAGAGACACAGCAAGGCCTCAAACAGCCTCAGTTCTCTCTAGCAAGCACTACAGGAGAGGACAGAGCCACCACTGGCTCAGCCTTGCTGGACGGCTTGCATGGCAACTTGTGATTCAACTTGTTGTGATACAGTATATATCCATAGCTAGTCCTCTGCCATTTCTGACAGAGGATGTACTTCAAAACTATCTCAGGTTTACGCAAAACCCTGCCATTAGACACAGACACACCAAGGCCTCCAAAAGCCTCCGTTCTCTCTAGCAAGCACTACAGGGAAGGACAGAACCACCAAAGACTCAGAGTAGTCACTGTAGTAGTCTATTGGTAAACATTTGTTCAAATGTTCAATGATTAGAATACATATTTAACAGCAACCAAAAGTTGTCTTGTGATACAGAACTCTAACTCACCTCCAGGGCCCTTTCTTTCAGACTTTTCCTGATGGGTTTAGGCAGAATTCTCCTCTGCAAGGACAGAATATTGATTTATATTTTAATTAAAGGGATTCCACAAAGATTAAAACATCTTTCAGTTGACAACCTCAGAGCAACATCAACACAAATACACAATGATTATCAGCTCACAGTCCAAGAATACAGAAATTAATTATGTAAATTTGTGTCCTGCATGGTTTAGCTCCCCAGTAACGGTCCAAAGGACTCTGGGAAGATGTAGGAATATACAGGACACCCGTCCTCACCGGCCCGAGAGCCGGGGACAGAGCTTGTTGTACAACGTCGTGGAACGGGACTGTACATCACAGCATAATGCTACGCTCCCATAAGGCCACAAGGACAGAGCCATGTGAGAGAGTAACCTCACAGGATGTCCACGTTGAACATGCATGCCTATATTTTCAGAGTTACAATTCAATTTGATTTCAAAACCATGTACCAAGCTGATATAGAAGAACTTAACTCTACAAAGCAGGATCAATATTTATTAAGGGTATTAGTAGCAGCATCCAAAAAGGCCATAACCAAAAAAAAAGAATGGCTCACGAGTCTTATACCAACAATAAATGGATTGATTTAATCTATAATATATTTATTATGGAGAGAATCACATTAGGTGTCAAGGGGAAATTTTCATGGACAACTGGTTTGAATGGCTAACTCATGTTGCTAATATAAGGGCCTGCTTTTATTTGAATTAAATATTCTGTTATTTGACGTTTCTTTATGTGGGTTGAGTTTGCCCCATAGTGGACCTTGTATTTTGAAATTAATGTGCTGTATGTATGGAGAGTAACTAATGTGTGAATGAGTAGTGGCAGATTTGGCTTTCCTTTTCTCTGTTTGTCTTCCTGTCGTTGTTTACTCGAAAAAACACAATAAAACATAAAAAAAAGAAGGAAAAAAAACATGCATGACTATCAACTACATACCAGTAAGTGTTCCGAAGAAGTCAGTCTGGAGGCCAGAAAGGGGCTGCCACTGGCATAATAATCACCACCTGGGTTTTGGAAAGGGAATTCACCATTATTCTTCTGAGACATTGTACAAGGCAATTCTGTCAGAGGTTTCACTTCATAAACAACAAAAACTGTCTGAGGTTTACCTATAACCCTGCCATGACAGAGACACAGCAAGGCCTCAAACAGCCTCAGTTCTCTCTAGCAAGCACTACAGGAGAGGACAGAGCCACCACTGGCTCAGCCTTGCTGGACGGCTTGCATGGCAACTTGTGATGCATCGAAACATAGTCCTCTGTCATGATATTGTACCTAAATTAAAAAGGCGCTCAATAGGTCTGTGATGCTCCAGCACCTCATGCCTTCATTCTAATATCAAAGCTTTGTTGTTGGGGGAAAATAGTGTTTTACATAAGTTACAAAACAGAACACTATACCATCAAAGTGTTACTGTCACTACTAATAAGATGGAATGCAAGAGAATAGACACTAATATCAAAAAGTAGAACAATTGCCCCATTTGGTTAAATCCTACTTTATTGTTACCAGGTGTTTAAAATGCCTACATAAAGCATTCAGAAGAGAGGTCAGTCAGTTTGGACTAACTTCCGGTGTGCAGGGGCCTTCATGTGCCTGCTTGCCAGTGGCAGCCAGTGTCCAATTACTTTTTCCTACCTACTGGCATTGTAAATGACTAGAATTTTCTGTTATTCTGGTGTTTAAATGCCTACAGTACATACCAATGCCTACAGTACATACCAGCAAGTGTTCAGAAGCCGGTGTCAGTCTGGAGGCCTGAGTAGGGCAGCCACTGGCATTATCACCACCTGGATTCTGGAAAGGGAATTCGCCATAATTCTTAAATATTGTATTAAGCAATTCTGACAGAGGTTTCACTTCATAAACAACAAAAAGTGTCTGAGGTTTACCTATAACCCTGCCATGACAGAGACACAGCAAGGCCTCAAACAGCCTCAGTTCTCTCTAGCAAGCACTACAGGAGAGGACAGAGCCACCACTGGCTCAGCCTTGCTGGACGGCTTGCATGGCAACTTGTGATTCAAATCATCAGCACTGCAGCATGCAAATATGTAGTAGCCAAATGCTAAATACACCAATGCAGAAAATAAGGTTGACTAGAGAGACTTATTGAAATTAGACAAAAATACTAAATGTTATACTGATTATTAACAAATATCTTACCTTTCCATTTTGATCCTGGGATCACACGTTTGGTCAAGGGAACCTTTTACTTTTAACAGTTCGATGCCTGCCTACAACATTTTATCAAACTAAAAGGGACAATATTACAAATTTGTCAACTATCAGAAGTTACTTTAACTAATTGTCAAAGGCCAATCTCATCTTATTACAAATTTAACGCAGATGGCATTAGATAAGAGGACGTTACCGCTTCTAGTCCTAGTCCTCGAAGAAACAGACTGCTCGAGCCACAAACGTGTTCTATATCCTGGCTGGTTGGTTATACCGGATATTACATCAAATGTTTCACTTGCATGGTACAGTAGGGGGCAGCAAAGTACAGCTCATCAAGTTCTCCAATCACCTACTATGTCAGTGGACACTTGTTGGGCATCTGTGTAGGCCTAATTATGATGTTTGGATTTTATTTCAAACTACTGCTTATCCATTTTGGAAAACATTCATTTCACAGCACAGGGCTCTAACACAGATGACTGCATCGTCTACAAATCTTTTGTAAGTAAAGAATGCAAGTAACTTAAAAAAAAATATTCAATAGAGGTTTTTGTTTAATGTCAGAAATCATTTTGTCACAGTATTTTTCAAAATGTCTCAAAATAAGTAAATCAAGTACGAGAAAATAATTATCTTTTCCCTCAAAAACCTATTATGTTCTGTTGTGTGCAGAAACTGCAAGTTATTTCAAATCAGTAATTTAAATATCAGCCTACACCCTATTCAATTATTTTGCTGAAGGAAGGTCACAAACCAGTAACTGCTGATGGGTGGGGCAATTTAGTAGAGGTGGGGGGGCATTGTGCCATGCAGGGGGAGTACACTCGTGGCTGTTGACTCAGAATAAATCTCGGCACAACAATGCAACCCATAGAAAAGCTCTCCTTGGCATCTATGATGGTCGGCACCATCACCAGACAGCCTGTATGAATTTTAGCTTTGTTTGCCCGCTGTGTGATGCTGACTGTCTCACCAGCTGCCATGTTTTGCATATACAGATTGATAACCCAGCCTGCAAGTCTGCATCTGTGTTTGCTAGAAAACAGTGGATGCTTTAGCTATGTGTCTCTCTTCGTCACTGCAGATTTTGGCGATTTAAGGAACTTCCTTTGTTTAGTAAACACTGGGCTGGGGACAGACTTAAATAAGGGACACTGTGTATCTCAGACTGATCTGTTGGGATGTGTCTGTCTGTGTCTTGTAGATTGGATTATGCTTTGTTTTCAATATCAGATGAATTGTATCTCTGCCAGACAGTGCCCTGTGAACATAACGTATCATAATTGGATTTATTTCTTCTTCAAATAATTCAATTTAAAACCAAAACCATTCCCTGACACTTGGCTTAATGTGTGTCCACATAGGCTAGAAAACCAAGTCATGTTTTTATGCTTTCATAATCCAAACTATAAATAATACCTTTTAGAATCTTGGGTGTAACAGACATTTGTGTGTAATGATTGGTATCTGGTATGACATAGTATGTTTTAAATTAAGTACAAGGCAAGTATAGAGTCCTGAAATGTTGAGTTTTGCAATGTGTTCCTTTGCTTCATTTCCAGTGCTTTGTACCATAGGATTTTAGATTTTGCAGAAAATAATGTCAGTGGTCAACACAAGCCTAAGAGTCTTTCACATTTAGTTCATAATTTACCCATTAATATCTCAACTGTGAATTTTTAAGCCCTTATGTTCTTTTTAAAAGTTATATAAATGTGTGTGATTCAAACTGATATGTGAAGATTATCTTGTTGAACAAAACATATAAGCCGTTGTTTGTTGCAGAGCTTTTATTTATTTATCCAAAACCTATGCATAATTTCCATTGGAAATCTGTGATGGGAACCCATGGATGGCAGAGGTACGGTAACATCTGGTCTGACCTACAAAAATACCTATTTCCCATAGCACTCTATTAGTGACTATGCCAAAGGGAAATTGGGGCTCACTGACATCTAATTGGAACGATGGCAGAGAGGAGGTTTGGCTAGTTAATCAAACCTGAAGAGATTAAGAGATGTAATCTGCGGCCTGGGCCACAGGGTAGTGGTCCAGGAATTTAGGCTGGTAATCCAGCCCTTGCAGCGTCGCAGGTTCGAGTTCCGATCCTGACGACCTTTGCTGTATGTCACCCCCCCCCCTCCCATCTCTCTCCCTGTTTCCTGTCAGCCTATACTGTACACATATCAATAAATGCAGAAAAAGACCCAAAGATATCAACAACAAAAAAGAAAGAAAAAAAAATATATGTAATCTGCTCAGAGAACTGTTCAGGGTTAGGGTTATGACAGTGAATGCTGCTGAATGAATGTGATCGTGCACTTGTGATTGTCAATTCTCAGAATCATCAGCTGAGAATTTCACGTGGAGCATCTTTCATTTCTTGGAAGTACTTTGTAGCCGTACCATGCTACCCATTCCAGCCTGAAGGCCATAATACATAGAAGGGGTTGTGGGACTAATTGCTGCCTAAAATAAAAGCTTTAGCCTTTTGTGAATGTAATTTCAACAGGCAGTAGACTGGACAGAGACGGCGCATGAATTATGTCTTTGTGTAATGTAGCCTGTGTGTGTGGGGCACCGTCCTGTCAGCTGACCAGGAGAATGCAACTCATTGCTGTCTGCCGACAGGAACCTTTTATCTATAGATTTCATTCAATTCATGCCCTATTCTATAGTATACAAAAGTGGCTAAAATAGCCAAACTAAAACCTCGCAATGCATCATGGTGAGATGCGTTGTAAGCTTGTAGATCAGCTATTGTCTTTGCTATTTTTTAAAACACTGTTGTATATTTTCAACAATTTTCACCTATGATATATGCCCAAAGTCTGTGTGGGCTTTAGAAACATTTAACATGTGAAAAGTAATCCCATTGTTAATCAATGTGCATAATGTCATGCTCATGTCAGTGGGCCCTTATTTCATCACAGGGAGAGGATACAGTATATAGCCTTCATAGAATGCCGTGCAATTAAGCAATAGTGGATGCGTGTGTTTTTACGAATCTAGATATTGCATCGATGATATGAGTTGATATGAGTCAGTCTCTGAGCACAGTGCCGTCCTAGAATGGAGAAAACCTCTAATCGCCTCTCCATTTTAAGAGCAGTTGTATCCTCTCCTCACCCTGCCATGCAGTTCATCAGGCATCATCCTCTCAATGGCATGAGAGAGTGACACGATACCAGCCAGAGCTTATTCAGTCGAGCACATCCGTTTCTAATAGCTCCATAATAGCCTTATCACTACACAGTACACAGAGTTAAAGCGGTACCTGCAACCATGACTGTATGGTTCACCTCTGTCATCAGCAACATTACTCAGCATAACGTTGCGTCGCTGCCCTTGTTCGGCTTCAGGGTTGACCCAGGATGTTCATGCCACAATTGTGTGTACTGTCCCATAACTGATTTGCAAGGCTGGAGCTGAATCTCGTATTATGAAATGTCCTTTGTCGGTGTTTATAATGCAGTTAGAACAGAATGGTCCTGTTTTTGTTTTGATAAAATTACAACGTGAAATTTCTGAATTGCAACATTCTTTGCAACCTACTGTACTGTACATGTGATTCAACAAAATTACTCAGGATAAGATTATTTTTACGACCTGCAAGCTGTGTTACCACATCTAAGCGTATTGCTCCTGGTCTCTTACGCCATAAAAAAAGACGCTTTTGTCCGAAATGGTAACAAGCCATAAAAACATTTCCTGTTTCCATATGCCGATCACTATACAGTAGAACTACTCGTGCTCTGCACTTGTTTACTGTACAACTGTACAGTATTTGTATAGCGTCCCATAAACGGTTCATAAAACACTGAACAAACTGCAGGCCATTAAAAAAGTCAAAGAACACAATGATGGATCAACTTCCCTGAATAGCTTATATTACCTTTTTATGAGCGAAGCACGTGTTTGTGGATAAAGGAGAGCGTTTCGAGGCTGTACAGTAACCGTACAGTAAGTAAGATTTATGTGGTTGTTTTCTGGCACGTGATGATTATGCCAGAGTCGATCCTCACAGTATATCTTGAGATTAGGGCGTGAGGTTTCATCCGTATGCCATTCACACTTAATCTGATGCCTCCAGTGTCCTCTTGCATAGGCATAATGGGAGCCACAAAGATGCAATCAAAGACTTCTGTGCTAAATTGTCCCTCTCTTAAGCTGCCAATCTGTAATGTGTGTCTCTCTCTCTTTCTCTCTGTCTCTTGCACACACGAGTACGCACGCATACACACACAATGCTATAACAAACTCAGCCATGCAGAGTTTTATCAACAGGACACACTGTTTGTTATAGTATTACCACCAAGTAGTGTCCATTGCGGCCCTTATAATGTAAAAAGAAAGTAAAGGCTAATTGCGACCAAAAGTCGCAGTTTAGTATGTGAAACGGCAAATGCTGACTCTGTCTGTCTGTCTGTCTGTCTGTCTGTCTGTCTGTCTGTCTGTCTGGACGTGTACACTTTTTTACCGGTTTGCCGCTCTGACATCACGCTTTGACATCACTCTGATGTCATGGGAACCACTCTAACAGAATCCCTTTTATGCCCATACATGGAGATCCCATTGTCATCAATATTAAGCCCATATCTAACAGGACTTCATATGGGAATGCACATATATGGAGGAAGACAGCCCATATCTTTGTGGCTGGTTCAGACAGGGATCTCCATGTATGGGCAATTGGGCATAAAAGGGATTGTATGTATGATGTCAGATGTGATAGACGTCATAGGATTTTCACATAACGAATAACTGAGTAAGCATGTTTGGGGTCTCACAGCATATCTCCATATACAGTCCATATATGGGTACCAGGAGTCTCCATATATGGGTAACTGGTCTGATATACAAAACTGGCCAGATAGCCAAGACATGGCATGACCTCGCCTGTCGCCCTGAGGCATCTTACTAGTAGTATACTTTGTCCTCTGACAGTGACCTTGCATGTTTTATTGGTGAGTATACATTTGTCATTAGTATATTAGAGAGAACAGCCATGGTGAAAGAGCAGAGCCATTTCCTTTTGGATCTTTTCAAGAATTGACTCACATGTTCCAGCCGCACATTGGAACACAGCAACGCAGGAGGCTGGACCAGCTCTCATGTCTGATTTGACTGTTGTGGTCGTGAACACTCCACCAGACATGCGCTAATTGTGACATAGATGTGATGAGGCACGTCGAGGCGGGGGGCTGTGCGAGGTGGGCAAGTACAGAACATACTGCTCTCATGCTCTGGAAGGTGATTGGTGTATACCTGTGGGTGATGTTCAAACTGAAGGCAGGGCAGGAAGGTCTTCTACCTCCTACGAGGAAACAAGCCATTCAGACACAACCCATATGAGTGAACATGAAACTTTTTTTTTTTAATCTACAGGACATAGGGGAGCAAACACAAAATAAATTAAGCATGGCTAATGGGAACAGGGGTTTCTTTCCTGTGGTGGGTTTTAATCCTTTTAGATGGAATTTAAGGACATGGCGTGGAAGGGTGGAGGGAGGCTTATGGATTAGGGTTTTCATCTACGCCGATGTTTCCATGAAATATAACTGAATCCTATCCAGCTGGAATCCTATTCCGCGGGAATTTACTGGAGAATGTTTTGCACCACACTTCCGGTTAACAGCAGACAAGCTCACGTCGCGTCGCAGATGCAGCCGTTGTGAGCTTGTAGATCACACTCGGCTGCGGCGCCAGAAGCTCCGTGCAACTTCTGCGCAATGCACGATGGGATGTTGGAAAGTTGTGGATAGGTTTTCTTTTTGTTGTGTTTGTTTTTTCAGTCTTTACTGTATGTACATCTTTCTCTCTCTTTTTTAAAAATCTCAATCTTTTAATAATCTTTCATTAATCGTGAATTGTAATCAAGGCAAACGTTTGAAATAATTGTGATATTGATTTGAAGTCATTCATAGCCCTACCAGGTTATATTGTACTTGACCTGCTGTGCCATCAAAGAGTGAAGGAGATTCAGGTTAAGTGGGGATCTGATTGCTTAGTGCTCTGTCCTCAACCAGAGGGTTACTGCAAAGGCCAGGTGAGTGGGCTGTAACCATGGGAACGTACATAATGTCCATTCTGTGACCACCAGAGCTCCTTCCCAACACACGCACGCACGCGCACACGCACGCACGCACGCAAGCACGCACGCACGCACACACACACACACACACACACCCTTCCAGTAAGAATAGACAACTTGATTATCAGGCCTTTAGACA
Organism: Nannobrachium achirus; assembly: GCF_963921795.1. Classification (NCBI taxonomy): domain Eukaryota; kingdom Metazoa; phylum Chordata; class Actinopteri; order Myctophiformes; family Myctophidae; genus Nannobrachium; species Nannobrachium achirus. Next base: position 29,918,972 of record NC_137819.1, read on the forward strand.
CAGCTGGACATCAGTTTGTGAGGATCTAGGTCTGTGATGTTATTGTGTTAATCACAATTACGTTTTCTTTCTCATTATGATTCAAAGCCTTCAACTGAAATTTAATCAAGAACATCGGGTGGGAGGCTAGACATTAGCAAAGTACTGTGCAGATCTGGTTGTGATCCAATTGGGAACATTAGGTTCTTTTGCATGCTGGCCAAATATAATCACTGGAGTTTAGCCAACTCAGTGGAACATGTTCTTAAATATAATAAGGATATTATGATTCACGTCATTGCTGAGTTTGACTTTAAGATACTACTGCTGACATGGCAATGGTAGTGTTTATCAAAAGCAAAATAATAGATACTTTTAAAAAGCTGTTGTGCAGAGTCGGTTGAATCTGTTCTATTATCTTATCCTAAATCATGTGGTAAGGTACTGTATATTGTAAAAAAAAAAGAATGGCTGGCATTATTATTTCTCTCTCTCTCTCAATATATATATATATCCCACTACATAATCAGAATTGCACCAACAAATAGTGTGTTTGTTTGTTTGTCCATCTGTAACTCCACGTTCAGCAGTTGTTCAATTGTCTAAAAAACATAATACAAAAATCAATAACGCATGTACCTTGCCCAACATCAACTTTATCACCTTCAGATGTGTCTCTACTTCTCATAATCCCAAAATATTTACATTTTTTCCCACATTTTGGCCTCTAGGCGGCATATATTGCGCAATCCATAGTTGGGAGCTGAGTGTCATTATCATCACCATAGTCTCAGGTTACAAGAGGGAAGGGGGGGGGGTCAGATGCACACACAGAGAGAGAGAGAGAGAGAGAGAGAGAGAGAGAGAGAGAGAGAGAGAGAGAGAGAGGGGGAGGGGGGGGTACAGTAAAGTACAGTACAGTACAGTAAAGGCATGTTTTCACTACAGTTCCGTAATTTTTCCTGCAAAATAATTAGCATAATCATTTTCAACTTGCCGGGAGTTTTGTTTTTTGGGTGTTTTCACATGAGCAAAAATGCTGGCATAGCAATAAAATACATCGTTTTCACTACTAAACCGTGGCGGTATGAAAGTCCGTGTTGCCAGACTTTGCGAGAGAAATAAGCAACCAGGTGTACGAAAATAAGCCCCAAAAAGTGATATTATCTAGGTCACACAAGCAATTTAAAACTATAAGCATCGCCACATCAGCTACTTGACAATTGCCGATCTAAAAGATCACAACAAATAAAACGCAGCCAGAAACGATCAATATATACAAGCAACTTTACGGAAATCAAGACCATAGTCACTTATAATTAGCAGACATGGCAACGGAACCTGCAGCACGCACCACACTGTCTGGACGCTTGCTAAAGCAGCAGCGACTCACTTCTGTTCGTCTCTTTTTCTCTCTCACCAATGGATTTAACAAGTTACAAGAAATATTCTTCATGAAACAACACATGTGAACCTTATGTGTCACATAAGGTTCAGAAAGGATCGCTTATGCAACGTGTTGTTTTTTCTTTTTTTCTTTTTATGCGTCACCGATGGATGATGGATGACCAGACTGCATGTATTCCTCGTCGCTCGCTGCTCAGTAAAACACTTTACGATGAGAAACTATTTGATGCAGATGCAGCTCGTTGAGTTGGTAGCTTCCAACTTTCATCACATCACATGAGCGCATTGCGTCCCAATCAGACAAAAAATAGGCTATAGCACCGTAAAGAGCACCGTAAAAAGAGTTGGTAAAGATTCCAGCTTTCATCACATTACGAGCGCATCACGTGTCCCGTTCTTCAGACCGGACTTGTATCAAAACCCATCCCAATTACAATGCTTTAACTGTTAATATTGGCTCCTTGCATGCACCTGCTTGTCCGAAAAAAGTAAAAATCACGGTATGCCGTTTTCACTGTGGGGAAATGTCTAATCTCCCAGCACTTTAGGCAAAAATTACTAGGTATTTTCCCGTCACGTTTGGGACACCAAAACTCACGGAAGACAAAATTAGTGGCCGTTTTCACATGGCGTGAATTTCAAAATTGCCGTCATTTTGGAAAAAACTTCCAGAAGTTTGACTCAGTGAAAACGGGGCTTTAGATACAGTACAGCAAGGTACAGTAGAGTACAGAAAAGTACAGTACAGTAAGGTAAAGTAGATTACAGTAGAGTAAAGTACAGTAAGGTACAGTAGAGTATGGATGGATGGATGGATGGATGTGGATGGATGGATGGATGGATGGATGGATGTGGATGGATGGATGGATGTGGATGGATGTGGATGGATGGATGTGGATGGATGGATGGATGGATGGATGGATGGATGGATGGATGGATGTGGATGGATGGATGGATGTGGATGGATGGATGTGGATGGATGTGGATGGATGGATGGATGTGGATGGATTGATGGATGTGGATGGATGGATGTGGATGGATGTGGATGGATGGATGTGGATGGATGTGGATGGATTGATGGATGTGGATGGATGGATGTGGATGGATGGATGTGGATGGATGTGGATGGATGGATGTGGATGGATGGATGGATGTGGATGGATGTGGATGGATGTGGATGGATGGATGTGGATGGATGGATGGATGTGGATGGATGTGGATGGATGGATGTGGATGGATGGATGGATGGATGGATGGATGTGGATGGATGTGGATGGATGGATGAATGGATGGATGTGGATGGATGGATGTGGATGGATGGATGTGGTTGGATGGATGTGGATGGATGGATGGATGGATGGATGGATGGATGGATGGATGGATGAATGGATGGATGTGGATGGATGGATGTGGATGGATGTGGATGGATGGATGTGGATGGATGGATGGATGGATGGATGTGGATGGATGGATGTGGATGGATGGATGTGGATGGATGGATGGATGGATGTGGATGGATGGATGGATTGCCATTTACACTATTTTGCATTTTGGAAAAAACTGCATATTTAAAGCTATACTGTGTAAGTTGCTCAACTAGTGGTCAGAGCTGTATGGCAAACCGCGGTCGCGTCCGCGTCTTTCGGCCGTTTTTCGCCGCGGACCGGGCCTCACACCTCCGCGTCTGCCTCCACCTCGCCGAGATCTATCTTTAGAGGGGTCCCTGGTTCCTGTGCATTCCGGAGAAACTGACTCCTTCACCCGAGTATGTTGTTGTTATGTTGAGGCAAGCTACTTCCTGAGAAGTCAGCAAGATGCGCCTGTGATTGGCCGGTAGTGTACCATGTGTTTATGATCGGCGATATGATTGGCCAACGTATACATGATGCAGATGACGTAATTTTTCCACGAAATTCTCCCCCCCTCACTGCTCATAGAAAACATAAAAAGAGAAGGCTTTAGAAGCTGAAATTAACGGAGTGGGGGTTCTAAAACTTTAGCGATTTAACAGTTAGGACAATTTTAAGATTTGTTTTATAAAAAAAGTTACATGGTATAACTTTAATGTTGAGCTATCCTAAATTTGTATTGCTTAGCTGCCCACTGGACTGTATCCCAGCTCAGTTCCGTGCATAAAGTGTTATGACTGGTAGCCTGTTTTGTATCATGTTGTTAGTGAACTGTGAGTTTGTCTTGTTATTCATGTATTGTGGTGTGTACCATGTTGTCAGTGAATTATGAGTTTTGTCTTGTCATTCATGTATTGTGTATTATGTGTTGTGATTTTGTGTCCTGATGACTGCTTGGTGCAAAAAGAATTTCCGCAAGGACAAATAAAGCATCTATCTATCTATCCATCTCTGGGTACAGGGGACTTTTGCATAGGAAAGGGGCCAGGCCCCCGCAGGGGGCTTTTTTCTAGTACCGGTATATATATATATATATATATATATATATATATATATATATATATATATATATATATATATACGTTTTTGAGTGCATTTTATGAAAAAAGAATGCTGATTCAAAAACAAGTGCCGTTTCAGAGATCTTTGATCAGTGTGGGCTTGTCAGAGGGGAGGCCAAAACAAAAGTACATAACACCAGACATCTGGAGACATGTCAGTTGGTGAGCTGCTATTATTAGCCAGACACAGTTGAGCCTGAGCCTAGGAAGTATATCAGCAGGAGTTCAAGTCCAAGTCGATCACACACACGACACTGCTGGGAACTGCTCGGCAGACCTTTGATGTGCCTGATGGGGGCCACTCTTACTGTAACACAGCCAGTAAAACCCACATGTTCATTTAACTCTGAGGTAACTCAAATGTAACCAAAAAAAGGGTCAGTTTTATTACATTTGTACAATCTCAGAGTTACTAACCCTATGTATAAATGAACACTGAGGATTTTGATGTAGTCTTCCCAGGAAAGCCCCCCCCCCCCCCCCCCCTCCCCACACACACACACAGACGCACGCACATGCATGCCCTCCACGCCGGTACAGTAGCAGCCTTTACCTCAGACAGCCCTGTTTTTGAACCCTTTGGTACCCCTGTGTAAGCCTTTATGTTGTATAAGGAGATTAAAAGGCAACAGGAGTGTACTCAGTAGTACAGGCAGTGCTAAAAGTGGTTAGAACTATCCAACTGTGAGTTTTGTGTACATCCAACCCGTGGCTGCTTACAGCTGTTGCTGCGGGGAGCCTGCAGGCTATAGTGACAAGCTGTACTTTTTGGGAGTCTTTATATAGATTTCATGACTGTGTGTGTTTTATTTATTTATTCATTTGTTGTGCGTTCAAGGATCAATGGTTCATGGGTCACACAGACAATACAGCTGGTAGCAGCATGGTAGGCAGTGACATTCTTTGTTTTTTTTGTGTATGTGTGCATGTGTGCGTGCGTGCAAATTCGTTTTTCTATTTATCCATTGAGAGATCTTTACTCAGCCCTTAACCACAGCTTGTTGAAATGTATACATGAAGTTCTCTATTCATAGACATGTAACGGAGATGCCATTATGGGTGTGTGAACTGGCCAGGTTACGTTTCTTTTTACAGTATATACTGTAGGAGGATGTTGATTGTGATGAGTGTGTGTGCATGTGCGTGTGTGTGTGCGTGTGCGTGTACGTGTGCGTGTGCGTGTGTGTGTGTAGTCAATATTGCTGTAATTCCATACGTGTGCCACTGAACTATATTGTCAGACTCCAGGAGATACGTGACCTATTTAATGCATAAAGGCCTGGAGATTATATGCTGTTCACGTTGATGTTGCGTATAGCGCCTGATAATGACGTGGCTGTTTCACCATGTTGAACGGAAGTGTCCCATCCAGTGTCACTCTCACGGGTATCGCTTTATGTGCTAACCGCTCCAATACGTGGCTTTGTTTATTTCACCATGTTTATTTCACATGTGTTCATCCAAGGGTTTTCCCATCGGATGACGTAAGTTTGACGGAAGCTTTCCAAGGGTTTTCCCATGGGGTTATAACTACACATGACATGACGTCACAGGATATCAGTATTTGAAGTGAGCCCTGCTCACTTCACAATGAGTGAACAATGATATTACCAGAAACACTTAGAGCCCTGAATGACCCTAACAGGTCTGTAACTCTGAGAGTGTAGGCCTACAAAATGGACCCATGCATTTGGGGGTTCTTGCAAATAAAACATTTGAGAACCGCTAGTACTAGTGGACTCATAATATGCCATAGTGTCGTCGTACATCAGTGTCATACATATTCTGAAGAAAACCTGGAGACTTAACATTCAGTAATTGGGTATTATGATCAAAGCCAAGTCTTTGCCATGGACACATTTGTCCATGCACGGACATATTGATGACCAGACCCACAGTGTGTTATGAGCTTGTAGATATTACATTTTTATCTAAATTGGCATACCGGTAACTCCAACCCCAACCCCTAAACCTAATCTCTAAAGGCCTAATCTAAACCCGAACCTCAATCTTTTCCTAATTGTAAGCCTAACTCACCAAATCCAATATTTCTCTTGTGTTCCCGCAATAGCTTTCTCAAATTCTAACCCTATATACAATGCACACGTGCACACGCGCGCGCGCGCACACACACACACACACACACACACACACACACACACACACACTTTCTCTCTTTCCTGCTGGCTCATCTTCTCGACACTCATTCATCTACCTCCCCACTCATTCACAAACTCAGTTTAAGCACATGTCACCTCTTAATGCCTTCCATAATCCAGTCGCCTTGCAGGCCTTGTTGTCAAGAGGATTGCGTTTTGTGAATGATGTTTTATTTTATTCCCCCCTTCAGATTATGCTATGGGACCATAGACGTTACACTGATGTAATTTACCCAGAAGAGTTTAAATCCAACTAAAGCTCACTCCCAGCTGTTGAAAGATCATCATGTAACCACTTTCAACCTGGTGTCCCTATTTTGTCATTCTAAGCAAGAATTTTCCAATATAAAAAATTGTGAAAAAAGCTGTTATTGATCAAAGAAATTAAATAAATAACATACATTAGCATGTCCCATGTGTGATGAGGGAGATTACTAGAGGGATGGGAAAGTGATGGAAAATGTCCTGTTAATCAGGGTTCAACCAACAGATTATGCTTTGTCACTGTCTACTCACACACACGACAGGGGCCAAGCTATCCCCATCAGGGCTAGTGACTCCAAGCAGTTACACTGGAATCATTTAAAGCCAGTGTCCCCCACCACGATAGCGGTGTGTGAGCTTGTAGATCTGATATTTTCACATGCAACACTTATACAAAACACTTTTTGCAAAACATTTATGCACGTACACAGTATGTTGTTTACCTATTTAATAACAGCTTCAGTTTCACTATGTCACACAATTTTATTTAAAGCGGCATTATGTAAAAAATATTTATAAAACGTAATTTTGTCCAATCTGTATGGTAGAGTATGTTAATACAATATAACTACAGTATTCTCTGGACTATAAGGCGCACCTGACTATAAGGCGCACTGTCAATGAATGGTCTATTTTCAAACTGTTTTCATAAGGCGCACCTGACTATAAGGCGCACATAATAGACGCTATCGTTGCGTTATGCATCCAACAGATGGAGCTGTGCTAAAGGGAATGTCAATGTCAATGAATGATCCATATATAAGGCGCACTGGACTATAAGGCGCACTGTAGTTTTTTGAGAAAATTAAAGGCTTTTAAGTGCGCCTTATAATCTGGAAAATACGGGTAATACAATTGGGGTGGTTTTATTTTAGATTGTGTCAAAGGTCATCTCTCACCTAGACACAGGATCTGACATGCATTTTGACCTGATGGTCAAGATTCAATGTATCCCCTGAGCAAGCAGGCATGCTCTATTAGCTCAATGGTAAAAATGTCAGGACGTGTGCATGAATCCGAGTTAAAATCCTGGGTAGAAGAGGAAAGTTACACAGTGCACCTTTAACAGACATGCGTTCATTAATTTCTCAATGCTGGCAAAAAAAAAGGCTTGTTACGGTTACATAACCCTTGTGTGGCATGTTAGCGTAATCCCACTCATGGGTTTCTATATAGTAAAGAATTTACTCACTAAGTAGTTCTCATGAGCAAAGAGGTGTGTGTGTGTGTGTGTGTGTGTGCGCATGCGTGCGTGCGTGCATGCTTGTCTGTGGTCTGCTGCACCATTGATCAGCCTCTTGTTCTCATGGTACATGTACAGCTCAGTGGTTCCTCGTCTCATGACCAACTTGTAATGCCTCGTTACAGCATTCGCCCCACACCGCAGACCGCACCACTCTGCAGACAGACAGACATTCATCCTTCAAAAAAGAAGAAGCAGTGCACTGTATAGGGGACCGTAAAGTACTACAAGATTCATGCTGAGTGCTGTGTCTATGAGAATCAATATCTTGTGATTTGTTTGTGGAGAATCCTAATAGGCACATTACACGATGTCACACAGGCCCTGCAATAAATCAATATGTTCACACTTGGCAGACGAGCATGTCTGTATCATTGGACAGTGTGGCTGGTTGTGACATTCTACTCTAGCACCGGGACATTACCAGCCATCACAAAGGGCCGGGATATGTTATCGTCTCGGTAAGCCGAGCTATGTTTGGAGTCTCCCTGGATCTAGGGCAGTTACATGAGCCTGTCAATGCATCCCCTCCACTCACACATGACTCTATACCTTCCAAGGTGTCAGGTTGAAGCCAGGAACATCCACAGGCACTGCTTTGGGCTTCTAAACTTTGTAGGTAGAAGGAGCTGGTTAGGAAGAAGAAATGTTCAATGACCCTGGTAAAGATCGCAGCGTCTCCATCCTTTTTTTAAAGATTTATTTTGGCTCTTTTTTGCCTTTATGAACTGGTGACACCGTCAGGCTACACAAAGCCTATGTGGTATGCGCCTGGACCAGTATGCCAGCGTGCACCCCTTCTCCATCCTTTTTGAGCGGTGGTAAACCGCTCCTAAGAGTGGCTGTGCGTGTGTCTGTGGCCTTTTTCCTCAGCGTTTTGCCATAGTAAAATGTGTGTACGTAGCATCATGTTTGTCTAGTGATGTCATATGTTGTATGTCTGTAGCCTTTGTGTGTGTGTAGCATACCCTGTACATCCTAGACTCAAATCCTAGTCTGAAGACGTTATGCAAGCACGACCACCGCTCACTTCACATTGGGTGTGATTTGTATTCCTAGCTGTGGCTGCAGAAAACAAACTTCAAAGAGTCCAGAACATCATCCAGGCAAAGGCAGAAGCCTGTGCTGCACCTTTTGATCTGCAATCTGTGATCTGGTTAAATGAACCAGCTGCTGTCCATGGAACCACAAGAAAAACACCACTTAGAGCTACTGCCTGGCTGAAGTGCTGCTTCTATCAGGAAGGATGGTGTATGTTTAGTTGGTAACTCTAAAATACATCAAAGTAAATGAAAGGGAGTGTGTGTGTGTGTGTGTGTGTGTGTGTGTGTGTGTGTGTGTGTGTGTGTGTGTGTGTGTGTGTGTGTGTGTGTGTGTGTGTGTGTGTGTGTGTGTGTGCGTGCGTGTGCTTGTTGTGATAAGCCCGAGAGGCAGAATTCTTATTTTATATTAATTAAAGACATGTACTGTAAGTTCGGTGCACAGGCTGTCCTGTTGGGGTTGTTACCAGAACAACCTGTTCTGCTCATGTACTTTGTTCTTTATGTCGATGACTACAATATGACAGAACACATCCACAGTGGTCTGTTTTTCATCTCTGAGTGAGTAAAGGTGAAGAACCACTTTTCTATTATCTCCAGCAGGCTGGAACGGGCCGGAAAGGCGGAGATTATGTTTTCTTCCATGTCTGTCTGTCTGTCTATCTGTCTGTGCAAAGAGCTCATATTGGGCACTGCTGGGCCAATCAGCCTGATAATTTGCAGCACACTCCCAGTAAGCCAAGGAAGAACCACCACCGGTTAAAATGTTCATGTTTTTCATCATTTCAGGCGCCTTTTGTAATACAGGACTATTTTATATTTAAATTTTCACAAAAAAAAGAATAAACCTTTTTGTAGCCCCTTTGGCCAATCAGTGTGAAAAGTTCAGGCCAGGACCAACCTTTCCAGCAGGTTTTGTGCAAATCCATTCATAAGATGGGGGCAAGCAACAGGTAGGTTTTTCACTTGAATGCAGTCTTGTTCCCTGCCCTCTGTGAGTACAGTTTAATGGAAAGTGAAACATTTGTAAGACATAAAAATAACCTCAGTACTTTCCCTCAACGGCTGTACACATCACTGCCTAAACATGGAGGCCAGGTGGGGTGAGGCAGATGATCAACTTAGATGCTGTCCATTACGGCAAAGAAAGCAATGACGGTGTTGTTTTTATCTGGGGCTAGCTGGCACGCCATTATCACTGGTTGAGAGTGTTGTTAAATTAAGCATGACATTTGAATCCCAGCATGGTATTTCTAACCTACAGACAGTACAGAGTACAATACAGAGATTCTGCTTAGAACCGGTCGGCTGACTCGGCTCATAAGCACACCTCTTGAACAATACCATTGTAATTATGTCAATGCCAGAAGCTGTTGACACACATCAGCGGTGTCTGCAAACCGGTGTATCATCTCTGTCCTGTGGCCATCTTTTCTAGGTCAAGCATTATTGAAACTATCATAATAGAATGAATCGACAATGCATTGAATGATGAAAAGAAAATCTGTATTCCAAGCAATTGTATCAATGTTTTCCATTTGAAACACTGTCACACGCACTGCAGTGACCCACTTCCACCTGTGTCTATAAAACAAGATAAGGAGCAAAGCTGTTCTCACCAGGGAAGGCACGAAGTGGAAAATTCCTTCTGCAGTGGTCAAACAAACAGCGTGGGGCCAAGAAGATGCCTGGACAAACTCAGCATTGTTCCGAAGAATAACTGCTGTATCTGTGGAGTCCCTGGACCATGGAGAAATGGTGGGAGTTGCAAAGCATTTCTCTGCATCAAAAAACATTGACATTCCACAGAACAGAAGCAGGGGAAGAGGCCACAGCTGACAAATAGGCAAGGTGTACTATTCATCATCATGTGGCTGTAATCATGACCAACGTTACCAGAGTCAAGGGACCCCCTTGATTGTACTTTCAGGGGTCCCATCCAGTTTCAATGAACTATAATCCAGTGTCCTTGAAGGAGTAGTTCACCCCAAACTACCCTTTCATTCTATTGATTACTCACTCTATGGAAACTTGAGTTCAATAATTATTTAAGTTTTTTGTTGCATCCCTAAGACAATAATTTGATTACAATAAATGTACGCCCATTGATTCCAGATCAATGGGGTAAATTTACTATAATACATTTTTTGTCTTCGGAATGCGACAAATACAAAAAAAGATATAATTTCTTGGGGGGTGAACTACTACTTAAAAATTATGACAATACAAAGAATATCTGACTTTCCTAACAATGTCTCAATATTACCACCACTATGAATCTATTTCACATGTAGAACTTGGACACTTGGACATCACATAATATGCCTGCCTAAATTTAAACCCACGTTTATTTTCATATCAGGGGCCCTAGGGCAGAATGATTTGAAATGGAGAGATTTGTGACATTACACATTTTGAAAAGCCTGACCTAGAGCACTCTCTAAACAATAAACAAAGGTGAAGGCTAAAGTTCATATAGTGTGATTATGTTGTTTGTTAGTTTTGATTAAAAAATAACCCCTCATGCAAAACGCATCACGTACGTGCCTGTAAGTGAATGTGCACACGATAACTAACAAAACATTAGGGCAAACATTTGTATGGGCCACCACAAGCACAAATCATCAATCAGTAGCTTCAGGAGAATATCAGAGAAAGGAGACCTGACACTTATCCGGCCGTTAGCACCAGAGTCACGACAGTTCATTTGTCCCAAGACATCTCACAGTCCACTGATGATTTCATTAGACTGATGGAACTGTTACATAAGAGTGTGTATGCAACCAGGGAGAATGGGATAGGATGCCAAGAACCCCCCGCAACCCCCACCCAAACAGAATTTCCAACATTAGGTTATGATGAATTACAGCCAAATTGGTCAAGTGCGCGTTCTTTTTGGCAGCACATGCACCTCGCCTGCCTTTGGTTCCGGAGCGTACAATCCAGACATTATGCGTAACATCATACAAAGGAGTGTTTCAGTAAGCATGGTAAGTGATTACAAGAAGTGCTCATGACGATGTAGATAAGGAGGGGTGGGGGGGGGAGTGCTTTCCCTTTTGGCTGGTCAGTAGATGTTGGCTTCCCCATGTGGGAATATTGGGGGCTCGTCCACACATGACATGTGTTTGCGTATACTCCCCATTGTTTCTCCGTGACAGGGAGGGGATTAACAGCTTTAGAAGAACTCAGCCAGGGTGTGGTGTTTCTTGAGCTGGCATGCGGTTGGCAGGATGAGAGGACAGGTCACATAAAGGTATGAGATGGCATGGTGCCGAGCCGCAGAAGGGTGTGAGGTGGCACGGTGCCCGAGCCCCAGAATGCCCGGGCATAGTGTAGCTGCCTTTGCAGCAGATGTTCGCTCTTTCATAACAGGTCGCTGTCTTAATCCCCCCATCAAGCTTTGCCTTTCATTTGTGACGCATGCCAGGCTTTAACAGCCGTCCAAGCCGTCCAAGCCGTCCACGCCCCCCCCCCCTCCCGCACATGCGCACATACACTCATCTACCTCTGCCTGTGCTCCCTACTTCCCCTATGCCATTGTATTTCAATGTCTTTGCATTATCATCAAGCCGAACGATTAATTAATTAAGCTACGGAAGCTTGTCTTGCCTTTTGTGCAGTGCTGGTTCGTCACATTTTGGTGTTAAATCGCTCTTTTTTTTTTTCTTTTTTTTTTTTGGGGGGGGGGGGGGTATGCCTTTATTGATAGGACAGTAGACTGAAAAGGAAATGGGGAGCGTGAGATGGTGAGTGACACACAGCATACAAAGGAGTGTTTCAATAAACATAGTAAGTGATTACAAGAAGTGCTCATGACAATGTTGTCGGGATCGACGACCTGGGCATTGCATCCCAGGTGCCCGGACCGCTACACCAGCGGCCTGGGCCCTGTGTCCCTCTTATGCCCATATAAGGAGACCCCTGATGTCATCAATATAACATCATAGTACAGGTGTCATAGATTGGCCTCCAAGTACAATAACCTGGCGGCGGGCACAACAGGTACCCTCCAGAGTGACGCATTATGTTCCCAACAGACTTGGCCCTAATTTGACAAAATAGAAACATAGTCACCTACTGGCAGCGTGCACAAGACATTTGCCAATTGGCACTGCTTGGTCCAGCCGTTTGTGAGATTAGTCTTGGACAGACTCACAGACATTTTACACAGAATTTTGCTGTGCACAAGCACATGTGTGTCTGTTTTGTCTGCATTATTTGAATGACCTTGGATTCACCCAGTGAGAAAGATAATCCATAACGAGCCCTTTCAGATCCACTGGTTTACCTCTCTTTTCACCAAATCACTGTAATCAATGCGCTTTGAGCTGCATTTCATGTCATGAAAGGTGCTATACAAATAAAGTTTTATTATTATTATTACCCTTATTATTATATCCAGTTAATACCCACTTATCCAAATAAAGTTGTTCTTGCCTCTTTTATACCATACAGATGGAGACTACTGACGTCATTTAGCCTCATACCAGTTCTTGCTCTTGCATAAACCCTCAGTCCAGGACTGTGAAACACAAAACATTGTGAAAAAGGACAGCCCTTTAGGCTCTTTGAATTGTGTTGATGCATGGCTGACATCTCAGAGCCTCACATATTGGTACAGCCAATGAATATATTTCCTTTCGCTTCCACATTCCATGGAGAAAGGGATGTGCCCCCTCCTTTAGAGAACATGCACATAATTATATACATATTTATTTTGGATGATTTCGTTCAATTCAATTGTATTATAGCGTTGAATCACAACAAGTTGCCTCAAGACACTTTACAGTTAGATGATGATGTAAGAGAGAGAGGTCCAGTTCAAGTGAAAGAACGTTTTCTCAACTCCCCCCGTCAGCGTCCCAGCCGAGCCTACTCTGATGTGATATTGTGCTCCCGGGCTGCAGCACCATTAACCCAGATACAGGACACTGAGGACAGCCACTTGGTGAGAAAAGAAGCTATAGCTATTTATGCAACGTATCCTGAATAGGCCAGCATCACCAGCAGTCTGATGGTAGGAGCCCAGAGTGAGAGTGAGAGAGGGGGGGATGAAAAACCAGAGCATCATATAGAGGCACTGGTACTTGAGAAAAAATAACAATACTGCAATGTAGAAATACTCTCCGTTACAAGTAAAGGTCCAGAATTAACAATGTACTTGAGTAAAAGTACAAAAGTATTGGCATGAAAATATACTTAAAGTACCAAATGTAATGCGGAATGTCCCAATTCACAAGTTTTCAAATGTTTAAAAATCTTTTGAAAATAGCATACCTACAAGCTCACAATGCGTCGCATCTTGAGTTGACGCATTGTGAGCTTGTAGATCTGCTATTTTCAAATGGCCGAAATGGTTAATGTATGTTTTGTAATAATCTATCTATAAATGCGACAAATCTCTGTCTGTCTGCGTGTCTGTCTGTTTGTAATCCGCATATCTCGAGAACCGTTCGTCCCACCGGCTTCAGATTCGGCACGCGCGTTCCCCACCGCCGCGCGGAGTGCAGTGCCGGGCCTCGACCCGACTCGCGGTTTTCCGAAACCGGCGCAAAACGTTCGGAATCTCCTTATGCGCAAGCGCTGACTCATTGTGACATCACATCTGAGATCACGTACGCCACATGAGTCAACAAAAAATGATGGACACAGGCAAGCAGATGGTCAAAGATCTCCATATATGGGCATAAAATGTACGCAAAAAGACAGATACAGATATCTCCATATATGGGCATAAATGGACACAGGTAAACAGATGGTCAAAACGGGTCATATGACAACAGGTATAATGGGGTTTGCATTAAAGGGGGAACCAGCACTGTCTGCAACACAGTCGGAGGCACAGACAGATACAGAGATCTCCATAATGGGCATAAAGGGACACAGACAAACAGATACAGAGATCTCCATATATGGGCATGAAATGGATGCAGACAGACAGATACAGATATCTCCATATATGAGCATAAATGGACACAGGCAAACAGATGGTCAATACAGGTCCTACAGAGATCTCCATATATGGGCATAAAATGGACGCAGACAGACAGATAACTCCATATATGGGCATAAATGGACACAGGCAAACAGATGGTCATAACGGGTCCTACAGCGATCTCCATATATGGACATAAAATGGACGTAGACAGACAGTTATCCCCATATATGGGCATAAATGGACACACGCAAACAGATGGTCAAAACAGATCCTATGACAACAGGTATAATGGGGTTTGCATTAAAGGGCGGGGCATTCATCCCCTATTTACATTGTTCCCGAGTTGGCCAGGGCGCCGACTAGACGCTAGACGAGCTTCTAGTAATCTAAATATGCAAAGTAACTCGTAACTAAGGTTTTCGAATAATCGTAGTTGAGTAAAATGAATTAACTATTAATTTTCCCCTAGATGGAGTGGTGTAGAAGCAAAAGTACTGAGGTAGCCTCCTTAGTAACTTAGCTTACACCACTGGGAATGAAAAACCAGAGGTCAAGTAAAGGAAAGGAGTGGATGGAATGTGGAAGAGAAAGCAATTACATTCATTGGCTGTACCAACAGACATACATCTATTTATGTAAGGCTCTGAGATGTCAGCCATGCATAAACACAATTCAAAGAGCCTAAAGGGCTGTCCTTTTTCACAATGTTTTGTGTTTCACAGTCCTGGACTGAGGGTTTATGCAAGAGCAAGAACTGGTATGAGGCTAAATGACGTCAGTAGTCTCCAAAGAATCAGGAGAGATTTAAACAAGAGAGAAATAGACAGACTAGTTACAGTACTACTATATTCATCAATAATTCAAAGAAAATGTACCTGATCATTGTAGTTTAGCATTTATGATCAATTGCAATATGAAACATTTTCAACAGCAGCATCAGGAGGACACATATATAAGTGGCTAATCAATTGAAGAAAGAAATTGTGAACCATTAGGAACATAATAATTCTAAGTCATATATAATTCAATTAAAGTATTACTGTAGGTGTCAATTGCAATCATTACAAGAGCAGATTTCTTTTTTTATATATATATAAGGAGAGTGTAGGGAGAACATGGGTAGGGTTGTCACGATTATGACATTTTACGTGACGATTAATTGTCACTCAAATAGCTGCGAGTAACGATTTCATTGTGTTTTTGTCCTTGACAATTACATTTCTGTTTGGCTTTTAGGCTTTGAAGTTGCACATGGCAGATATGACACATAACCTAAATATACAAAGAAATGACTGACACATTTGACAACTTTATACTTACTCACATTCAGACTCACAAGGAGCATGGGGTCTGTGCACTGGCTGGCTGCTCCACCAGGCACTAATTCATAAATGGAATAGATTAACTAGGTCCAGGAATTTACAAAGCTCCTCCATTAACTGCAGCTTTACCAAGTTCAGCCTCTCTTCTGACTGCTTCCTTCTATCATCAGTACAGCAGGGACCAGAAATATACTCAGTAGATGCTGTAGACAAGCTGCTGTTATGAGCATGTGGAACAGATATGGTACTAAATGCACATTTTCCGGTTCTAGATGGATTTTCAGTCTTTCAGGCCATTGCCAAGATGGAGAGACAGAAGCGATAACACTTTAGCCATGTTCACCTCTCCTCATTTAGCTGTGGTCTGGATGCCAGCTACTGGTGCAGCACTATTAATCTCTGGGCTACATTTCTGTCTGCTTATGCTACAGACTCCCCTTGGCAGAATCCCCCCTCCCCCCTTCACCGCTTACATAACCAAGGTCCCACTCTGGGACTGGCGTTGGCAAAGTGACAGCGGAGGATTTTGTGGTCTGTGTTCTGTTCTGTTCTCTGCTGTTCTGCAGGGAATGCAGTAAATAAACAGATTCTGATCCTTGACGGGGGACGATGACAAATGTTAGTTTTATTTCTTTCAATACTCAGTTATTCAAATTCCAAAACGTTAATATTAGGCTAATTAAAGGATGAAAAAAGAAACGTTTTATTTGTTTCAATTCTCGCCATTATTCAGTTTTAAGTTTAAGTGTTGCTTTTTCCAGTTGACAGATATCGCATTTTGGAACAGAAGCCATCACAGCTTTATTCAAATTTGTCTTACCTGTACATTTTCCATGAATAGTGCTTATTCTCCTTCACAGTGGACATGACCTATTTTTTTCTTACCAAAAGTTTTGCATTCTGTGACTGGTTAATGTGGGCTGTTGACACAAAGCCACATCCAACACCCTGTTTTCGAGACTCACAAGCCTTGAGTGAACTGAGCCTCAGGTTATTTTATCCAGTGATATAACATATCCCTGCTGTGAACTGAAATTTCACAAATTACCAAATATTCCAAGTATTTCTTGAAAACCTATTGGGTTTCCCTTTGGGGCAACACGCATTTACTGTACTTTACATCTAACCTTTTAACCAAAGACATTTGCGTCAGACAACAAGGCTCCAGCCAGGTTGACTTCAGCCTGTGGCTTCCAACGTCCTGTCATGGGACTGTATTATAATATAAGCGAAACAAAAGGCCCATTCTCTAGTCTCTCTCCCGGAGGGCACATAGTGAGCATGTGCTCGTAGGAATTGAGCTTGTGCATTACTACTCAAATCTCAATAGTATCAATATTTCAACACTTCAGTATCAGTAGTACAGTAGCCACGTGAAAGTGCAACAGAGACATCACGGGCACTCTGAGGGAAATTGACTTCTAAAATAAACAGAGGGTGTTTGTTAATGTGAAAGGGAACTCTGGATTCAGACGCAGTGATACGATTGGATCCAAGCAGTTTCTCGTGTCACCGTTTTCTCTCATTAATAATGAATCGCCACCTTTATTTAGCTCTTCTTGTGGGGTTGTTATCACACTGGTAGCTTTCATTCAAAAGCTTGAGATCCAATATGTTTTGTCAGGCCTATAAAATAATAAAACATAACGCAGGACAGGTGCATCTCCAGCCCACACGTTCTCACCCCCAAGGTGTCAGATGCCTGACTCCCTCTGCCCCAGCAATCAGAGACACAAATTGTTTTTGTTTAACCAGGCAAAATATCGAGTGAATTTCTCTATCCTGTGTAGAGTAAATGCCTAGGCCCAAGCACCGTCCAGTTTCAGTGAGGCTGAACAAGAACCACATTCAGGGATTCAAGTAAACAGAAATATTTTCTGGATCTAGTTTAGTATAGTTTCCCATTTGCTCCTTTTCCTTACCCTGCAGCAAAGTGCTGAAGTTTGCAGGGGCAAAAGGTTAAAGTGGTGTCCAGACTGGCACTCAAAAACAGCCATGTCATTCTCTGCGCTGGTTATTTCTTTCTTTGGAGCCTCTCACCCTGGTGAGAGAATTGAAGGGCAAGTCACAACACAGGGGGGTGTCCAGACAGCCCCCTGTGGTTGCTTCACATGGATAATCACTGAATGATTACATCACGGACTCAAGACACACAGAAATTCGAATGCCAGAATAAGAATGCCCTTGGATAATCTTAAAAATATATTTTGTGGGCACATCAGCAAACTGATTTTAGAGTCTCTTTCATGCAAGGCTCTAGTTCCGAAACAGAATGATGATGTAACATTCTTCTCTTTAATTATTTCATGCCTTATCCAGCCCTTCACAAAGCATTAGGGGGTTGGGATTTAGAATTAGGGGCCAAGCCTGAAAGGCCTATCTCTTGTTCACCCGAATAACTAATACTGATATAGAGTACACTTGTAAAACACAAGTAATTAGCTTGACTAATTTTAATAGCAAAGGAGGCTCCATTTTTGTTGTCCTTATTCTGTTTCTGGGTGCACGCATGCATGCACACACACACACACACACACACACTCAAACTCTCTCTCTCTCACTCACACACACACACACACACACACACACACACACACACACACACACACACACACACACACACACACACACACACACACACACACACACACACACACACACACACACACACACACACACACACACACACACACACACACACACACACACACACACACACGTAAATGTTCCGCTCACATGCACAGTATGTACTGTACAGATCTGTGAAGTGATTTGTCATCGTCAGTGGATACAGTGCACCTGCTTCTTCTATCCATCCTCCCCCTACATACTGTAGACGCAATGCTTTTTCACTCAAATAATGATGAATGATAAAGGGATATTTCACTTTCAAAAAAACTTTTGCTAATTGTATCGTCTAATCAGGCTTTTATGAACACCCTCAACAGTTTTTAATTTGCTTGATTCAATATTTAGATATTTGATGTAAATGTTACCAGGCCCTCGAGTCCAGGCCCAGGGCCTCTCCCCACACACACCCATTGTAACTTCAAACTTCATTTAACCATGATAGATTCATTAAAAACACACATTATTTTTCTGGTGACTCATACTACCCTCCTAATACGTGAGCAGGCCATGTTTTTTCGATAACATTTTTCATTTATTTCTAATAATTATTTTTTTGTATTTCATTTTTTCCATTTTCCCAAATAATTATTAAAAATAAATGAAAAGTTATTGAAAAAACATGGCCTGCTCACGTATTAGGAGGGTAGTATGAGTCACCAGAAAAAAATAATGGGTGTTTTTAATGAATCTATCATGGTTAAAATGGAGTTTGAAGTTACAATGGGTGTGTATGTGGAGAGTGGCCCTTCCACTGTAAGCTGTTGAAAGTGGAATATCCCTTTAAGGCATAAGGCATAAGACCTGGATCATAATAGGGCCCCTGACAATCTTCTATTCTAACTCCCAAGAACTTGCATACAGGAATTCTGGGTATTCTGGTATAGACGAATGTCATGTCATCTAATCCCCGGCTGGTGGAAAGGCACAGCATATCAGGATTAAAACACTGTGATGCTTTTTTCTTATTTCTTCTTTTCCCTGTGGGGGATGGGACGAGTGCGGGGGGTCCTTCAGGTGGTCCAGGATCCAATAGCAAGGACACACTGGTGCATGGCAGCGTCACAGCACAGAGCTTGCTTCCTCCGGGCATCCGTCCATTTCAAGTTATCAAGTGCAAGAGAACAAGCATCCATTCAGTGTTGTTACGTAAAAACCTTGTCTGCCTGCACCGGACCATCACGCTCTATCCAGAGTTCAAACTTCAATATAAACGAAGGCATTATGTGTACAGTACGCGTGTAGTGTGTGTGTTTGTGCACACACACACACACACACACACACACACACACACACACACACACACACACACACACACACACACACACACACACACACACACACACACACACACACACACACAATTGTGTGTATTTAATTATATATTAGACTAATCAAATCAAATGATACCGTTTTATTCGTTTTAATTCTCACCATCGTTTAAGTGCTTTTTCCAGCTGACAGATATGGCATTTTGGAAGCCGTCACAGCTTTATTCAAATTCCTCTCATGTCGTCAATTTTCCATGAATAGCGCCATGCTTATTTTCCTTCTCAGTGACATGCTCTATTTGTTTCTGAGCAAAAGTTTTGCATTCTGTGACTGGTTAATGTGGGCTGTTGACACAAACATATACTGTAGCCTTCAGGTATATAAAATACATACCGGTACACACACATATTATACGCACGCACGCACGCACGCACGCGCGCACGCGCGCACACGCACACACGCACACGCGCACACACGCACACACGCACACACACACACACACACACACACACACACACACACACACACACACACACACACACACACACACACACACACACAGCGCATGTTCTGCAGTGTTCTGCTTAGTGTGGGATCCAGACAAGTAAACAACTTGTTACATGTTCGTTACATTTTAAATAAACATACCTCTTGTTCCAAGAGCACCACATTCCAGCTTATGTCATAGGGATGTTAGGACACCAAAGGCAGTGATCAGAGTGTACTCTGAAGCAAACCTTACACCACAGACATCCCCTAGGAGACCTGACATCCCCTAGGAGAAATGACCGACTGGCCCAAGCTCTGTGCCACAAACTAACGCTTAAGAAAAAGCATTTAAAATATATATGGCAGTTTGGAGCAGGTGCCCATTTGGAACAGGCCAATTGCTTGGCTCCCTGTGTTCCAGCTTGCAGGTTTGTCAGGTAGGCTAGACAAGAACTACTGCCGAAAGTATCTGTCTAACTGGAAGTACTGGAAGCACAGGGCTACAGCACGATACTGGAGACTGGAATGGACAACAGCACTGTTTTCCTGGCTTTACCTTTTTAAATAAACTGAGGGTATAGAATCAGCTGTATTACATGTCAATAGGCATTTAAATACTTTTTTTCTTGTGTTATTATTTTTACAGTGTCAATAGGTGCCATGGCTTCAGTTTTTCTTAGTTTGGAGCTCAGTGTTCTTTGCCTTTTCAGTTCAGCTTTTATCTGTTTAAAGACCACCTCCCCAGAGATGGTCTCCTGGTGAATCACCATGGCACATCGAGTGTTCCACAGTTTGTTCACCACAGTGCATATCACAGACCAATTCCAGGCTTTACCTACTCATGACATGGGGATAAACCTGGGAAGTAAGTAAATTGTCAGGGAGCCTGCCTTATTGGCCATTGAGAACTTCCACCCGAGCACTAAACCTGAGTCTAAAATTGGTCTAACACTGGTCTAGAAATTAAAGTTTTTTCTAATAGACGTCTACATATAGATGGTCTAAATATAGACGTCTAAGATTAGACGTCTAAAAAAACTTTCATTTCTAGACCAGTGTTAGACCCATTGTAGACCTGTGCTCAGTGGGAATTGTGGCCATTCAGAACGGGCCAGTTGCTGGCCAAAAGCTTTACATTTGACACTGCACTGGTGCTAACCAATATGCTACAGCCCACCAAGTGTGAAGTCGATCAGATGAACGGTTCTCGATATAGCCTATGCAAAGGACAGACAGACATACCGGTATACACCCCATCCCTCCGAACAAACATACACCATTCAAATAAATGACATACCCACAAAGTTCACTGGACACACCATCAAAACACCCTCATATCAAACACTTCTCACTTCTAAACAACCTTTAGCTCTATAATCTTCTCAGAGTGTATGGGAAGTGTTGTGTAACTTTGCCTGCACACAGTCACTGTGATAGACATTTCTACTCATCCTGCTCGCTGGTGTGGATCAGTGGACACACACACACACACACACACACACACACACACACACACACACACACACACACACACACACACACACACACACACACACACACACACACACACACACACACACACACACACACACACACACACTCTTCAGTGTTTCTTTAGGGTGGTTGAAGTGCCATTAAAGTAGAGATGGGCAATATATCGCAATATTTTATTTCCCAATACTGTATCGATACTCCAGGCTGTAGTATCGCAATACTATAAGACATTTTGTTCCCATGCTTAGAAACCAATGGTAGAAGTCTGGTCCTGACACTCCGCTCCTTTAGATGTTGCTGTACCATTAGTTAGTTCGTCTTCCAGGGATTCAACTCAATATATATAATATAATATATATATAATATATTGCATTCACATTGCAATATATTATGATATATATATGAAACCCTGTATGGTAATTTGGCTTAATTTATGCACCTCTAATGCGTTCTATATACGCTGTAGTGTATACAGTAGCTAGTTTATAGTCTCCTAGCACCATTAACCCTATTTTGGGCAGGACATTATAGGCAAAAATCTGGCCTGAATGCTTAATTTATTCTCTGGTGTCGCCATCTCACCATCATATGACAAAATATGATGTCATCCATCATGAGTTTACTCAGGGGGGTTTTGAGATTTGTGGCTCAAGCCTCAAGTCTAACCACAAAGGCAACTAATGAACTAGCAGAAAAGAACAGTGGCAAAAAAGAAAGGGTACTTTACATATAGGTGGTTTATTTATATATTTTAGTTTTACTTATTTCAGTTTTACTTATTTATTTAGTTTATTTACATAATCATTAGAAAATGTCTAATTTAACTGTGCAGTGCATAGAATAAAGAAACAAATGGGTGCTGTGATTCTCAATCCACCTTCAGGATCACACGGTTCTTAAGAAGGCTAAGAATAAACATGCCGTAATAAGCCCTTGTTTAGAATAGATCTCTTTAAATACATTCTAACTGTGTGACCTGTGGGCCACCAGCCACTCAGTAGAATATTTAATGTTACCTTGTTCAGGTTATGCTTTGAACTCCTTGAAATGCTAAAATGATATTGAATTGACTTCTTTAACTTCAGATTAAAAAAAGACTGTCAAATAAAGTATTATGGTATAGTAGTCTAGACAGGTTCATTCAAAAACATTTGTTAGAGTCTAGACAGGTTCATCATTCAAACGTTTGTTCTGTTTTAGTTGCATACATGCAGAGATACGATCTTGGTTTAGTCTGAGACCTCGGTGCAGGTCTCTCCAAGGTCAACCCCGTTCCCAGATCCTACGTAACAGATAGATGACAACACTGTGGTGTCTGATGACTTACATGGCTCTTGTGGTGGCAGCTATCACATTGCGTCATTATGTACAAGTACATGTGTTTTCCATGCAAAGTCAACATCTCAATCTTTTTCAAATGCAGAAGTTGAGGTGACCCATAGATGTTCTGGAACCAAGTTAGTTTGTTCACGTGAGAGAGCTAAATTACGCATTTGATGTTATGCTATTTATGCGTAATTTATACTCCATCGTCGTAGGTTGTTGTGAGATTGTAGATCTGCTACTGTCGTTCAACAGTACAACCGATTCATACTGATTTTACAGTATTAATCAGGCAGTATGGTGTACAATAGACAGCAGTCTTAACAGAGCCTGCTCCTGATCATATGACCAGGCCAGCTAATCAGGCCAAAGATAGCAACAGGTGTGTGAGTGTGTTCAGGTTATCTACAGACGGAGAGAGCTCAATCGGTCATCTCATCTGACATCCCAGGAACTGATTACTTCTTATCTGATTATAATGAACCACTGACTGTGGGGCCATGTGACATTTCAACAGGAAATAAAGAGTCTCAATCTTGGAAGACGCTTGACATTTGTCTTCCTTTTTAGTTAGAATATACATATTATGCATGCCCAATATTCTCATAACAGTAATTACATCTGATTGAATATCTGGGTCCCCATTTCTTCAGCATTACATCACAACTCAACTCATATCCCCCAGCAAGAGCCTTCTATTACCTGGCTCACATTGGACTTGCATGCAAATCTGCAGTCAAAGCGACTTGACACAGATATTCCTTGTGCCTTTTGGTTACATCATTCCTACAAACAGTACAGTAGTATTCCTACTTCAAACCTGTATTCCTAAAAAAAACCTGTTACTCAGATTATGGCACAGGGTAATATTGAACACTTTCTCTGCAAACTGTTTGTTTACAATGTACCCTTGTGTTAAAGATGGAGAACAAGCAGAGATGTATTTGTTGGCAGACTCTTTCAATGACAGACCTCTGTCATAAAAGGAACCAGTTTTCTTTGACTAAGACTATGAGACAATGCAGTAACAGATCAGCTTTTGATAATGAATGTATAACAAAAAAAGTCAGTTCATTGTAATAGCTACTGATTCATTATGTATGCTATGGGTCTTCAACGTTTTCAGGCCAAGGACCCCTTAGCTGAGAGAGGGCTAAAGGAGGGACCCCCCATTGTATAAAATTGTGTTGCAGATTAAAAATGTTCATGGATTTCTTAGACAGCGTAGACTTGTTTACCTCACTATCATAAGTGTAGGTTGTTGGTGTATTTTTAGACATTATGAGCATGTAGATCGGCTATTCTTGGATAATGTTCCACACAGAATAGGGATACTAGGGTTCGGTTAGTGTAGAAAAAAGAAAGTTCTTAACACATAGATTTGGAGGACCCCCTAGGGGTCCCGGACCCCCTGTTGAAGACCCCTGATGTATGCACAAGCAGCAATGGTTTGCACACACAGACCCACCACACTCCGTTTCATGACTGAGAGATGATGGTAGTGTGTTCATTTATACATCTGCACACAGTATTAAAAAATAAAGGCTTTGTCTGGGGGCAACATTTCAACCGTTATCATTGGCAGGCCACATTATCATTATTCTCATTTGCAAAATGCAGAGTGAGATGAAATTAGGAGGACGCCACATAAGGAATACTGAGTGAGACCGCAGCAAGAAGAAACCATGTTATTTCATTGTTTACAATGCCTGCTGTCTGTCAATATACAGTATTGATATGTATACTCTAGTCTATCGTCTTGCCAACACAGACATAACTCCAATTACACCAGTAAGACACCTAAGGGCGAAAAGCGACCTCGCCCTTTTGTCTTGGCCATAAATTCCTTTTATGCCATATATGGAGATCCCTGCTCTGAGTATCTGACATCACTGTGATGTCACCTGTGATGTCACAGTGATGTGTCAGGGGAACCACAGTGTCAGGCGTTATAGACAGAGAAACGGTCAAGCTGTGACGGTTCACATACTAAACTGCGACCTATGGTCGCAATTAGTGTTTTTGCAGAATGACAAATCCATTAGTTAGGGAAGTGCATTGATTGAAAGTTTTCTTATCCAGCATTTAAAGACAAGCGTTGTAATTTATCACATTGTGTGACATACCAAATAGTGATTTGACCTATCAATGATGCTCTTGTCTGTGGTGTGTTTGTACACTGAGTAAGCCAGCCTATCATTCATGACTAGGCCTACAGACCAAGTTCTGCTGTCAGATAATACTCAGTGTAACCACTGTCCTAGAGCCCAAGGCTGTCAGCTAACAAAGCAATCAGGCCTGCATGTCAGTATGGCTAACCAGATCATATACTCCAGCCCCCTCAGAGCAGAGTTATTATAGTACTGTAGTAGTACTGCAATTTTCTGTTCAATTCATTTTAGTCATTTAAAAATGTTCATTGACCAAGCTTCGCAGGACACTTAATGCAATGAACTCATAAAAGGCACCACTCACTTCACACTGGGTGTGAACTTTTTAATTAGTTTTAGTTAACCTTACTTCAGATATGGAAAATGAAGAAGCTATAGGGGGCTGACAACCAGCAGACACACCATTAAAGCAACATCAGCCAATTAAAGGTAGATCTTTAAAGAAATGTGCAGCCTGTTCCCTGTATTCCTCAGGTGACTTCTGTATCATAGGAACCGGCTTTCCCCGGATGGGACACCCGTACTCACGGGAGCTTGTAACAAGACACCTGCTTTTTGTTTTGTCCGTGGCTCCCAGGTATAGATGAAAGAACAGATGGGGGGGTGGGAGGAGGGAGCAGGTGCGTCACAGCTCTTTGGTTTCAGTTATTTGGTGTCATTGTTTCAGCCCTGCCTGTGAGAGGGGAGAGAAAGAACCTGAGAGGCAGAGGAAAAAGGGAGCAGGGGGAACTGCGATGAGGAAAGTCGTTTGATGGTGAATAGACTTTATTTCAGCCAGCGCTGCAGTGTATGTGAGAGAGAGAGAGAGAAACAGAGAGAGAGAGAGAAAGAGAGGGAAAGAGAGGGAGACGAGAGCTAAGGGAAAGGTAGACTTACAGCTGAAGGACTAGTCACACAGAGGCATCTTTCTTGTGCACTCAGCCACCTGGGAATTCTGCATCTGACACACATACCTACATTCATCGGAAAACGCCGTCTCAGATTATCACACGTTGCATGTAACCACGGAAATACACAGGCTGCACAGCACGAGAGGACATGAAGACCGGCAAGAAATCTTTCATAGGTGGGAGCTCCTTTCATGATCTTTGTGATTGCAGTAGTTGTTGACAACCATGGTGGTACAGCAGTATAAGGGATACAGTGCAATTTAGCCCTGCTTCATTCATTGCAGGTTTAAGTTTTCTGAACCATGTCATCATTTTGATTTAATTTACTCTTATCACTTATGTCATTGTGCCCATTATTAGATGTAACACACGTATTGCCATTGTGTGAATTTGAATGCTAAAGATGTCTGTCTGTCGACTTATTTACATGCTTCCGAACTGTCCATTTGCCCGGTTCTCTCTGTGTGCCTCTCTCTCCCTTTCTATGTGTGACTGTTTTATTGATTGTATTATTAAATTCCCTCCACCATTTTCATCTTCTCTCACTTGTCTGTTAAGAGGTGCAACAAATATTTGGATCGCAGCATGAAAAGCTTTTACACTTCCATTTGTCTGAATGCATTTTCAACCCCTTTCATTTCAAGGATCTCAGTTTTGGTGTTGGTCCAGTCATGCATTAGGTCACAGACCCCCATTTTATATGACCGCAATCCTCCGTTATTTTACAGACCTCTTAGGCTCCATTTGGTTCCCAACTATCACTTTTGCTCTGGAATCCGTGGTACCCCCTAAAGGTCCAGCTCAGTGGCCTTGTGGTTATAGAGTGTCCGCCCTGAGACTGGGACATCTGCGTTCAATTACCCGGCCGGGTCATACCAAATACTGTAAAAATGGATGATGCCTATACCTGCTTGGCACTGAGCATCAAGGGTTGGATTGGGGGCAAGTCCCTGCGACACACTCTAATCTGTAAAATCCTCGGTTATTTTACAGATCTGTCCATTTGGATACTAACTATCAATCATTTAGCTGGGGGGACTCCCTGTTACCCCCTTAAGGTCCTCTGGGGGTCCCCAGACACTACATTGAGAACCAGTGGGCTCATGTATTTTTCAATGTCCATGCCTGGTCCTGGACAGCCCGCTCTCCTATTTATTGTGCAAGGAGATTCTCAAATCCTTCCACAGCAAAGCAACAAACCTGTGGCTTCTAGCATGAAATGCACAAGTTGGATACACACTTGTGCCATGCACATAGGCCCCTAATCTAAACAATATTATAAAGATGTTGTAAAGCATGTCAAGACTAGATTTCTATTTTATATACAGTATTTTTTCAGTCATTAACAGTATGTTAACTCTGCTGTCATTTGATTGCAAACTGGAAAGAAATGATAGTAAGGAAATGAATTCATAGCACTGCACCCACATGGCCCCGTGTTGTGTTTCCATAGAAGTCCACAGTAATGCTCAACAAGCATTACCTCAGAAATGGGTATATTTATGGTGTCCAGTCTATCGTCGGCTCATACACATTTCACGTTCTCATGACCCAGTCCATGTATGGAGTCACAGGGAAGAGATCTAGGCATCGCATGAAATAACTGGAGTCACAACAGGCCGCTCGCTCATCCAGTGATGCTCGTTCGCGGTCAGTCAGTGTAGTATTCTGAATGAATGAGAGGGCTTGTCCTGTCTGCAGCCACTCTGCTGTGCACCATTCACGGAGCTGTGGCGTTTCTGTAATGGCAGGGAACCTGCTGAGGCATGAATGTCCTTTTACAGTCTTAGTTATCTGCAGTGCTGGGGCTGCACCATGAAGAACACTCTCCGGATGTTATGTTTTATATCATATTTAATATTCTATTAAAAGGGTGTGTCATCAACAACATCATAATGTAGCAATTGTGATAATGATTTCCTTGTTGGGGGGGGGGGGGGGGGGGGGGGGGTTCTGGATTAATTTTGCTCATGACTTTCCTGAATATTATGCCACTGATTTGACAGCAGTGTGTGAGTCATCGCATAAGAATTGTTTATATCTGACAGTGCCGATTTATGAACAGCAGCTGGTGTGAAAGGCAGTCATCTCTAGACAGGGAAAGAAACTACCTCTGCTGTGACTGTTTAAGACAAATATACAACCGCTCACTGGGGCCAGGGACTGCAAAGCACCGAATAGGAACACAACCTCCAGTCCTGTGTGTTATATGAAGACTAGCTGTTGCTTTGCCTTCAGCTAATGGGGATCCATTCAATAAACAATAAACAATATGGCTCTGCACCGAGGGTGTGAACATGGCTGGCTCAGAAAAAGGCACTGGCACATGCATAGACAGGGCAATTCTCGCTATTTGTACGTGTCATTATTTTGACTAAGGGTTAGGGTTAGGTTTAGGCATAGTTTTACTGAGGTTAGGGTAATGGTTTGGGTTAGGTGTAGGCATAGTGGTTAACATTCACCAGGTTAGCATTCACCATGTTAGCATTCACCAGCGTCGGCAGATTAGCAATTCACCAGGGTAACATTCACCCGCATCGAACAAATGGAACGTCGAACAAATGTTATGTTGCAATATCGACACGCTCCTGCATAGACATACTGTAGGGCACAGGTCAAAACAGAAAGCTTGGATGATGGACGAATTCATGTATTAGGTCAAACAAGTGAAAGACTCTTGGGACTTTACCGCAGATCTATTACCTAACACCACAGTCTGGTTAGGGTCCACTGTCCACTGTGTCGGAGGGAAATCAAGGCTAACCCAGCAGTCAATATAAGAAAAGCGTGTACACTTTAGCTAGAAAAATCCAGACTCATTCCATAAAGCCCCTCCAAAGGTACAGTAGGTCGGTGGTCACCCAGGACCTGCTTGCCTGCGTGACTCATCCATTGACCCTCTGGCAATTGGGTCTAGGCACAGCCTCGCCTTTTATGCAAATATCAACCTCCATCTCCCAGTCCCCACACCAGCCAGGCGACAGCCCTACTTGTAGCCAAGGCAACACACTGTAGTAAGCGTGAATGATAATAGATGGCTCCCTGTCAAATTTAGAGGCTTTTATTGGCTTTCATGGCATGGTTCCTGGTGACACACACACATGGGCAGTCTTTACAAACGGAAGGCCCGCCTGTACCACCTGCCCACTTGGCATCAATAACACAATTTCACAGAGTGACGTGTCTTTTAGATAGGGAAGGGGCATCTGTCACTGTGTTAGTTTCAGTTTGTTAAAGCTCATTTCAGTTTTGTTTTTATCAATTAAAAATTCAGGATATATTCAGTAATGAATCCAGAAGCTGGTACTGACTTATAATTATATTAATAATATTATATAATATTATAATATTAGTTAATATTATTAATGTGATAGCATATAATAATATTATTCTTTTAGAGAAGTAGCACTGGAGCATAGCGGTAACTGACTTTCTATTTCACACTCAAACAGGCAAGGCAATAGGCATACAAACAAATTGTGAACCTATAGGTGGAAGTGGAACTATGTAAATAGTACTGTTCCGCGGAACGTCCCTAATTATTTCCAGTATTGTTGAAGTAAAGGTTATGTCATACTCATGAGACAAATGAGACGTAAAGCTTTTAATGCAACTGGGGTTGGAGAATAAGCTATATGACAAAGTATATGAGGAGTCGGTGTCGTTGAACTGGATATACAGTATCTGTGTAAATAATTCTGGACTAGGATTGTATGTCCAGGTGTCACACCAATTCTCGACATTGTGAGCCACTGGCTCCATATCAGTGAGCTCACGCTGTTTGGCCATGCAGCAAACAAAAGAATCCTTCAGTTCCTCTTTGCCAAAACAAGAACTACCGGTCAAAATTACTAGTATTGAGTTGCTTCCTTTAAAACATGCATGACTGTCACATGCCACATGAGAAGGCAAACCATGGTTTGCCCTTAGGTCGCTTTTCAGGTGTTGCTGGTTAAGTCAAACACAGCGACACTTCAGACTTACTGTTTACTATAAGGATGAAGCCACATGCAGTACAAGAAAGTACAGCAGGAAAGTTTCCTTAGTGATTGTCTCTCTTATGCAACACAGAACACAATAAAATGTGCAGTGTTTTTGTAACTCTGAGAGTTCACAAATGGCATTTGGCTACATTTGTACGTCATCAGAGTTAAATTAACACTGAGGAGTTTACTGTGTATGCTGTACTGTATATATGCCATGTTATAATGTCACAGTTATATAATCTTCGAGGTCAGTGGACCACATCTGCGGCAACTGGTCAGTTAATGCCATGGGCATGGGCTTAAAGGAGCATGATGTCATTTATAGGCTATGATTTCATTGCATTTATATAATTTCACTTGCATGCTACTTCTATGACCTTATCTTCTTATGGCCCTCTCAAGCCATGTGAGCAGATTGAACTCCTGTGAGTTACATCATGCAATGCAGAGGACAAAGAGGGATTTTCTTTATTATTATGCATGGGGAAAATGCAAAAATTGCATGGAGTTGAAGCGCTTGTATGCACGACTGCACGCTTTATTTTAAATTGAATCATATATGCCTATAAAATGACATGCCCAAAAGGTGGGACACCATGTTAGTCATAAAACATATTTGCCCTCATCTTCATCAAATAGACCTAAAGATTAAAGATACATACATTCTACATTTGAGAGATCATCTATGGCAGTAGTGGTTCCCAAGGTTTTTAGCTCAAGACCCAAAAGAGAGATTAGACGTTTGCCCTTGGACCTAAACTAGTGAAATAGACGATTTACAAGCTCATAAGGCGGTGCATTTGTTTTCTAATTCATGGAATTTCTTTGTTTTTTATTTTAATTGTTCATGAAATTAATGAACAAAATGTATTGAATTTCTATTTAATTCATGAAAAAAAAAGAATAATAATAAGCCTAATAATAATTTAAAACAAAATGTAGGAAACCAAAAATGAATGGACCCATAAAAATGGGTCCGCGACCCACAAATGGGTCTCGACCCAGTGTTTGGGAACCAGTGATCTAGACTATGGGGTACCTGCCATTATGTCCCCTTTCAAAAATCATATATTGTTTTACTAGAGTAGTGATTGTGAGAAGATTATTACAGTATCTTTCCATGGAGAGACAGGGAGGAGACCTTGTTTGGCAGTTAGTGCTGCTAAATCTTATCTCCAATGCATGATCCAATCACACATTGAGTACTGTTTCACAAACTGGTCTTGCACAGGTATAACGATTCTCAAACCCATTGAACAGCTATATAAGAGTGCGCTTAAGGTATTCGATAGGAAACCCCGCTCATATCACCATTGTAATATTCTTCAGAGGTACCGTTTTTTGAGTTTCGCTAATTTTAAGGTATTTAAACAGGTCAGTATCATATATAAGACCCTAAATGGTCTATGCCCACCTCCCCTAAAGGAATTCATAAAAAGGAAGCCCGATAGAGGACTCAATACTAGAGCAATCACTAGAGGGGATTGCGAAGTACCGTACCGGGTAACCGCTTTTGGAAAAAACACCCTTTCAGTGCAGGGATGTTCAATCTGGAATGACCTACCTCTAACAATAAGAGACTGTTTGTCATTTCCATCCTTCAAGTTCAATCTAAAAAAATGGTTAGTTGACAATCAAACCTGTGACCATGTATAGTTTTAAGAGTACAGCCCATGTCATGTACGTATATTTTTAAACTTTTCTTTCCTAATGTAGGGTACTGTTAGTGTTAGTAATATGTGTTGTTTTTGTTGTTTTCTCTTGGTTGAGGAAAAATAGTATTTGTATGTATGTTCTTAGGCGCCCTCTCCTAATGTAGGGTTACTGTTTGTTGGTATGTATTGTTTTGTCTTCATGTGGGGACTACGGATGAAATTTAGCATTCTTGCTAATTCCGGCTTATTTACATTGCTTTCATGTAGTGTTCATTAATATGCATTGTCCCGTCTAAATAAACAAATAAAGTAAAGTAAAGTAAAAGGAGGGGGGACCATAGGGGGGGACCTATGCGGTGAGCGCTCTTCGTCATTCCCCCGCCTCCTGCAGTCAAACTAGAGAGCTGCGGAATCCCGTGACATCACATCTCCGGCAGTTGCCCTGGTTACACGAGTGATGTCAGTAGTGTTTCGCCTCCGAACGATACCACGTGTCCCGTATAATAACCGAGTGCTTGTCGCGCAGTGGGCAGCATTTAGAACTGTAGTGCCCCACAGGAGCGAAGTGGGCCAATTAGACTGAATGAACAACGATAGTGGCCCATTTCATTTCCCAGGAGTTATTTTTTTTTAGTAGGAAATTAGTTTTTCCTTTGAGGTGGATTATATTTTTCGGTCATCATGGCAGTTACTGAGGCTGGATGTGATTGTGATTTGACTTACTGCAAAATGAGAGGAATTGTATCCGTTCTCACCGGTGAGCATGACATTTAGTCTTATTGTTTCTTCGACTTGATGGGTCAGAATGTGTTTGTTGTCGGACGTAAACTATAGGTTATTCTGTTTCTGTGGTCCATTATGAAACTGTAGGCCTAGCCTAGGTTTAAAAAAATTAGGTTAGGCTATTCTTTATTATCCATGCAACTGACACCAGGCGCGCTTTCTTGAATGTCAGTTCGATAACGTCTAAAGTCTAAACTCTAAATGTATTAGCTTTATTAACTAAAATAAATGTTGATTTGTATTCTGGTAGAACTATGTATTCTGGTTGAGTATCCATCGCGGCTGTAGTTGCCACAATCGTGATCGTTTGGTTGCGTAACGCAAGCCTTGAAGCCTGCAGCGTAATTGCGCATCCCGAAAATATAGGATAGGCTACCATGGCCTGAAATACGGCATTTTGAATTTAAAAAACACAAAATAGCACAACAACCCAACACATATAAAATCGTATTTCCTAGTGACAATTTTTGCATCATTCCAATCCTAGGGCTATTATTATATCTCATTCTTCACACTGGACTTGAATGGGACGCAGTGTGTGACTGTGTGACGTTTTGGCCGTTATTATAATGCTCTCCATTGACGTGTAGCCTATGTCTGCCTTTCTCCACTCACAGCTTTCATCAAGGAGAGAAAAATCGGACTGAACGACTTCATTCAGAGGCTGGTATCAACGCCACACATCTGCCAACAGTGAGTCTACAGATGAGATCTTAAACACGACACAGTTGTTCTTTTGAAGCATAAATAAATGTTGTAAAATAATATAAATAATAATGCCCACTGGCAGGCAAATCCACTCAGCCATTTGGTTTTGGCAGAACATTCCATGACGAGTAGTCTAATGTGTACAGGCAAGAAGCCAATAGGCAGGTGTAAGAATAGTTCTTTCATGTGAAGCGCGCTCCTCCCGCCCTGACCTTTTACAGCGCCTAATCATCTCAGTAATAAATCCCTTCTGTTCCCTGGACGGGGATAAACCGGTAATTCAATTATTGCGTGATATGGGTTGACCCACACATCATAGTGAACAACCCTGCATTACAAGTTGGTGTTGTCCGGTACAGTGGAAAATTACCCTAACACAGCATAGCCCCCTGCTATGTCCACAATGTAGGATCTAGATGCTTAGAAGATAGCCTACTACAGTATTGTATAAGTCCTACTGCTTGTTTAGGGTCAGCAGCTTTAGCAGTCTCAGACAGGTTAGGTAAGGTCTTATACCATCAAGTCTGTGACCTGACCTGTCCTGACCTGTCCTGTCCCTGGTCTATATACAGTATGTAGGCCTACAGATTAGGTCTGTAGGCCATTGAACATCATGTTGCCATTACACAAGAGCTAAACTTGTGAGCATCGCCTATGTCCACTAGATGCTTAGAAAAGACCACAGTAGTTGTGTGTACTGTGTAGACAAGTCCTATTCTGCTGACGTCACTCGAGACTTCTGAAAAGCATTAGACCGAATAAGAGTTCGGAAATGTGCACGTTGTAAAGTCCAACTCACCGAACATTTCGGTCAAAGTTGGACAGGCCTTTAGTCTGTAGGCCATTGAACATCATGTTTCCATTACACAAGAGCAAAACTTGTGATTTCCGTGTGACCTATTGCAAACCAAATAAACACATCCATGTTGGATCATTTAGTGCCAAAAACATACATATAGTGCTAAAATACATCTTTATAAAATACATCTTTATATGTGGCCAGTTGACACATATGATAGCAATAGGGGTAAAAGCAAATAACCTAAACTCTCCTTTTCCCCAGTGCTGAAGTATCGAACTTTCTGAAAATTGACGAGAATCTAAATGAAGACCTGGGGGAAGATGAAGGTCCTCACAACCCGGTGAGCATAATATGCACAGTAACTGAACTTGATAAGATAATTGCTATATATTTCGTTATAGAGCACTGGAATTTTTGTATTCATGTTTTTCAGATGTGTCTGAATTCAAGGCCCTCAAGAACCTCACTGGCTGAGGAGACTCAGTAAGTGGTCAAATCCTTTTTACAGTGTGTGTGAATTTGTGTGTCGACCAGTGTACTCTGTCTCGACCAGTGTAATCCTAATGTTTGGTCTTTTCCTGTCCATCAGGATCAAACCCTGTGATTTTGACTACCTCAGAATCATTGGCAAAGGCAGCTTTGGAAAGGTGAGCATCTGTCTGATTATGTAACTTTTCATCTGCTCACCAGCTGTTCATGAAATCTCTCACAGTTTATTTGGTGCCAAAGCTGATGTCATTGTCTACCTGGTTACAGGTTCTGTTGGCTAGACACAAGGAAACTGGAGAGTACTATGCCATCAAAGTCCTCCAGAAGAAAATCATCATGAAAAAGAAAGAGGTCAGTTGGCAGAGGGACTGTAGCGCCCAGGATTACATTAGATAATTGACACTGGGTCATAAATGGTTTACAAAAAAGTGGGATAAAGTTTAGAATAATTAAAAAATATATATACATTAGCCTGCATCTGCAACAAACCCATTTTCTTCACACCCTGAACCAATCTTAACCACTTAAGCCCTATATACTTTGTCATATGACAATTGCCAAAAATAGCCCACAAGCTCACAATAGGTCACAGATATGTTGAGCTTGAAAAGTTGAATTTCTTTTTTGCCTAGAATGATGTGTCCAGAATAGGGATGCCAGGTTGAAAGTGGTGAAAGAGAGCCACAGTGACACTGTTGATTTCATTGCGAAGGATATATTCTCATCTCTGTACCCACCTCGACCTTCTTTCAGCAAAAGCATATCATGGCAGAGCGAAGCGTGCTAATGAAGAATATCAAACATCCATTCCTGGTGGGGCTGCACTACTCCTTCCAGACAACAGAGAAGCTCTACTTTGTTCTTGACTATGTCAATGGCGGAGAAGTAAGCCAAAACTCTTAACCCTTCAGTGTTACGCACAGAACTGTCAGAATAACAAAATGTCATATAGATTTTATAACACACTTTCCACGTTCCCTTAGCTCTTCTACCATCTTCAGAGGGAAAGGGTCTTCCTTGAGGGTAGAGCAAGATTCTATGCTGCTGAAATTGCCAGTGCACTTGGCTACCTCCACTCCCTGCATATCGTTTACAGGTATGGGTACTATGAACAGTCTACAGCACCCCCTAGTGGGCATTTACACACAGAGCTAAATAGAGGAGTTGGAGCAGAAACGATTTTGATGATTTTGGAGTAAACACTGTGATATAATTTGTTCTTTGATATAACTTGTTCAGATAAGCTGTGGTGATCAATATTATTTTTTACTTTACAGGGATCTCAAGCCTGAGAACATCCTGCTGGACGCAGAGGGCCATATCGTTCTGACAGACTTTGGTCTCTGTAAAGAGGGCCTGGAACCCAACGACACCACAACGACCTTCTGTGGAACCCCTGAGGTACAAAACAGAAATATACTTGCATTTTTTACACCTTTGAAACATATTTCAGGAATTACAAATAACGAAAAGAGCGGCCGAGAGTCTAGTCGGTGAGTCGGTGACGGGCCTACCGTTTTGACCATCTGTTTGCCTGTGTGCATTTATGCCCATACTTGGAGATATCTGTATGTCAATTAGTAGATGGGATGGGATGATTAATGATAAGGTTTGGACCATGGTTGATTTTTTTCTTCTTTCTTGTTGTTCACAGTACTTGGCTCCTGAGGTTCTCCAGAAGCAGGCTTATGACCGCACTGTTGACTGGTGGTGCCTGGGATGTGTGCTCTATGAGATGCTCTATGGACTGGTGAGTGAAATCACTTAATGCAATGCCCTATGAATTTGTTTTGCCGTATCGTCGCTATCGGAGAGAAACCCATTTAAGTTTTTTCATAAAATGAATACAAAGCTCAAATTATGCAAAATTAGCAAAAAATAGACGATCTACAAGCTCACAACACATCACGATGTGACGCGCAGTGAGCTCATAGATCGTCTATTTCTTTTTTAAATATTTTTGACAAATGTTGATTTTTTTTCTCACCTTATATGATGAATAATGACTTGCCCAAAATTGAGTCAGGTTGAAAGTGGTTAAGTCTGCCTGTGGGTTTATACATATTTAACCAATGAAAATGATTAACAAGAACGATTATTTTATTTTTCATTTCCTGAGCTACACTAGTAGGTTTTTTCCCCAACAGCCATCTTTTGTAACGTGTTTTCATTCACCAATAGAATTCTAAACAAAATGTTGTTTCTCCCCAAACAGCCCCCATTCTACAGCCGCAATACTTCCGAGATGTACAATAATATCCTGCACAAGGCTCCAGTGCTCAAGCCCAATGTGTCCAACGCAGGCAGGGAAATCTTGGAGGGGCTCTTGCAGAAGGACCGTACCAAGAGGCTGGGCGCGCATGAGGATTTTGTAAGTCTACTCAGCTGCACCTTGCTACCACTTGCTAGTGATGATGTAAATCTAGGAAGACTTATGTCTGCACACATTGTTAGTGCTCAGATTTAATATCAGATGATCTAAACGCGATCTTATAAAAAAGGTGATCATGATGACCCTTAAAGGTTCAAGCAAGCGGTTTTATACTGGTCTTACGTTCTCTTGTCGTCCGACAGCTGGAGCTCAAGTTCCATTCCTTCTTCTCCCCCATTAACTGGGACGACCTCATGGCGAGGAACATCACACCTCCATTTGCCCCCTCGGTGGTAAGTTTACATATCAAAATGAAATACTACATGAGAACACTTAAAGAGGCGGTGCCATAGTTTTGTACTTTTTCTGGTTTTCATGTGTCTAGGAGGTTGACTTCATTAGACCCCCTGGTGTGGTTGTTTATGAGCAATTATGTATTCCCTTTGTATTTGGGGTTTCTTCCTGGAGGCTGACACCTTGTGGGTCAAAATTGCAGATCCAAAAGATGATATAATGACATCATATAATCATCCCCTCCCCTTTTACCATTCACCCAACACTGTGGGTGTGGCTAACTTCAGCTGGGTCACCACCCACCATGACAAAAAATCCTCCTCCTAGTATAATCATAATACCTGATAATCATGTTTTAGGGGGGAAAAATCATGCCACTGCATCTTTAACGATGGATTGTTTTCATTTCAATGCATGTCTCTAATGTGTCATCCTTGTTGGCTTCACAGTCTGGCCCTACCGACCTCAAACACTTTGACCCCGAGTTCACCCTCCTCCCTGTGACGTCATCTCTATGCAACACAGATTGCCTGTTTATTACCAACAGTGTCAAGGAGGCTGCTGGAGCTTTCCCAGGCTTTTCATATGGACCTCCTGCTGAGCTCTACTTCATGTGACTACTTTCGGTTGGACCAGGCCTCTGACACATTCTCTATTTCTGACTGTAGCAGCATGGGGAATTCCCTCAACACAGGACTATACAGAGTAGACCTGGGGATGTACATGCATTTATAATATCGGCCAGCAGATGGCAGAAGAGGACAGCATACGCACAAGTAAATGGAAAAGGCTCTTGGAACTCAGGAGGACAAACACTGCCTTGGTTTGTTTATACAGTATGGGGAGCACGATGGAGGGGTGTCATACATGGCCTGTTGACAGGATCTCAATGACTTGACAGATTCTTCTTGAAAGATTGTGAGCATTAAGTGGGGAGATGGCGCAGGACTGTCATCTCTCAACACCAATGGCTTACTTTTCCACCTCCAACCCCACGACTGATAAGGGTGTGCCAAGTTTGGAAATGCACTTTTGTACTCAAGGGACATTGCTCTGTGATGGCTTTGGACCTCAGAAATTATTGATGAAGACACTTTAAGAGAAGTGCCTGTGGTACTAAAGTGTGGACTGTAGCTTGGCAAGAACCAGCTTTATCAAAACGTAAGATGAAAAGATTTCAGAACATGGGATTTGCCCCAATGTCTTCACAATGTCTGCATATGAAAGATAGTTATTTGTGTCGAGATTCACTTTGCATTTATTGTTATTTCCATGTAAACTTTCCATGTCCAATTGCACTTGAGGGAATAAGGGTCAAGATAATGAAATTATGTAAATCTCACAACTCTAATTCCTGTAGAACAAATTAAAAAGTAAAAAAGGATATGGCAGTTCAGTTCTATATTACTAGTGATAATTATCGAACGGACCAAACAATGACTACTATACTCAACCAAACATTTATTCTGACCAGTTTGCTATCTCTGAAAAACAAAGCTGTACTGTATAGAAAATGCATTTAGTTTCAACTAAATGGTTTTCCCTGCTCTAGTAACCACAGCCATTCACACTTCACAGACCTTCATGACCTTGTATCAAATCTTATATATTTACAGATTCTTAACTCCCATTAAGTGCATACACCTGTTCAGAAATGTAGCCTGTGCATGGGTCTTATTTTTGTATGTTTAAACTTCTTCCAATTTGCTCATATTTCATACCAGATACAGTCAGATATGTCAATATATCTGCTGTTTGCAGACTTGCTGAAATATGTTCATAAATCCAGAGAATGCGATATACAGTCTAACCAGCAATAACAGGCCTGCAGTAATGATAGCACATTCATCAATACCATTTATTTTGAGTAAAGTGATTGCTGTTTTATGGCAACCATGAGAGAATCTGCTATACTAGTTTTATATTATATACGTATGTACAGATATAGAAATTCTGTTCATGTGTGTTTAAGTGTACACATTTCAAAGATGGAAAGTGGTATTAATGAAATATTTTCTTTATTGTGTTGTATGTTTGCTTTATTTATACGTCATGAACATCCAGTCCAGTCTTGACATTCTGATCATTATTTCCAGAGAAACATGTGACACTGTCCCTTTTGGAAGAAGCCTCGATTTGGTTTTAGGATCCAAACATCAACCAAATAAACTAATTAATAATTAAAGTTCTGGACAAAAACATGGTTGTGCCTGTGTCCTGTCTTGGGTAGGGGTCGGCGGGTATCTAGAAAACTAAAGCATTTTCAGGGATTTGCTAACCCGTTCCCTAACCCAACGGTATGAAATAGCACACACCAGTGGTTCTAAAAGTGGGGTCCTTAGGGGGAATGTCATTGTCCATAGCAAAATGAGGAAGGGTTTAACCATTTAAATTTTATACCGTAATTTGGCTATTTGAAAATAGCTA
The DNA here is from genome assembly GCF_963921795.1 of Nannobrachium achirus. Taxonomy (NCBI): domain Eukaryota; kingdom Metazoa; phylum Chordata; class Actinopteri; order Myctophiformes; family Myctophidae; genus Nannobrachium; species Nannobrachium achirus. Next base: position 29,958,579 of record NC_137819.1, read on the forward strand.
CAAGCTCACAATGTGTAGCGATGTGACACGTACTGGCTACTGGGGTGAGCTTGTTGATCATTGGTAGGGTATTTGAAATATCTAGAACAATTGTGTTCAAAAGAACACAAAACATTAATCTTCACAAATACTTAGTTTCCATACAATCAATTATTTGCATTGCAAAACAATTTGATACCAATTATCTGCATTGTAAACGATACAAAACCAAACGATACAATATTTTGCTGTTTGCATATCGATGTAGTAGATCGTTGCAAATTAAAATCAAATTTTCTATGCAGTTACTATATCGTCACACCCCTAGTACCTACCCCAGGAGACACGGGGAGAACATGCATACTCCACACAGAAAGGCCCTTTTGCCAACCCCACCCACCTAGGGTATGGGCACTGATGACGCAGAGGAAAGAACACAGCGTCCCCAGCGGGAATCAAACCCAGGATCTTCTAGCCTGTGAGGCGACAATGCTACCGACTGTGGCTGTGCCACCATGTAATTTTTTTTATTGATAGGACAGTAGACTGACAGGAAATGGGGAGAGAGATGGGGAGTGACACGCAGAAAGTTGGACGGAATCGGGACTCGAACCAGCAACACGCTGACAGGCTACAATGAGCCTATGTGGCATGCGCCTGGACCGGTAGGAAGGTCCAACAAACTGGAGGTTGAAAAGGCTCTTAGCTCTGAACTTGAAAAGATTTGCACCTGGATCAATGACAACAAAAACAAGGCTGCAAACAGCCCAAAACAAACTGATTAGGCGTCTTCCATCTCCGGCTCACCTTACTACTGATTTTTAAGTGTGGGGTAGCTCACGCCACGGTAGCTGACAGAGTACATACAGCATCTTGCAATTGGCCTGGTGTACAAGATACACTACACCGGGGGTTTTCTAAGTGGGTGACAGGGTGCCGCGACGGCAGTCAAGGGGTGCTACGAGATCATTTGATAATATTTTGAATTTATTTGAACACTTAAACAAATATTTGGTATCATTTTAAACTTGAAAGTACAGAGTTATTTTCAGTAAGTTTTGACCAACATGGTAATTATCTCAATGTTTTCCTTGCGACATAATCTCTAAAATATGCCATGAATATAAGGTACTGGGAGTGAAAATTATGAATGTCATGTAGGTAATATTATAATATAATGTAGGCGTACCTCGGATGAAAAATATATTTATAGGGGTGCCCTGAGCCCAAATAGTTTGGGAACCCCTGCACTACACCACTAAGATACCCATTTAGCAGACAAAATACTTCCAAAACGTCAAGGATGTTCACATTTACAACACCAGAGGCAGCTCCACAGATCACATCCAACCCAGATCTGGCTCAAACAATGGGTTAAATTTGTTCTCTTGCTATGCCACAAAAATGCTCTGAAAAGTGACTTACAAGCAGGCCGACTTTTCTTGGATGATATTTTCTTTATAGTACTGTGTTTTATTTGTCTGTCATTCAATGTTGTATGAGTTAGAAAAAAGGACCCCAATTGAAACAAGCCTGGAGGTGTTTATCCTTTTAGTTGACCTTGTACCAGTGAACTGTACCATGTACCTTTTCCTAATGCAAACTTCAACCAATCAATCAGGTTACTTCCTCATTTCCTGGTCTGTTTGATGCCAGTGCAAGAGGCAATTTTCAGAGTAAAATACCAATCTGTTTTATGCCCTGCCCAGTTTTCAGACTGTTTTTTTTTTATCGAAACCAACATTTTGGCCATCTTTTTTCCCACGTTAACAACCAACCGCAACGAGAGTCACATGCAAATTACCGTATTTTCCGGACTATAAGGCGCACTTAAAAGCCTTTTTCTCAAAAAACGACAGTGTGCCTTATAGTCCAGTGCGCCTTATATATGGATCATTCATTGACATTGACATTCCCTTTAGCACAGCTCCATCTGTTGGATGCATAACGCAACGGTAGTATCTATTATGTGCGCCTTATAGTCCGATGCGCCTTATATATGAAAACAGTTCGAAAATAGACCATTCATTGACAGTGCGCCTTATAGTCCGGTGCGCCTTATAGTCCGGAAAATACGGTAATTTCCGTCCTTGTCCCTTTTATGCTCATACTGTATATGGAGATCCCTGATGTCATCAATATTAAGACCATATCTGGGAATGCCCATATATGAACATATTGCGTGTTTTGTCAGTCTCATGTGGTCTATGACATCAATGATGTGAGACGTCAGTCATCTCCATATTTGGGAAAATATGGCCACATTTCACCCAGGCGGATGTGTGCACGCGCCTGCTTCTTGCCCTTAGAGCGTTTTACTGGTAATATCTAATAATATTTACATTCACACTTGTTCTCCTGCTATTTAGGCATATATAGTCTGGAGATTTTGGCATACTGGATTTCGTCAAGGGTCCTGCTTGGCCTTCCTTCTTGGGCCCACCTTGGCTCACGGTAGACAGAGTACAGCATCTTACAATGGGCCTGGTGTACAAGATACACTACACCACCAAGATACCCATACCATGTACCTGACAAAATACTTCCTAAACGTCAAGGACGTCCACAATTACAACAGAGGCAGCTCCACAAATCACGTTCAACCCAGATTTGACTCTAAAAAAAGGCTCTAATTCGTTCTCCTAAAGTACTATACCACTATAATTGACTTAGCCCATCCGATTCCTTACCTCCCCTTTTCCACTGTAAATATTTTTATTTTTCTCTTCCTCTTAACTGCTTCTTTCTTTTTTTGCTATTGATACTGTATTCTATCCGTCTGTCTTCCAATGTAAAGGGATCCTGCAAAGCTTACTAGAGGATTTCCTTTTGAACCAGTGAGCTGTTAGTAGGCTGCTGTCATGAAACTGTACTGTTTTCCTATGCAACCTGAACCTTCTAATAAAATCTTTGTTAAGTTGGAAATTCACTCTAAATCTCTAACTATAACTAAAAGAATATGGTTCCAGAACGGTGATGTGTAGATGTCCAAGCGTTTATTTTAGAAGGCAGTAACAGAATAATCCAAGAAATAGCGTCCAGCATAGCATAAGCCTGTACAGAGAGTCACAGGCAGCACAGAGTGCCCATGAGCAGAGCCCTGTCCCCTCCACGGTGCGACAGGCAGGTAACTGTCCTTAACTTCAAGACCACATTGGCTTTACATACAATGTCGAATACACACATCACAGGGGCCTAGACAGACAGCTGTTCAGATCAGGAAGACCAAAGTGAGAGATTTGACACCAAGGAACAGGACATTCATTTGACTTGACAGGAGGCAAAAGGGAGACACAGTGACAGCTGTTGTAGAAGTTAGGCCCACATGTACATATTTTAGCAGACTGCTTATTGTCCAAAATATAGTTTTACAGTTCAGACATACCCTGTGTAGCTAGCCCTGAATACATGACTATCATATGATAGTCATGTATTCAGGGCTACCTGTGTAGCCTACTAACATAAACAGAAATACATACAAAATGCTACATGTTTAAACAAAAACTTCCTAGCTATCAATCTTCAATCAATCAAATCAATCATCGGCTGACTATCTAATGTCATACAATATAGTAATTTAAATTTGCATAGGCCAATAATATCCATAAATTATAACTGCTTGTAGAGTGCTTTTACTTATTGGGACGTTTTCTAAAAAGTTCCAAAGTAAAAGCACTTATAAAGCAGTTATAATTTATGGCTAGGCCAATAATATTATTTAAAGCAATAGCTTTCATGATCATACCTTTTTGTTGGAATCTTGACCTGACTTTAATAGTTACTTATAAGGATATTAATAATAATAATATAACAATCAGATCTTCCTGGTCAACATCTATGTGTTAATGCATTATAACCTGATCATGTATTTATATGGGTATGCAACTGACTCATCCCTCCGCCTAACGAAAGGAGGGATTCTCAATGGACGTTTTGCGTTTGCGCAGTTGTGCGAGCACCAAAACTTCCTGCAAAATAGTGGTCCCTAACAACAGACAAAGCTCAACAGTGTGGATACAAGTGAAGACATTTACTTTTAAATATAGCACATTTACCTCCTCAATGGTAAGGTCAACATGTCGTTTTTTTGCAATTCATAAATGCATGACTTACGATAGATTGTACAGTTAGTGCTGTGACAGTGAGTGATGTGGGGCCATTTCACTCGATCCCTGCTAAGACTGGACCCGACTATTATCTGGAGCCTTTAAAAAACTTTTGTGTATATCTGGGTCAATTGTTCGTCTAATATTTACCGTGATGCGTTGGCTGCAAGAGTATGTGGAACACGTTTATTACCATGTAGAAACCCACATGCCAGGAGAATAAATATAGGGACTTTGCTATATTTGAAAAGCGAGCAAGGTAACGAAACGTTGCCGTGCCTGGCTATGGTTGGGTTCTTGTCTTTATCAGCTAGCTAGCTAGCTTGTGCTGCTGTGCACTGTGTCCAGCTACTGGTACAATTCATCCCCTGCACCCGAAACAATCCCTTTATACTCAGTTTGGCCTCTCTTAACTTATGTGGTTGCATCTCATAATACCCAAAAGTTTGCATTGCAACATATCATGGCGATAGCTGCACATTAGCATTCCAGGAAATAGTCGAGACTTGAGTATAGCCATGGTATAGCTCACCTTCAGACGATAAGGTCCTTGGCCGCGTTCAGCTGCAGGCTGCAGCATGATTGACCAACAAGGTGGGCCAGGTACTGGTAGTGGTAGTGGTAGGAGCATTGCTTTCTGCTTGCCTTTACACGCAAGGTGGCTCAACGTGTTCAAAAATGCAGCCTGAACGTGCGCTGGTATACTGTCAGCAAAAAACAACAACAACATGAAAACAGGCACGGACTGGACTGCCATGGCATTCACTAGTGTCATTTCTGTTCTTCAGTCGTAGAAGCATGATTAACACTTAACAGAATCATATAAGCGAGGCCTCATTAAGTTGTTAGTGTGAGGTTCATACAAGAAGTTTAAGTTCATCAATGTCAGTCAGTCTGTTAACAACACAAGATAGGTAGAGGTAGTACTAGGTACTGGAGTGGACATACATATTTGGTCTCTCTAGTCTAGTCTAGTGCAGCAACATCGCCTAGCATTCTCTACTAGCTAGTGTAGACTACTACTAGACAACAAAAGTAATGTACCGTATGCAACATAGGGTGTAGATACATACAGCACTACATCTAGAGCAGGCAAAGTTGTGCATGTGCACCAATTATAGTAATACAATTACAATATGATGACATGCCTGTGCCCATGATAACAATGCCAGTGATAGAATACAATAAGTCTTAATAGACATTGTTTGCCTATGTGTGGTTAGGTGTGAAGAAGGTCTGTACAGCACTGTCTCCCTTGCCAGTTTGGACCTACAGTATATTCTGATGCTGCCTTCTGTCTTTTCTGAGAAGCTTCAGTGTCATCTGACAAATAGCTGTCCCTGATTAGGAATACTCCGGGATGGGACATTTTACTTCCCATTCCTCCAGGTTGTAGGATAAAAGCTCTTGTTCTCTTGTGAAAACCTAGGCAATGGCATAGCATAGTTAACGGCGGGCCCCAGTGCAGGCTATTTAGGATGGACTCCCTGAACCCCCTCCCATTGTACACTTTATGAAACACACATACTGCACATGTGGATTTCACAAATATCACGCATATGATTAAAAACTTGTATTACAGTCATCTATTCAAAACCAGTACATGTTTAAAACAGTACATGTTGGCCTTTACCTTCAAAACAAAACACTGGAAAAAGTTTACATGCTCTACAGTAGGTACATTGTATATACAGGTGCACTGTATACGTTACATTATACGTCTAAATGCGCTGCACACTGCCAGACACAGTCTTGCATATCACTCTTTAGTTGTCACATTATGAATTAGACTTGTTGACATTAGACATTCTGTAGCAATCATCATTGCATGCATATGAAATTTGAGTTATTTTCGCATTGTTCATTTGTCAGGAAAATGGTGAAAGTTTGCACACACTAGAGATGGACCGATTGCAAAATTCTTGGCCGATACCGATCCACCGGTTTTATGAAGGTCTGACCTGCCAAAACCGATTTTTCCGATACCGATTTCTTTAGCTAAGAACTAGGAAATAGGGTTGCTCCAATACCCTTTTGTTTCAGGCCAAGTAGGCCTACAAGACATACTTCAATTTGAGTACCAATAAGCTAGAAGAACACTAATGCCAAATCAATCACAATAGTACAATATCCAAAATCACAGACAATATCCAGTCTAATATGACCGTCTGGACTAGGCAGGAGGAAAGCAGGTGACACATGCTTTTTTCCCCCCTTCTTTTTGGAGACGACATTGACACAGGATTATGGAATATATCCTTACATTGCAAAGGTAATCAGCACCATCTGTATTCTGTAGGCTGCCTCCAAGTAGACTGGCTGCTACTTGCTAATGTTTACTTTAGTCACAGGACCGAGCATCATGCTGTGCAGTGCAAGAGATACAATTGGCCGATTTTGGCATATTTATGTCAGTGACCTGCCGATCACCGATTTGGCCGGTTTGATATGATACCTGCCGATTTCTGATATTGGCCGATACCGATGTCCATCCCTAGCACACACTCCCAGTGGAACTATTATTTCCCACTTATATCATTATGCGACTCCCCATATTGGCCATTTGCAGGCCTTGGTATAGCCGCAAATTCTCAAAATTCTCTTTTTTGTAATATGTTGAAACCAGAGTTACAATACCAACCATTGGCAGCCAATACATCCAAACTGTTAATTTGCTATCTGATCGTATTAAACGACCTGTCCTGCATTATGCAGGTCGTTTGCATTATGTGCAATTTAGAAACGGGCGATACACAGGACCGTTGCGTTGAGTGAGTTCCCAAGAGCGCTTCCAAATTCCAACACTTTTATTGACAGAAAGTAGCTCATAACATGTCTAGCCAGTGGATTTTTATGAAACAAACACTTTGCAGATAGAAAGAGGATAATTCAAGCTTTCCATACAGCCGCAATGTTGGTGAGCAATTTGTGGCTAGCCTTGATGGTATCAGGTCACTTCGCCAAAAATCCAACTTGCCAAATTGTCCACGCTCATTGGCAGGCTTGCCAATGCTCCTGGATTTGCCAAGATGATTGGCATTTCTCCTGGATTTCTCCTGGATTTGGTATCAAACTCCCAAAATTCACCAGAACACAGGAAATTACTTCTACTATGTTAATTTCTTTCTGGGGGAGGACCCCCAGACCCCTGCTTTAGGGGTGGGGGCAATGCATGCAAGATCATACAGATATTCACTTAAGGAATGACTTTAAGATTAGAAGTCATTATTAAGGATGTCTTACTTTGTTTGTCATCAAATCTCTACACCTACATTTGGCATTTTAAGGCTGAAATTGTACCCATGCTAGCAAAGCAAGTCTGATAAAAGTATCAAACATGCACAACATTCACCAGAACACAGGAAATTAAATGTACTATGTTAAAAAATGTTTCCCCGGTTGGGGAGTAACGCGCACCCCCTAAAAAATAAATGTCCTGGATTCTGACAGTCCAATGTTATCAACCCTGCTCATTGGCGAGGTGTCCTAGCAAGTTGATTTGGCAAGTTGGATTTTTGGAGAAGTGACCAGTATTCGCCTTGGTAGGCAATCAAACCTGGCAGAGACCTGATGCGTCAAGGAGCGCATCTTTTTAGTTTAACACTGCAGTTGATCTCAAGTGTCTCAAATTATCCCAATTATCATGTCATTAAAATGCAAACATATTCTTCGCAAGTTACTTTCAAATAGGATTATTATATTTATTGTTTAGGATTATTTATTTTTGTGTTTTTGGAGAATAATTGCTTTGTATAAGATCTAACTATAGTAAGTAAAGAGGCTAATTGTAAGGGTGGCCTTATTTTCCTCTGAATGTCAGGGTGCTTCTGGGATCATTAATAGAGAGCTTGCATAAGCTGACATCTGCTTTGAAATTGTGGTATCCGGTTGATGGCACGTGTGAACCATTAACAAGTGCTTGACATATTAGGAGGCTTTTGAATGTCGCGTCTGACCTATTTTAAGTTTTTTTTTCACCTTATGGCAGTTATATAAATGTCAAAAAGTAAAAGTACATTTACTCAATTACATTTTCAATAATGTTACTTATACTCCACTACATCTCAGAGGCAAATATTGTCCTAATTACACCACTACAATTATTTGAAAACGTAAATAACTAGATACTTTGTAATTAATTACTTTGTAATTATTATTACAAAAATAATTCACACCTTTATACTGTGTGTGTGTGTGTGTGTGTGTGTGTGTGCGTGTGTGTGTGTGCGCGCGTGTATATATATGTTACAGTCAGTTTGGGTAACTCAGTGAGATTTGGGTAAGAGCGCTCGTTTTGTAGTTCACAACACACCCCTAACACCACCTGGATCAATTCACCTTGATGGTCTCTTATCAGCGCACCTGTGTAATTTTGCGTATTCACCATGAGATGGCGACAACAGCCATTCACTTGTGCAGTCGCTGACGTCATTCGTTTGCGACACCTCTTTCGTTGTTTATCTACTAGCCTAGCTCAGCTGTGTTTAGCCATTAGCTTACTATGCCTAACTCTAACCCTAACCTTAACCTTAGTAAAACTATGCCTAACCTCCGTGAGGCCCGTGGGGTGAGGCGCTATGACGCTATCATTCCTGCCGACGCTACGTTGTCGTTGTCGTGGATCAAAGCGACCACTTGTTCCACCCCGCGCCACACGACAAGCGCTCCTGTTCTCAATTTCACTGAAACTCAAAAAAACTGTGACATATACACACACATACACTTTGGCAATTTGAAAATAGACGATCTACAAGCACACTGCGTGAGCTTGCTCTGCTATTTTCAATTTCTTTTATACATTTGAAAACTTGTGAAATGGGACCTTCTGCTGGAGGAGTACTATTCATTAAGTGTGCCTATGCATAGCATGGGCAGACTTATTGTTATCACTCATACTTAAGCCAGACATGGAGACACACACACATGTATTTCCCCAAAGTTTGGCACGCTACTCCTCCCACAGTTTTTGCACCACACACTCGCGCCATATGTCAAATCGACCGGCTTACGCGGGAATCGTGTGCTATCAACTTGCTAAGAGAAAGGTTCTATAGTTTAATTGATATGAATTTATTAAGAAATTAATTAACCCTTACCTGTCCCCATTGACTTATAATGGGAATCGCATTCAATAATTTTTCTCTCGCAAACCATAGGGGCTACAGTTTCAAGACTCAGAGAGGAGGTTCATAATGATTACAAGGAATAAATAAAAAATAATAGCGTCATTTGGCCTCATGGTGGCGCTATAACAGCCCAGTGTACGTTTTGGCCTGTAACTGTTGAACCGTAGGTCGGAAAATTAAACTTATTTTTTCCCCGGATTCCTTGGGCCAAGACGCATCTCCCCATATAGGCCACGCCCATTTGCGCCAGGATAGATTTTCCGCCATCTTGAATTTTCTCCGAAACACACTTTTTGCTCCTTTTCCTACATATTTTCTTCAAATGTCTTAAAAACCGGTACACGTGATCTATGAAGCCACGCGATAAACATAGTCAAAGGATATTTCGATAGTCTATACCGTTCATTCGTAACGTGCTTCCAAAGTTAGCGGGAGGGGCCCGTTTTGCAAACAATAGCCATAAATCACAAACAAAAGGTCCATTCAACACTGAATTTCAACCACAGTTCGGGGGTGGCATACTCAACGAATCCCAAAAAGCATTTCCACTTGGCCACATGGTGGCGCTATAACGGACCGCTTGCCTCGTAACTCTTGAACCGTAGGTCACAGAATTACAATTCTTTTTTCCCTGGATTCCTTGGGTCACGACGCATCTCTCCATATAGGATACGCCAATTTGCACATGGGAAGATTTTCCGCCATCTTGAATTTTCTCCTAAACACACTTTTTACTCCTTTTGCTACAAATTTTCTTCAAATGTCTTAAAAACCGGTACACATGATCTTTAAAGCCATGCGATAAACATAGTCAAAGGATATCTCGATAATCCGTACCGTTCGTTCGTAACACGCTTCCAAAGTTAGCGGGAGGGGCCCGTTCGCTAACAATAGCCATAAATCACAAACAATAGGTCGAGTCAACACTGAATTTCAACCACAGGTCGGGGGTGGCATACTCAACGATTCCCCAAAAGCATTTCCACTTCGACCCCTAGGGGGCGTCACAACCGCACGAAACGTAACCGCTTCGTGCCAGAACGCGTTTTTCACGGGGACCGACCCTCTCACGACGAAACGCAGACGACTCGGAGGATGGTCTCACAGTTTGAACCGCTTGCTTCCTTACTGTAGTGTACTGTACCTTAGTGTGCTGTATTGTACTTTACTGTACTGTACTGTATGTTATTGTACTGTGCTATACCTTACTGTGCTGTACCTTACTGCACTGTGCTGTACTTTACCTTACTGTGCTGTACTTTACTGCACTGTATTGTACTGTACCGTACCTGCACTGTATTGCACTGTACCGTATCTTACTGTATTGTACTGTATCTTCTGTACTGTACTGTACTGTACTGTACTGTACCGTACCTTACTGTGCTGTAGTGTACAGTACCTTACTGTATTGTAGTGTACTGTATCTTCTGTACGGTTTTGTGCTGTACCTTACTGTGCCGTGGTTTACTGTACCTTATTGTACTGTATTGTGCTGTACCTTACTGTACCGTAGCCATAAATCACAAACAATAGGTCGAGTCAACACTGAATTTCAACCACAGGTCGGGGGTGGCATACTCAACGAATCCCCAAAAGCATTTCCACTTCGACCCCTAGGGGGCGTCACAAACGCGCAAAACGTAACCGTTTCGTGCCAGAACGCGTTTTTCACGGGGACCGACCCTCTCACGACGCAACGCGGACGACTCGGCGGACGGTCTCACGGTCCGAACCGCCGCACAAGGTCGCGCATTTAGCGCGCTGCAGGCACACTTGTCAAAATTGACTCTGTCAATTCTAGTATTGACTTTACAAGCGCACTCTCTAAACTTCAGCACGCTACTCCTCCCACAGTTTTTGCACCACACACTCGCGCCATATGTCAAAACGACCGGCTTACTCGGGAATCGTGTGCTAGTAACTTGCTAAGAGAAAGGTTCTATAGTTTAATTGATATTAATTTATTAGTGAATTAATTTTTCCCCATTGACTTATAATGGGACAATGCAAAAAGTCACATTCAAGTATTTTTCTCTCGCAAACCATAGGGGCTACAGTTTCAAACCTCGGAGAGGAGGTTCATAATGATTTCAAGGATTAAATAAAAAATAATAGTGTCACTTGGCCTCATGGTGGCGCTATAACAGCCCAGTTTACGTTTTGGCCTGTAACTGTTGAACCGTAGGTCGGAAAATTAAAATTCTTTTTTCCCTGGATTCCTTGGGTCAAGACGCATCTCTCGATATAGGCCACGCCCATTTGCGTAGGGATAGATTTTCCGCCATCTTGAATTTTCTCCAAAACACACTTTTTGCTCCTTTTCCTACATATTTTCTTCAAATGTCTTAAAAACCGGTACACATGATCTATGAAGCCACGCGATAAACACAGTCAAAGGATATTTCGATAGTCCCTACCGTTCGTTCGTAACGCGCTTCCAAAGTTTGCGGGAGGGGCACGTTTCGCAAACGATAGCCATAAATCACAAACGATAAGTCGAGTCAACACTGAATTTCAACCACAGGTGGGGGGTGGCATACTCAACGAATCCCCAAAAGCATTTCCACTTCGACCCCTAGGGGGCGTCACAAACGCGCGAAACGTAACCGTTTCGTGCCGGAACGCGTTTTTCACGGGGACCGACCCTCTCACAACGAAACGCGGACGACTCGCCGGACGGTCTCGCGGTCCGAACCGCCGCACGAGGTCGCGCATTTATGGAGCTGCACTGCAGGCACACTTGTCAAAATTGACTCTGTCAATTCTAGTTAAGTGTGCCTATGCATAGCATTGGCAACTTATTGCAATCGCTCATATTTATGTATGTATGTATGTATGTCCATGCTTTTCCCCAAAGTTTGGCACGCTACTCCTCCCACAGTTTTCGCACCACACACTCGCGCCATATGTCAAATCGACCGGCTTACTCGGGAATGGTGTGCTAGTAACTTGCTAAGAGAAAGGTTCTATAGTTTAATTGATATGAATTTATTAGTGAATTAATTTCCCCCATTGACTTATAATGGGAATTGCCAAAACTCACATTCAATTATTTTTCGCTCGCAAACCATAGGGGCTACAGTTTCAAGACTTGGAGAGGAGGTTCATAATGATTTCAAGGATTAAATAAAAAATAATAGTGTCGTTTGGCCTCATGGTGGCGCTATAACAGCCCACTTTACCTTTTGGCCTGTAACTGTTGAACCGTAGGTCGGAAAATTAAAATTCTTTTTTCCCTGGATTCCTTGGGTCAAGACGCATCTCCCCATATAGGCCACGCCCATTTGCGCCAGGATAGATTTTCCGCCATCTTGAATTTTCTCCAAAACACACTTTTTGCTCCTTTTCCTACATATTTTCTTCAAATTGCACAAAAAACGGTACACATGATCTATGAACCCATGCAATGAACATACTCAAGGGATATTGCGATAGTCCATTACGTTCGTTCGTAACGCGCTTCCAAAGTTAGCGGGAGGGGCCCGTTTTGCAAACAATAGCCATAAATCACAAACAAAAGGTCCAGTCAACACTGAATTTCAACCACAGGTCGGGGGTGGCATACTCAACGATCCCCAAAAGCATTTCCAATTGGCCACATGGTGGCGCTATAACGGACCACTTGCCTCGTAACTCTTGAACCATAGGTCGGAGAATTAAAATTCTTTTTTCCCTGGATTCCTTGGGTCACGACGCATCTCTCCATATAGGACACGCCAATTTGCACATGGGAAGATTTTTCACCATTTCAAATTTTCTCCAAAACACACTTTTTGCATTTTTTCCTACATATTTTCTTCAAATGTCACAAAAATGGGTACACATGATCTACTAACCCATGCAATGAACATAGTCAAGGGATATGTCTATAGTCCATACCATTCGTTCGTAACGGGCTTCCAGAGTTAGCGGGAGGGGCCCGTTTTGCAAATAATAGCCATAAATCACAAACAAAACGTTGAGTCAGCAATGAATTTCAACCACAGGCTGCGGGTGGCTTACTCAAGGAATCCCCAAAAGCGTTTCCAATTCGACCCGTAGGGGGCGTCACAAACGCGCAAAACGTAATTGTCCCCATTGACTTATAATGGGAGAAAGCAGAAATTCACATTCAAGTATTTTTCTTTCGCAAAGCATAGGGGCTACAGTTTCAAACCTTGCAGAGGAGATTCATAATGATTTTAAGAATAAATCAAAAAATAATTACATCACTCATCCTCATGGTGGCGCTATAACGGCCCACTTTACGTTTTGCCCCGTAACTCTTGAACCGTAGATCGGAAAATTAAAATTATTTTTTCCCTGGATTCCTTGGGTCAAGACGCATCTCTCGATATAGGCCACGCCCATTTGCGTAGGGATAGATTTTCCGCCATCTTGAATTTTCTCCAAAACACACTTTTTGCTCCTTTTCCTACATATTTTCTTCAAATGTCTTAAAAACCGGTACACTTGATCTATGAAGCCACGCGATAAACATAGTCAAAGGATATTTCGATAGTCCATACCGTTCGTTCGTAACGCGCTTCCAAACTTAGCGGGAGGGGCACGTTTCGCAAACAATAGCCATAAATCACAAACAATAGGTCGAGTCAACACCGAATTTCAACCACAGGTCGGGGGTGGCATACTCAACGGATCCCCAAAAGCATTTCCACTTCGACCCCTAGGGGGCGTCACAAACGCGCGAAACGTAACCGTTTCGTGCCGGAACGCGTTTTTCACGGGGACCGACCCTCTCACAACGAAACGCGGACGACTCGGCGGACGGTCTCGCGGTCCGAACCGCTGCACGAGGTCGCGCATTTATGGAGCTGCACTGCAGGCACACTTGTCAAAATTGACTCTGTCAATTCTAGTGTTGAATCTACAAGCACACTTTCCCAAAGTTTGGCACGCTACTCCTCCCACAGTTTTTGCACCACACACTCGCGCCATATGTCAAATCGACCGGCTTACTCGGGAATCGTGTGCTAGTAACTTGCTAAGAGAAAGGTTCTATAGTTTAATTGATATGAATTTATTAGTGAATTAATTTTCCCCATTGACTTATAATGGGAATGGCAAAAACTCACATTCAATTATTTTCCTCTCGCAAACCATAGAGGCTACAGTTTCAAGACTTGGAGAGGAGGTTCATAATGATTTCAAGGATTAAATAAAAAATAATAGTGTCACTTGGCCTCATAGTGGCGCTATAACAGCCCAGTTCACGTTTTGGCCTGTAACTGTTGAACCGTAGGTCGGAAAATTAAAATTCTTTTTTCCCTGGATTCCTTGGGTCAAGACGCATCTCTCGATTTAGGCCCCGCCCATTTGCGTAGGGATAGATTTTCCGCCATCTTGAATTTTCTCCAAAACACACTTTTTGCTCCTTTTCCTACATATTTTCTTCAAATGTCTTAAAAACCGGTACACTTGATCTATGAAGCCATGCGATAAACATAGTCAAAGGATATTTCGATAGTCCATACCGTTCGTTCGTAACGCGCTTCCAAAGTTAGCGGGAGGGGCCCGTTTCGCAAACGATAGCCATAAATCACAAACAATAGGTCGAGTCAACACTGAATTTCAACCACAGGTCAGGGGTGGCATACTCAACGAATCCCCAAAAGCATTTCCACTTCGACCCCTAGGGGGCGTCACAAACGCGCAAAACGTAACCGTTTCGTGCCAGAACGCGTTTTTCACGGGGACCGACCCTCTCACAACGAAACACAGACAACTTGCCGGATGGTCTCACCATCCAAACCGCTACACAAGGTCGTGCATTGCAGGCACACTTGTCAAAATTGACTCTGTCAATTCTAGTTAAGTGTGCCTATGCATAGCATTGGCAACTTATTGCAATCGCTCATATTTATGTATGTATGTATGTATGTCCATGCTTTTCCCCAAAGTTTGGCACGCTACTCCTCCCACAGTTTTCGCACCACACACTCGCGCCATATGTCAAATCGACCGGCTTACTCGGGAATGGTGTGCTAGTAACTTGCTAAGAGAAAGGTTCTATAGTTTAATTGATATGAATTTATTAGTGAATTAATTTCCCCCATTGACTTATAATGGGAATTGCCAAAACTCACATTCAATTATTTTTCGCTCGCAAACCATAGGGGCTACAGTTTCAAGACTTGGAGAGGAGGTTCATAATGATTTCAAGGATTAAATAAAAAATAATAGTGTCGTTTGGCCTCATGGTGGCGCTATAACAGCCCACTTTACCTTTTGGCCTGTAACTGTTGAACCGTAGGTCGGAAAATTAAAATTCTTTTTTCCCTGGATTCCTTGGGTCAAGACGCATCTCCCCATATAGGCCACGCCCATTTGCGCCAGGATAGATTTTCCGCCATCTTGAATTTTCTCCAAAACACACTTTTTGCTCCTTTTCCTACATATTTTCTTCAAATTGCACAAAAAACGGTACACATGATCTATGAACCCATGCAATGAACATACTCAAGGGATATTGCGATAGTCCATTACGTTCGTTCGTAACGCGCTTCCAAAGTTAGCGGGAGGGGCCCGTTTTGCAAACAATAGCCATAAATCACAAACAAAAGGTCCAGTCAACACTGAATTTCAACCACAGGTCGGGGGTGGCATACTCAACGATCCCCAAAAGCATTTCCAATTGGCCACATGGTGGCGCTATAACGGACCACTTGCCTCGTAACTCTTGAACCATAGGTCGGAGAATTAAAATTCTTTTTTCCCTGGATTCCTTGGGTCACGACGCATCTCTCCATATAGGACACGCCAATTTGCACATGGGAAGATTTTTCACCATTTCAAATTTTCTCCAAAACACACTTTTTGCATTTTTTCCTACATATTTTCTTCAAATGTCACAAAAATGGGTACACATGATCTACTAACCCATGCAATGAACATAGTCAAGGGATATGTCTATAGTCCATACCATTCGTTCGTAACGGGCTTCCAGAGTTAGCGGGAGGGGCCCGTTTTGCAAATAATAGCCATAAATCACAAACAAAACGTTGAGTCAGCAATGAATTTCAACCACAGGCTGCGGGTGGCTTACTCAAGGAATCCCCAAAAGCGTTTCCAATTCGACCCGTAGGGGGCGTCACAAACGCGCAAAACGTAATTGTCCCCATTGACTTATAATGGGAGAAAGCAGAAATTCACATTCAAGTATTTTTCTTTCGCAAAGCATAGGGGCTACAGTTTCAAACCTTGCAGAGGAGATTCATAATGATTTTAAGAATAAATCAAAAAATAATTACATCACTCATCCTCATGGTGGCGCTATAACGGCCCACTTTACGTTTTGCCCCGTAACTCTTGAACCGTAGATCGGAAAATTAAAATTATTTTTTCCCTGGATTCCTTGGGTCAAGACGCATCTCTCGATATAGGCCACGCCCATTTGCGTAGGGATAGATTTTCCGCCATCTTGAATTTTCTCCAAAACACACTTTTTGCTCCTTTTCCTACATATTTTCTTCAAATGTCTTAAAAACCGGTACACTTGATCTATGAAGCCACGCGATAAACATAGTCAAAGGATATTTCGATAGTCCGTACCGTTCGTTCGTAACGCGCTTCCAAACTTAGCGGGAGGGGCACGTTTCGCAAACAATAGCCATAAATCACAAACAATAGGTCGAGTCAACACCGAATTTCAACCACAGGTCGGGGGTGGCATACTCAACGGATCCCCAAAAGCATTTCCACTTCGACCCCTAGGGGGCGTCACAAACGCGCGAAACGTAACCGTTTCGTGCCGGAACGCGTTTTTCACGGGGACCGACCCTCTCACAACGAAACGCGGACGACTCGGCGGACGGTCTCGCGGTCCGAACCGCTGCACGAGGTCGCGCATTTATGGAGCTGCACTGCAGGCACACTTGTCAAAATTGACTCTGTCAATTCTAGTTAAGTGTGCCTATGCATAGCATGGGCAGACTTATTGTTATCACTCATACTTAAGCCAGACACACACACACACATGTATTTCCCCAAAGTTTGGCACGCTACTCCTCCCACAGTTTTTGCACCACACACTCGCGCCATATGTCAAATCGACCGGCTTACGCGGGAATCGTGTGCTATCAACTTGCTAAGAGAAAGGTTCTATAGTTTAATTGATATGAATTTATTAGTGAATTAATTAACCCTTACCTGTCCCCATTGACTTATAATGGGAATCGCATTCAATTATTTTTCTCTCGCAAACCATAGGGGCTACAGTTTCAAGACTCGGAGAGGAGGTTCATAATGATTACAAGGAATAAATAAAAAATAATAGCGTCAATTGGCCTCATGGTGGCGCTATAACAGCCCAGTGTACGTTTTGCCCCGTAACTCTTGAACCCTAGGTCGGAAAATAAAAATTATTTTTTCCCTGGATTCCTTGGGTCATGACGCATCTCCCCATATAGGCCCCGCCCATTTGCGTAGGGATAGATTTTCCGCCATCTTGAATTTTGTCCAAAACACACTTTTTGCTCCTTTTCCTACATATTTTCTTCAAATGT
Organism: Nannobrachium achirus; assembly: GCF_963921795.1. Lineage (NCBI taxonomy): Eukaryota > Metazoa > Chordata > Actinopteri > Myctophiformes > Myctophidae > Nannobrachium > Nannobrachium achirus. The sequence goes on from NC_137819.1 coordinate 29,976,294, forward strand.
CTGAAAAACCGGTACACATGATCTATGAAGCCATGCGATATACATAGTCAAAGGATATTTTGATAGTTCGTACCGTTCGTTCGTAACGCGCTTCCAAAGTTAGCGGGAGGGGCCCGTTTGGCAAAAAATTGCCCTAACTCACAAACAATAGGTCGAGTCACCACCGAATTTCAACCACAGGTCGGGGGTGGCATACTCAACGGATCCCCAAAAGCATTTCCACTTCGACCCCTAGGGGGCGTCACAAACGCGCGAAACGTAACCGTTTCGTGCCGGAACGCGTTTTTCACGGGGACCGACCCTCTCACAACAAAACGCAGACGACTCGGCGGACGGTCTCACGGTCAAAACCGCTGCACGAGGTCGCGCATTTATGGAGCTGCACTGCAGGCACACTTGTCAAAATTGACCATGTCAATTCTAGTTAAGTGTGCCTATGCATTGCATGGGCAGACTTATTGTTATCACTCATACTTAAGCCAGACATGGACACACACATGTATTTCCCCAAAGTTTGGCACGCTACTCCTCCCACAGTTTTTGCACCACACACTCGCGCCATATGTCAAATCGACCGGCTTACGCGGGAATGGTGTGCTAGTAAGTTGCTAAGAGAAAGGTTCTATAGTTTAATTGATATGAATTTATTAAGAAATTAATTAACCCTTACCTGTCCCCATTGACTTATAATGGGAATCGCATTCAATAATTTTTCTCTCGCAAACCATAGGGGCTACAGTTTCAAGACTCAGAGAGGAGGTTCATAATGATTACAAGGAATAAATAAAAAATAATAGCGTCATTTGGCCTCATGGTGGCGCTATAACAGCCCAGTGTACGTTTTGGCCTGTAACTGTTGAACCGTAGGTCGGAAAATTAAACTTATTTTTTCCCTGGATTCCTTGGGCCAAGACGCATCTCCCCATATAGGCCACGCCCATTTGCGCCAGGATAGATTTTCCGCCATCTTGAATTTTCTCCGAAACACACTTTTTGCTCCTTTTCCTACATATTTTCTTCAAATGTCTTAAAAACCGGTACACGTGATCTATGAAGCCACGCGATAAACATAGTCAAAGGATATTTCGATAGTCTATACCGTTCATTCGTAACGTGCTTCCAAAGTTAGCGGGAGGGGCCCGTTTTGCAAACAATAGTCATAAATCACAAACAAAAGGTCCATTCAACACTGAATTTCAACCACAGTTCGGGGGTGGCATACTCAACGAATCCCAAAAAGCATTTCCACTTGGCCACATGGTGGCGCTATAACGGACCGCTTGCCTCGTAACTCTTGAACCGTAGGTCACAGAATTACAATTCTTTTTTCCCTGGATTCCTTGGGTCACGACGCATCTCTCCATATAGGATACGCCAATTTGCACATGGGAAGATTTTCCGCCATCTTGAATTTTCTCCTAAACACACTTTTTATTCCTTTTGCTACAAATTTTCTTCAAATGTCTTAAAAACCGGTACACATGATCTTTAAAGCCATGCGATAAACATAGTCAAAGGATATCTTGATAATCCGTACTGTTCGTTCGTAACACGCTTCCAAAGTTAGCGGGAGGGGCCCGTTCGCTAACAATAGCCATAAATCACAAACAATAGGTCGAGTCAACACTGAATTTCAACCACAGGTCGGGGGTGGCATACTCAACGATTCCCCAAAAGCATTTCCACTTCGACCCCTAGGGGGCGTCACAACCGCACGAAACGTAACCGCTTCATGCCAGAACGCGTTTTTCACGGGGACCGACCCTCTCACGACGAAACGCAGACGACTCGGAGGATGGTCTCACAGTTTGAACCGCTTGCTTCCTTACTGTAGTGTACTGTACCTTAGTGTGCTGTATTGTACTTTACTGTACTGTACTGTATGTTATTGTACTGTGCTATACCTTACTGTCACGGGGACCGACCCTCTCACAACGAAACACGGGCTTGGCGGATTGTCTACTCCTCCCACAGTTTTTGCACCACACACTCGCGCCATATGTCAAATCGACCGGCTTACGCGGGAATCGTGTGCTATCAACTTGCTAAGAGAAAGGTTCTATAGTTTAATTGATATGAATTTATTAAGAAATTAATTAACCCTTACCTGTCCCCATTGACTTATAATGGGGATCGCATTCAATAATTTTTCTCTCGCAAACCATAGGGGCTACAGTTTCAAGACTCAGAGAGGAGGTTCATAATGATTACAAGGAATAAATAAAAAATAATAGCGTCATTTGGCCTCATGGTGGCGCTATAACAGCCCAGTGTACGTTTTGGCCTGTAACTGTTGAACCGTTGGTCGGAAAATTAAAATTATTTTTTCCCTGGATTCCTTGGGTCAAGACGCATCTCCCCATATAGGCCACGCCCATTTGCGCCAGGATAGATTTTCCGCCATCTTGAATTTTCTCCAAAACACACTTTTTGCTCCTTTTCCTACATATTTTCTTCAAATGTCTTAAAAACCGGTACACATGATCTATGAAGCCATGCGATAAACATAGTCAAAGGATATTTTGATAGTTTGTACCGTTCGTGCGTAACGCGCTTCCAAAGTTTGCGGGAGGGGCACGTTTCGCAAACAATAGCCATAAATCACAAACAATAGGTCGAGTCAACACTGAATTTCAACCACAGGTCGGGGGTGGCATACTCAACGAATCCCCAAAAGCATTTCCACTTCGACCCCTAGGGGGCGTCACAAACGCGCAAAACCTAACCGTTTCGTGCCGGAACGCGTTTTTCACGGGGACCGACCCTCTCACAACGAAACACAGACAACTTGGCGGATGGTCTCACCGTCCAAACCGCTACACAAGGTCGAGCATTGCAGGCACACTTGTCAAAATTGACTCTGTCAATTCTAGTTAAGTGTGCCTATGCATAGCATGGGCAGACTTATTGTTATCACTCATACTTAAGCCAGACATGGAGACACACACACATGTATTTCCCCAAAGTTTGGCACGCTACTCCTCCCACAGTTTTTGCACCACACACTCGCGCCATATGTCAAATCGACCGGCTTACGCGGGAATCGTGTGCTATCAACTTGCTAAGAGAAAGGTTCTATAGTTTAATTGATATGAATTTATTAAGAAATTAATTAACCCTTACCTGTCCCCATTGACTTATAATGGGAATCGCATTCAATAATTTTTCTCTCGCAAACCATAGGGGCTACAGTTTCAAGACTCAGAGAGGAGGTTCATAATGATTACAAGGAATAAATAAAAAATAATAGCGTCATTTGGCCTCATGGTGGCGCTATAACAGCCCAGTGTACGTTTTGGCCTGTAACTGTTGAACCGTAGGTCGGAAAATTAAACTTATTTTTTCCCCGGATTCCTTGGGCCAAGACGCATCTCCCCATATAGGCCACGCCCATTTGCGCCAGGATAGATTTTCCGCCATCTTGAATTTTCTCCGAAACACACTTTTTGCTCCTTTTCCTACATATTTTCTTCAAATGTCTTAAAAACCGGTACACGTGATCTATGAAGCCACGCGATAAACATAGTCAAAGGATATTTCGATAGTCTATAGTACCGTTCATTCGTAACGTGCTTCCAAAGTTAGCGGGAGGGGCCCGTTTTGCAAACAATAGCCATAAATCACAAACAAAAGGTCCATTCAACACTGAATTTCAACCACAGTTCGGGGGTGGCATACTCAACGAATCCCAAAAAGCATTTCCACTTGGCCACATGGTGGCGCTATAACGGGCCGCTTGCCTCGTAACTCTTGAACTGTAGGTCACAGAATTACAATTCTTTTTTCCCTGGATTCCTTGGGTTACGACGCATCTCTCCATATAGGATACGCCAATTTGCACATGGGAAGATTTTCCGCCATCTTGAATTTTCTCCTAAACACACTTTTTACTCCTTTTGCTACAAATTTTCTTCAAATGTCTTAAAAACCGGTACACATGATCTTTAAAGCCATGCGATAAACATAGTCAAAGGATATCTTGATAATCCGTACCGTTCGTTCGTAACACGCTTCCAAAGTTAGCGGGAGGGGCCCGTTCGCTAACAATAGCCATAAATCACAAACAATAGGTCGAGTCAACACTGAATTTCAACCACAGGTCGGGGGTGGCATACCTAACGGATCCCCAAAAGCATTTCCACTTCGACCCCTAGGGGGCGTCACAAACGCGCGAAACGTAACCGTTTCGTGCCGGAACGCGTTTTTCACGGGGACCGACCCTCTCACAACGAAACACAGACAACTTGCTGGATGGTCTCACCGTCCAAACCGCTACACAAGGTCGTGCATTGCAGGCACACTTGTCAAAATTGACTCTGTCAATTCTAGTTAAGTGTGCCTATGCATAGCATTGGCAGACTTATTGCAATCGCTCATATTTATTTACTTATGTCCATGCTTTTCCCCAAAGTTTGACACGCTACTCCTCCCACAGTTTTCGCACCACACACTCGCGCCATATGTGAAATCGACCGGCTTACTCGGGAATCGTGTGCTAGTAACTTGCTAAGAGAAAGGTTCTATAGTTTAATTGATATTAATTTATTAGTGAATTAATTTCCCCCCATTGACTTATAATGGGAATGGCAAAAACTCAAATTCAATTATTTGTCTCTCGCAAACCATAGGGGCTAGAGTTTCAAGACTTGGAGAGGAGGTTCATAATGATTTCAAGGATTAAATAAAAAATAATAGTGTCATTTGGCCTCATGGTGGCGCTGTAACAGCCCACTTTACGTTTTGGCCTGTAACTCTTGAACCGTAGATCGGAAAATTAAAATTCTTTTTTCCCTGGATTCCTTGGGTCATGACGCATCTCGCCATATAGGCCACGCCCATTTGCGCCAGGATAGATTTTCCGCCATCTTGAATTTTCTCCAAAACACACTTTTTGCTCATTTTCCTAAATTTTTTCTTCAAATGTCACGAAAAGCGGTATACCTGACCTATGAAGCCATGCAATGAACATACTCAAGGGATATTTTGATCGTCCGTACCGTTCGTTCGTAACGCGATTCTAAAGTTAGCGGGATGGGCTTGTTTGGCAAACAATAGCCATAAATCACAAACAAAAGGTCCAGTGAACACTGAATTTCAACCACAGGTCGGGGGTGGCAAACTCAACGAATCCCCAAAAGCATTTCACTTGGCCACATGGTGGCGCTATAACGGACCACTTGCCTCGTAACTCTTGAACCGTAGGTCGGAGAATTAAAATTATTTTTTCCCTGGATTCCTTGGATCACGACGCATCTCTCCATATAGGCCACGCAAATTCGAACACTGCGAGATTTTTCACCATTTTGAATTTTCTCCAAAACACACTTTTTGCTCCTTTTCCTACATATTTTCTTCACATGTCACGAAAATGGGTACACATGATCTATGAACCCATGCAATGAACATAGTCAAGGGATATTTTGATAGTCCATACCGTTTGTTCGTAACGGGCTTGCAAAGTTAGCGGGCGGGGCCCGTTTTGCAAACAATAGCCAGAAATCACAAACAAAACGTCGAGTCAACACTGAATTTCTACCATAGGTTGCGGGTGGCTTACTCAACGAATCCCCAAAAGCATTTCCAATTTGACCCGTAGGGGGCGTCACAAACGCGCAAAACGTAACCGTTTCGTGCTAAAACACGTTTTTCAGAGGGAACGACCCTCTCAAACAGAAACGCAGACGACTTGGCGGATGATCTCACGGTCCAAACCGCTGCACGAGGTCGCGCATTTAGCGAGCTGCACTGCAGGCACACTTGTCAAAATTGACTCTGTCAATTCTAGTGTTGAATCTACAAGCACACTTTCCCAAAGTTTGGCACGCTACTCCTCCCACAGTTTTTGCACCACACACTCGCGCCATATGTCAAAACGACCGGCTTACTCGGGAATGGTGTGCTAGTAACTTGCTAAGAGAAAGGTTCTATAGTTTAATTGATATTAATTTATTAGTGAATTAATTTTTCCCCATCGACTTATAATGGGACAATGCAAAAAGTCACATTCAAGTATTTTTCTCTCGCAAACCATAGGGGCTACAGTTTCAAACCTCGGAGAGGAGATTCATAATGATTTTAAGAATAAATTGAAAAATAATTACACCACTCATCCTCATGGTGGCGCTATAACGGCTCACTTTACGTTTTGCCCCGTAACTCTTGAACCGTAGATCGGAAAATGAAAATTATTTTTTCCCTGGCTTCCTTGGGTCAAGACGCATCTCCCCATATAGGCCACGCCCATTTGCGTAGGGATAGATTTTCCGCCATCTTGAATTTTCTCCAAAACACACTTTTTGCTCCTTTTCCTACATATTTTCTTCAAATGTCTTAAAAACCGGTACACATGATCTATGAAGCCACGCAATAAACATAGTCAAAGGATATTTTGATAGTCCATACCGTTCGTTCGTAACGCGCTTCCAAAGTTAGCGGGAGGGGCCCGTTTGGCAAAAAATTGCCCTAACTCACAAACAATAGGTCGAGTCACCACTGAATTTCAACCACAGGTCGGGGGTGGCATACTCAACGGATCCCCAAAAGCATTTCCACTTCGACCCCTAGGGGGCGTCACAAACGCGCCAAACGAAACCGTTTCGTGCCAGAACGCGTTTTTCGAGGGGACCGACCCTCTCACGACGAAACGCGGACGACTCGGCGGACGGTCTCGCGGTCCGAACCGCCGCACGAGGTCGCGCATTTAGCGCGCTGCAGGCACACTTGTCAAAATTGACTCTGTCAATTCTAGTTAAGTGTGCCTATGCATAGCATGGGCAGACTTATTGTTATCACTCATACTTAAGCCAGACATGGAGACACACATGTATTTCCCCAAAGTTTGGCACGCTACTCCTCCCACAGTTTTTGCACCACACACTTGCGCCATATGTCAAATCGACCGGCTTACGCGGGAATCGTGTGCTATCAACTTGCTAAGAGAAAGGTTCTATAGTTTAATTGATATGAATTTATTAAGAAATTAATTAACCCTTACCTGTCCCCATTGACTTATAATGGGAATCGCATTCAATAATTTTTCTTTCGCAAACCATAGGGGCTACAGTTTCAAGACTCAGAGAGGAGGTTCATAATGATTACAAGGAATAAATAAAAAATAATAGCGTCATTTGGCCTCATGGTGGCGCTATAACAGCCCAGTGTACGTTTTGGCCTGTAACTGTTGAACCGTAGGTCGGAAAATTAAACTTATTTTTTCCCCGGATTCCTTGGGCCAAGACGCATCTCCCCATATAGGCCACGCCCATTTGCGCCAGGATAGATTTTCCGCCATCTTGAATTTTCTCCGAAACACACTTTTTGCTCCTTTTCCTACATATTTTCTTCAAATGTCTTAAAAACCGGTACACGTGATCTATGAAGCCACGCGATAAACATAGTCAAAGGATATTTCGATAGTCTATACCGTTCATTCGTAACGTGCTTCCAAAGTTAGCGGGAGGGGCCCGTTTTGCAAACAATAGCCATAAATCACAAACAAAAGGTCCATTCAACACTGAATTTCAACCACAGGTCAAGGGTGGCATACTCAACGAATCCCCAAAAGCATTTCCACTTCGACCCCTAGGGGGCGTCACAAACGCGCAAAACGTAACCGTTTCGTGCCAGAACGCGTTTTTCACGGGGACCGACCCTCTCACAACGCAACGCGGACGACTCGGCGGACGGTCTCACGGTCCGAACCGCCACACAAGGTCGCGCATTTAGCGCGCTGCAGGCACACTTGTCAAAATTGACCCTGTCAATTCTAGTATATTTATTAAGTGTGCCTATGCATAGCATGGGCAGACTTATTGTTATCACTCATACTTAAGCCAGACACACACACATGTATTTCCCCAAAGTTTGGCACGCTACTCCTCCCACAGTTTTTGCACCACACACTCGCGCCATATGTCAAATCGATGGGCTTACGCGGGAATCGTGTGCTATCAACTTGCTAAGAGAAAGGTTCTATAGTTTAATTGATATGAATTTATTAGTGAATTAATTAACCCTTACCTGTCCCCATTGAGTTATAATGGGAATCGCATTCAATTATTTTTCTCTCGCAAACCATAGGGGCTACAGTTTCAAGACTCGGAGAGGAGGTTCATAATGATTACAAGGAATAAATAAAAAATAATAGCGTCATTTGACCTCATGGTGGCGCTATAACAGCCCAGTGTACGTTTTGGCCTGTAACTGTTGAACCGTAGGTCGGAAACTTAAACTTATTTTTTCCCCGGATTCCTTGGGCCAAGACGCATCTCCCCATATAGGCCACGCCCATTTGCGCCAGGATAGATTTTCCGCCATCTTGAATTTTCTCCGAAACACACTTTTTGCTCCTTTTCCTACATATTTTCTTCAAATGTCTTAAAAACCGGTACACGTGATCTATGAAGCCACGCGATAAACATAGTCAAAGGATATTTTGATAGTCAATACCCTTCGTTCGTAACGCGCTTCCAAAGTTAGCGGGAGGGGCCCGTTTCGCAAACAAAAGCCATAAATCACAAACAATAGGTCGAGTCAACACTGAATTTCAACCACAGGTTGGGGGTGGCATACTCAACGAATGCCCAAAAGCATTTCCACTTCGACCCCTAGGGGGCGTCACAAACGCGAGAAACGTAACCGCTTCGTGCCAGAACGCGTTTTTCACGGGGACCGACCCTCTCACAACGAAACACAGACGACTCGGAGGATGGTCTCACAGTTTGAACTGCTTGCTTCCTTACTGTAGTGTACTGTACTGTACTGTACCTTAGTGTGCTGTACTGTACTTTACTGTACTGTACTGTACTGTATGTTATTGTACTGTGCTATACCTTACTGTGCTGTACCTTACTGCACTGTACTGTACTTAACCTTACTGTGCTGTACTTTACTGCACTGTATTGTACTGTACCGTACCTGCACTGTATTGCACTGTACCGTACCTTACTGTATTGTCAGTGTTGTACCCGAACGCGTTCAAAGAACGATCGTTCATGAACACGTTCATATTTTGGGCGAACGTGAACTGAACGTAATTGTTTTCGCTTGATGAACGATATTGTCGAACGCGGTCATTCTGACGCCCGTGAACGACGTTCGTCGGCGTTCGTCGGCCGTTCATGCGGCGGTCCGCGCCTCCGCGGTCGTCTGTCCTCTGCTCCTCTCGTCTCTCTTTTCATTCACGTGCTCCAATAGTAGGCACTGCACGCAGCAGTGCCTCGTGAACGTTCGTCGGAGGCTCCGTTGATATGCAGTGCTGTCTACTCTGCACTCTGCTCCTGCACTGTGTGTGTGTGTGTGTGTGTGTGTGTGTGTGTGTGTGTGTGTGTGTGTGTGTGTGTGTGTGTGTGTGTGTGTGTGTGTGTGTGTGTGTGTGTGTGTGTGAATCTCCTCCTCGTCTCGCAAGCCTGACTGACTATACTTTGTCCTATGTGTGTTGCACGGCGAGAATATCTGATCTGCAAGCTCACAACGCGTCGCATCCACGAGACAACGTGAGCTTGTAGATCAGCTATTTTAACCAACGCGGATCATGCTGTGCACGGTTTAGAAACGTCTGCCTTCTAGTGGGGTTCCTTGTACATGTAACTTTTTGTTTTTTTCTAGTGGGGTTCCCTGTACATGTAATTTTTTGTTTTCATTTCAAATGTGTGTTAAAGTTTCTTTCACTTCCAATTTGTAAATTATGGTCTATAGCACAATTTTGGTTAGAGTATCAAGACAGTAGATTGAAGAAAAATATATTTTTTGCCCTATTACCAAAATCGGAATTGTGTTTTTTGAACAATGTCTTAGTTTTCCCACAACTGCTGTGTAATATATATATTATTTTGTATTGCTATATCAAGTCAATACTGTGTGGGGAATCAATTGGAGTCAAATATTTGTTTTTGAATATTATGATATTTCACACAATGAGACAATAACATGGTTATTACATGCAGTCCTTCACAATAAGGGTGCAGGAAGACTGATGTTGTGGGCACCTCAATGTTAAGTTGGATGAAATTATTGCTGTGTGTGTTTCTATATAATATGGGTTGAGTCAATCATTTTGACAAATAATAGCATGCAGAAACGTCTAAACATTTATATAATATATAAATGTTTAGGTCTATATATATAATATATATATATAGACCTTTATATATGTTTTCCCCTTTTTTTTGAATTGCCAAAAGTATAAAAAAAAAATATGGTTAAAAAAAGAACTAAAAAAGAACTATGTAGTTCATTTTGGGGAACCATGAACTTTAGTTCATAATGGGGAATTATGAACTAAAAATGAACTAGTTCATTTTAGAAGTTCTGAACTTGAACTTGAACTAGTTCATTTTTAAAGTGAACTTTCCCAACACTGTGTATTGTACTGTATCTTCTGTACTGTACTGTACTGTACTGTACCGTACCTTACTGTGCTGTAGTGTACAGTACCTTACTGTATTGTAGTGTACTGTATCTTCTGTACTGTTCTGTGCTGTACCTTACTGTGCCGTAGTGTACTGTACCTTGACTTGGCGGATTGTCTCACCGTCCAAACCGCTGCACAAGGTCGCGCACTGCAGGCACACTTGTCAAAATTGACTCTGTCAATTCTAGTGTTGAATCTACAAGCACACTTTCCCAAAGTTTGGCACGCTACTCCTCCCACAGTTTTTGCACCACACACTCGCGCCATACGTCAAATCGACCGGCTTACTCGGGAATCGTGTGCTAGTAACTTGCTAAGAGAAAGGTTCTATAGTTTAATTGATATGAATTTATTAGTGAATTAATTTTCCCCATTGACTTATAATGGGAATGGCAAAAACTCACATTCAATTATTTTCCTCTCGCAAACCATAGAGGCTACAGTTTCAAGACTTGGAGAGGAGGTTCATAATGATTTCAAGGATTAAATAAAAAATAATAGTGTCACTTGGCCTCATGGTGGCGCTATAACAGCCCAGTTTACGTTTTGGCCTGTAACTGTTGAACCGTAGGTCGGAAAATTAAAATTCTTTTTTCCCTGGATTCCTTGGGTCAAGACGCATCTCTAGATATAGGCCCCGCCCATTTGCGTAGGGATAGATTTTCCGCCATCTGGAATTTACTCCAAAACACACTTTTTGCTCCTTTTCCTACATATTTTCTTCAAATGTCTTAAAAACCGGTACACATGATCTATGAAGCCACGCGATAAACACAGTCAAAGGATATTTCGATAGTCCCTACCGTTCGTTCGTAACGCGCTTCCAAAGTTAGCGGGAGGGGCACGTTTCGCAAACAATAGCCATAAATCACAAACGATAAGTCGAGTCAACACTGAATTTCAACCACAGGTGGGGGGTGGCATACTCAACGAATCCCCAAAAGCATTTCCACTTCGACCCCTAGGGGGCGTCACAAACGCGCGAAACGTAACCGTTTCGTGCCGGAACGCGTTTTTCACGGGGACCGACCCTCTCACAACGAAACGCGGACGACTCGGCGGACGGTCTCGCGGTCCAAACCGCCGCACGAGGTCGCGCATTCAGCGAGCTGCACTGCAGGCACACTAAATTTCAACCAAAGGTCGGGGGGGACATACTCGACAAATCCCCAAAAGCATTGCCACTTGGCCACATGGTGGCGCTATAACGGACAACTTGCCTCGTAACTCTTGAACCGTATGTCGGAAAATTAAAATTCTTTTTTCCCTGGATTCCTTGGCTCGAGACGCATCTCCCCATATAGGCCACGCCCATTTGCGTCAGGATAGATTTTCCGCCATCTTGAATTTTCTCCAAAACACAGTTTTTGCTCCCTTTCCCACATATTTTCGTCAAATGTCACAAAAAGCGGTACACATGATCTATGACCCCACCCGATGAACCTATTCAAGGGATATTTCGATAGTCCATACCGTTCGTCCGTAACAGGCTTCCAAAGTTAGCGGGAGGGGCCCGTTTCGCAAACAATAGCCATAAATCACAAACAAAAGGTCGGGTCAACACCAAATTTCAACCACAAGTCGCGGGTGGCATACTCTACGTATCCCGTAAAGCGTTTCCACTTCGACCCGTAGGGGGCGTCACAAGCGCGCGAAACGTAATCCTTTCGGCCGAAAACGCGTTTTTCACGGGGAACGACCCTCTCACAACGAAACGCGGACGACTCGGCGGACGGTCTCACGGTCCGAACCGCTGCACGAGGTCGCGCGTTCGGCGAGCTGCACTGCAGGCACACTTGTCAAAATTGACTCTGTCAATTCTAGTTAAGTGTGCCTATGCATAGCATGGGCAGACTTATTGTTATCACTCATACTTAAGCCAGACACCCACACACACATGGATTTCCCCAAAGTTTGGCACGCTACTCCTCCCACAGTTTTTGCACCACACACTCGCGCCATATGTCAAATCGACCGGCTTACGCGGGAATCGTGTGCTATCAACTTGCTAAGAGAAAGGTTCTATAGTTTAATTGATATGAATTTATTAGTGAATTAATTAACCCTTACCTGTCCCCATTGACTTATAATGGGAATCGCATTCAATTATTTTTCTCTCGCAAACCATAGGGGCTACAGTTTCAAGACTCGGAGAGGAGGTTCATAATGATTACAAGGAATAAATAAAAAATAATAGCGTCATTTGGCCTCATGGTGGCGCTATAACAGCCCAGTGTACGTTTTGGCCTGTAACTGTTGAACCGTAGGTCGGAAAATTAAACTTATTTTTTCCCCGGATTCCTTGGGCCAAGACGCATCTCCCCATATAGGCCACGCCCATTTGCGCCAGGATAGATTTTCCGCCATCTTGAATTTTCTCCGAAACACACTTTTTGCTCCTTTTCCTACATATTTTCTTCAAATGTCTTAAAAACCGGTACACGTGATCTATGAAGCCACGCGATAAACATAGTCAAAGGATATTTCGATAGTCTATACCGTTCGTTCGTAACGCGCTTCCAAAGTTAGCGGGAGGGGCCCGTTTCGCAAACAAAAGCCATAAATCACAAACAATAGGTCGAGTCAACACTGAATTTCAACCACAGGTCGGGGGTGGCATACTCAACGAATGCCCAAAAGCATTTCCACTTCGACCCCTAGGGGGCGTCACAAACGCACGAAACGTAACCGCTTCGTGCCAGAACGCGTTTTTCACGGGGACCGACCCTCTCACAACGAAACGCAGACGACTCGGAGGATGGTCTCACAGTTTGAACCGCTTGCTTCCTTACTGTAGTGTACTGTACTGTACTGTACCTTAGTGTGCTGTACTGTACTTTACTGTACTGTACTGTATGTTATTGTACTGTGCTATACCTTACTGTGCTGTACCTTACTGCACTGTGCTGTACTTTACCTTACTGTGCTGTACTTTACTGCACTGTATTGTATTGTACTGTACCGTACCTGCACTGTATTGCACTGTACCGTATCTTACTGTATTGTACTGTATCTTCTGTACTGTACTGTACTGTACTGTACCGTACCGTACCGTACCTTACTGTGCTGTAGTTTACAGTACCTTACTGTATTGTAGTGTACTGTATCTTCTGTACGGTTCTGTGCTGTACCTTACTGTGCCGTAGTGTACTGTACCTTATTGTACTGTATTGTGCTGTACCTTACTGTACCGTAGTGTACTGTATCTTCTGTAATGAACTGGATGGTAGTGTACTGTACTTTATGGTACTGTTCTGTGCCTTACTGTAGTGAACTGTAATACTGTACTGTACCTTAGTGTGCTGTACTGTACCTTACTGTACTGTACTGTACTGTATGTTATTGTACTGTGCTATACCTTACTGTAGCTTACTGTGCTGTACCTTACTGCACTGTACTGTACTTTACCTTACTGTGCTGTACTTTACTGCACTGTATTGTACTGTACCGTACCTGCACTGTATTGTACTGTACCGTACCATACTGTATTGTACTGTATCTTCTGTACTGTACTGTACTGTACTGTACTGTACTGTACTGTACTGTACCTTACTGTGCTGTAGTGTACTGTATCTTCTGTACTGTTCTGTGCTGTACCTTACTGTGCTGTAGTGTACTGTACCTTATTGTACTGTATTGTGCTGTACCTTACTGTACCGTAGTGTACTGTATCTTCTGTAATGAACTGGATGGTAGTGTACTGTACTTTATGGTACTGTTCTGTGCCTTACTGTAGTGAACTGTAAAATTGTTATGTAAATTCCAGATATTATTATTTTTACCCTTATTATTATTATTATTCCAAGATTCCAATCTTTATATTATGTATCCGTCTATGTATCCAGAAATAGCAAGTCTAGGCCCTGGCCCCTAAGCAGACAGTTGTTTGTCAGTTGTGGAACCGTCTGTGATGGAAGTATAAAACATTTGGACTATATTCGGCTCAACAGCAGCAGTTCCGCCCACGTCAGTGACTTTTTCTGATGGTCCGTGCAGTTATATAATCTGTAGCCTATGCCTTTCAAGTTTCAATTGGTACAGTGTCTAGCCTAATTAATCGACCATGCTTTTTTACCTGTTGTGTGAGGTGATGGTGTGAGTGAGTGGATAATATTAATGTGTTTGTTGGCAATTCTGATATAGTAATGAACTGGATGGTAGTGTACTGTACTTTATGGTACTGTTCTGTGCCTTACTGTAGTGAACTGTAAAAGTGTTATGTAAATTCCAGATATTATTATTTTTACCCGTATTATTATTATTATTCAAAGTTTCCAATCTTTATATTATGTATTTGTCTATGTATCCAGAAAGAGCAAGTCTAGGCCCTGGCCCATAAGCAGACAGTTGTTTGTCAGTTGTGGAACTGTTTGTGGTGGAAGTATAAAACATTTGGACTATATTTGGCTCAACAGCAGCAGTTCCGCCCACGTCAGTGACTTTTTCTAATGGTTTGTGCAGTTATGTAATCTGTAGGCTATGCCTTTCAAGTTTCAATTGGTACAGTGTCTAGCCTAATTAATGGACCATGCTTTTTTACCTGTTGCGTGAGGCGATGGTGTGAGAGAGTGGATAACATTAATGTGTTTGTTGGCGGTTCTGATATACTAGAAGTTTGCGGCCCTTCGGGCTGCTCAAGTCTAGAGTCCACGCCCGCACGAGGTCGCGCGTTTAGCGAGCTGCAGGCACACTTGTCAAAATTGACTAGAATGTCAATTCTAGTGTTGAATCTACAAGCACACTTTCCCAAAGTTTGGCACGCTACTCCTCCCACAGTTTTTGCACCACACACTCGCGCCATACGTCAAATCGACCGGCTTACTCGGGAATCGTGTGCTAGTAACTTGCTAAGAGAAAGGTTCTATAGTTTAATTGATATGAATTTATTAGTGAATTAATTTTCCCCATTGACTTATAATGGGAATGGCAAAAACTCACATTCAATTATTTTCCTCTCGCAAACCATAGAGGCTACAGTTCCAAGACTTGGAGAGGAGGTTCATAATGATTTCAAGGATTAAATAAAAAATAATAGTGTCACTTGGCCTCATGGTGGCGCTATAACAGCCCAGTTTACGTTTTGGCCTGTAACTGTTGAACCGTAGGTCGGAAAATTAAAATTCTTTTTTTCCCTGGATTCCTTGGGTCAAGACGCATCTCTAGATATAGGCCCCGCCCATTTGCGTAGGGATAGATTTTCCGCCATCTTGAATTTACTCCAAAACACACTTTTTGCTCCTTTTCCTACATATTTTCTTCAAATGTCTTAAAAACCGGTACACATGATCTATGAAGCCACGCGATAAACACAGTCAAAGGATATTTCGATAGTCCCTACCGTCCGTTCGTAACGCGCTTCCAAAGTTAGCGGGAGGGGCACGTTTCGCAAACGATAGCCATAAATCACAAACGATAAGTCGAGTCAACACTGAATTTCAACCACAGGTGGGGGGTGGCATACTCAACGAATCCCCAAAAGCATTTCCACTTCGACCCCTAGGGGGCGTCACAAACGCGCGAAACGTAACCGTTTCGTGCCGGAACGCGTTTTTCACGGGGACCGACCCTCTCACAACGAAACGCGGAAGACTCGGCGGACGGTCTCGCGGTCCAAACCGCCGCACGAGGTCGCGCATTTATGGAGCTGCACTGCAGGCACACTTGTCAAAATTGACTCTGTCAATTCTAGTATTGACTTTACAAGCGCACTCTCTAAACTTCGGCACGCTACTCCTCCCACAGTTTTTGCACCACACACTCGCGCCATATGTCAAAACGACCGGCTTACTCGGGAATCGTGTGCTAGTAACTTGCTAAGAGAAAGGTTCTATAGTTTAATTTATATTAATTTATTAGTGAATTAATTTTTCCCCATTGACTTATAATGGGACAATGAAAAAAGTCACATTCAAGTATTTTTCTATCGCAAACCATAGGGCCTACAGTTTCAAACCTCGTAGAGCAGATTCATAATGATTTTAAGAATAAATCGAAAAATAATTACACCATTCATCCTCATGGTGGCGCTATAACGGCTCACTTTACGTTTTGCCCCGTAACTCTTGAACCGTAGATCGGAAAATGAAAATGATTTTTTCCCTGGATTCCTTGGGTCAAGACGCATCTCTCCATATAGGCCACGCCCATTTGCGTATGGATAGATTTTCCGCCATCTTGAATTTTCTCCAAAACACACTTTTTGCTCCTTTTCCTACATATTTTCTTCAAATGTTTTAAAAACCGGTACACATGATCTATGAAGGCATGCAATAAACATAGTCAAAGGATATTTCGATAGTCCATACCGTTCGTTCGTAACGGCCTTCCAAAGTTAGCGGGAGGGGCCCGTTTCGCAAACGAGAGCCATAAATCACAAACAAAAGGTCAAGTCAACACTGAATTTTAACCACAGGTCGCGGGTGGCATACTCAACGTTTCCACAAAAGCATTTCCACTTCGACCCATAGGGGGCGTCACAAACGCGCGAAACGTAACCGTTTCGTGCCAGAACGCGTTTTTCACGGGGACCGACCCTCTCACAACGAAACACGGGCTTGGCGGATTGTCTCACCGTCCAAACCGCTGCACAAGGTCGCGCACTGCAGGCACACTTGTCAAAATTGACTCTGTCAATTCTAGTTAAGTGTGCCTATGCATAGCATTGGCAGACTTATTGCAATCGCTCATATTTATTTACTTATGTCCATGGTTTTCCTCAAAGTTTGACACGCTACTCCTCCCACAGTTTTCGCACCACACACTCGCGCCATATGTGAAATCGACCGGCTTACTCGGGAATCGTGTGCTAGTAACTTGCTAAGAGAAAGGTTCTATAGTTTAATTGATATTAATTTATTAGTGAATTAATTTCCCCCCATTGACTTATAATGGGAATGGCAAAAACTCAAATTCAATTATTTGTCTCTCGCAAACCATAGGGGCTAGAGTTTCAAGACTTGGAGAGGAGGTTCATAATGATTTCAAGGATTAAATAAAAAATAATAGTGTCATTTGGCCTCATGGTGGCGCTGTAACAGCCCACTTTACGTTTTGGCCTGTAACTCTTGAACCGTAGATCGGAAAATTAAAATTCTTTTTTCCCTGGATTCCTTGGGTCATGACGCATCTCGCCATATAGGCCACGCCCATTTGCGCCAGGATAGATTTTCCGCCATCTTGAATTTTCTCCAAAACACACTTTTTGCTCATTTTCCTAAATTTTTTCTTCAAATGTCACGAAAAGCGGTATACCTGACCTATGAAGCCATGCAATGAACACACTCAAGGGATATTTTGATCGTCCGTACCGTTCGTTCGTAACACGCTTCTAAAGTTAGCGGGATGGGCTTGTTTGGCAAACAATAGCCATAAATCACAAACAAAAGGTCCAGTCAACACTGAATTTCAACCACAGGTCGGGGGTGGCAAACTCAACGAATCCCCAAAAGCATTTCACTTGGCCACATGGTGGCGCTATAACGGACCACTTGCCTCGTAACTCTTGAACCGTAGGTCGGAGAATTAAAATTATTTTTTCCCTGGATTCCTTGGGTCACGACGCATCTCTCCATATAGGCCACGCGAATTTGAACACTGCCAGATTTTTCACCATTTTGACTTTTCTCCAAAACACACTTTTTGCTCCTTTTCCTACATATTTTCTTCAAATGTCACGAAAATGGGTACAAATGATCTAAGAACCCATGCAATGAACATAGTCAAGGGATATTTCGATAGTCCATACCGTTTGTTCATAACGGGCTTCCAAATTTAGCGTGAGGGGCCCGTTTTGCAAACAATAGCCATAAATCACAAACAAAACGTCGAGTCAACACTGAATTTCTACCACAGGTTGCGGGTGGCTTACTCAACGAATCCCCAAAAGCATTTCCAATTCGACCCGTAGGGGGCGTCACAAACGCGCAAAACATAACCGTTTCGTGCCAAAGCGCGTTTTTCACGGGGAACGACCCTCTCACAACGAAACACAGACAACTTGGCGGATGGTCTCACAGTCCAAACCGCTGCACGAGGTCGCGCATTCAGCGAGCTGCACTGCAGGCACACTTGTCAAAATTGACTCTGTCAATTCTAGTTAAGTGTGCCTATGCATAGCATGGGCAGACTTATTGTTATCACTCATACTTAAGCCAGACATGGACACACACATGTATTTCCCCAAAGTTTGGCACGCTACTCCTCCCACAGTTTTTGCACCACACACTTGCGCCATATGTCAAATCGACCGGCTTACGCGGGAATCGTGTGCTATCAACTTGCTAAGAGAAAGGTTCTATAGTTTAATTGATATGAATTTATTAAGAAATTAATTAACCCTTACCTGTCCCCATTGACTTATAATGGGAATCGCATTCAATAATTTTTCTCTCGCAAACCATAGGGGCTACAGTTTCAAGACTCAGAGAGGAGGTTCATAATGATTACAAGGAATAAATAAAAAATAATAGCGTCATTTGGCCTCATGGTGGCGCTATAACAGCCCAGTGTACGTTTTGGCCTGTAACTGTTGAACCGTAGGTCGGAAAATTAAACTTATTTTTTCCCCGGATTCCTTGGGCCAAGACGCATCTCCCCATATAGGCCACGCCCATTTGCGCCAGGATAGATTTTCCGCCATCTTGAATTTTCTCCGAAACACACTTTTTGCTCCTTTTCCTACATATTTTCTTCAAATGTCTTAAAAACCGGTACACGTGATCTATGAAGCCACGCGATAAACATAGTCAAAGGATATTTCGATAGTCTATACCGTTCATTCGTAACGTGCTTCCAAAGTTAGCGGGAGGGGCCCGTTTTGCAAACAATAGCCATAAATCACAAACAAAAGGTCCATTCAACACTGAATTTCAACCACAGTTCGGGGGTGGCATACTCAACGAATCCCAAAAAGCATTTCCACTTGGCCACATGGTGGCGCTATAACGGACCGCTTGCCTCGTAACTCTTGAACCGTAGGTCACAGAATTACAATTCTTTTTTCCCTGGATTCCTTGGGTCACGACGCATCTCTCCATATAGGATACGCCAATTTGCACATGGGAAGATTTTCCGCCATCTTGAATTTTCTCCTAAACACACTTTTTACTCCTTTTGCTACAAATTTTCTTCAAATGTCTTAAAAACCGGTACACATGATCTTTAAAGCCATGCGATAAACATAGTCAAAGGATATCTCGATAATCCGTACCGTTCGTTCGTAACACGCTTCCAAAGTTAGCGGGAGGGGCCCGTTCGCTAACAATAGCCATAAATCACAAACAATAGGTCGAGTCAACACTGAATTTCAACCACAGGTCGGGGGTGGCATACTCAACGAATCCCCAAAAGCATTTCCACTTCGACCCCTAGGGGGCGTCACAAACGCGCGAAACGTAACCGTTTCGTGCCGGAACGTAACCGTTTCGTGCCGGAACGCGTTTTTCACGGGGACCGACCCTCTCACAATGAAACACAGACAACTCGGCGGATGGTCTCACCGTCCAAACCGCTACACAAGGTCGTGCATTGCAGGCACACTTGTCAAAATTGACTCTGTCAATTCTAGTGTTGACTTTACAACCGCACTCTCTAAACTTCGGCACGCTACTAGTGCCGCACCATTTACGCCACCCGCGCAATATATACATCAAAACGTGCGGCTCGGCCGGGAATGGTGTGCTAGTAACTTTCTTTCCGATCCGCGTTACCATGGCGACGTAATTGGCAAAAAACTACGCTTAATTTTCCCCATTGACTTATAATGGGACAATGCAAAAAGTCACATTCAAGTATTTTTCTCTCGCAAACCATAGGGGCTACAGTTTCAAACCTCGGAGAGGAGATTCATAATGACTTTAAGAATAAATCGAAAAATAATTACATCACTCATCCTCATGGTGGCGCTATAACGGCCCACTTTACGTTTTGCCCCGTAACTCTTGAACCGTAGATCGGAAAATTAAAATTATTTTTTCCCTGGATTCCTTGGGTCAAGACGCATCTCCCGATATAGGCCCCGCCCATTTGCGTAGGGAAAGATTTTCCGCCATCTTGAATTTTCTCCAAAACACACTTTTTGCTCCTTTTCCTACATATTTTCTTCAAATGTCTTAAAAACCGGTACACGTGATCTATCAAGCCACGCGATAAACATAGTCAAAGGATATTTCGATAGTCCGTACCGTTCGTTCGTAACGCGCTTCCAAAGTTAGCGGGAGGGGCACGTTTCGCAAACGATAGCCATAAATCACAAACAATAGGTCGAGTCGACACTGAATTTCAACCACAGGTCGGGGGTGGCATACTCAACGGATCCCCAAAAGCATTTCCACTTCGACCCCTAGGGGGCGTCACAAACGCGCGAAACGTTACCATTTCGTGCCGGAACGCGTTTTTCACGGGGACCGACCCTCTCGCAACGAAACGCGGACGACTCGGCGGACGGTCTCGCGGTCCGAACCGCTGCACGAGGTCGCGCATTTAGCGAGCTGCACTGCAGGCACACTTGTCAAAATTGACCATGTCAATTCTAGTTAAGTGTGCCTATGCATAGCATGGGGACACTTATTGTTCTTGCTCATATTTATTTATTTAAGTCTGTCCATGCAATTCCCCAAAAGTTTGGCACGCTACTCCTCCCACAGTTTTTGCACCACACACTCCCGCCATATGTCAAATTGATCGGCTTGCTCGGGAATGGTGTGCTATCAAGTTGCTAAGAGAAAGGTTCTATAGTTTAATTGATATTAATTTATTAGTGAATTAATTTCCCCCATTGACTTATAATGGGAATCGCATTCAATTATTTTTTTCTCGCAAACCATAAGGGCTACAGTTTCAAGACTTGGAGAGGAGGTTCATAATGATTGTAAGAATTAATCAAAAAATAATTACATCACTCGGCCTCATGGTGGCGCTATAACGGCCAACTTTACGTTTTGCCTTGTAACTCATGAACCGTAGGTCGGAAAATTTAAATTATTTTTTCCCCGGATTCCTTGGGTCAAGACGCATCTCCGCATATAGGCCACGCCCATTTGCGTATGGGTAGATTTTCCGCCATCTTGAATTTTCTCCAAAACACACTTTTTGCTCCTTTTCCTACATATTTTCTTCAAATATCTTAAAAACCGGTACACATGATCTATGAAGCCACGCGATAAACATAGTCAAAGGATATTTCGATAGTCCATACCGTTCGTTCGTAACACGCTTCCAAAGTTAGCGGGAGGGGCCCGTTTCACAAACGATAGACATAAATCACAAACAATAAGTCGAGTCACCACCGAATTTCAACCACAGGTCGGGGGCGGCATACTCAACTAATCCCCAAAAGCATTTCCACTTCGACCCATAGGGGGCGTCACAAACGCGCGAAAGGTAACCGTTTCGTGCCAGAACGCGTTTTTCAGGGGGACCGACCCTCTCAAAACGAAACACGGACGACTCGGCGGACGGTCTCACGGTCCGAACCGCCGCACAAGGTCGCGCATTTAGCGAGCTGCAGGCACACTTGTCAAAATTGACTCTGTCAATTCTAGTTAAGTGTGCCTATGCATAGCATTGGCAGACTTATTGCAATCGCTCATATTTATTTATTTATGTCCATGCTTTTCCCCAAAGTTTGACACGCTACTCCTCCCACAGTTTTCGCACCACACACTCGCGCCATATGTGAAATCGACCGGCTTACTCGGGAATCGTGTGCTAGTAACTTGCTAAGAGAAAGGTTCTATAGTTTAATTGATATTAATTTATTAGTGAATTAATTTCCCCCCATTGACTTATAATGGGAATGGCAAAAACTCAAATTCAATTATTTGTCTCTCGCAAACCATAGGGGCTAGAGTTTCAAGACTTGGAGAGGAGGTTCATAATGATTTCAAGGATTAAATAAAAAATAATAGTGTCATTTGGCCTCATGGTGGCGCTGTAACAGCCCACTTTACGTTTTGGCCTGTAACTCTTGAACCGTAGATCGGAAAATTAAAATTCTTTTTTCCCTGGATTCCTTGGGTCATGACGCATCTCGCCATATAGGCCACGCCCATTTGCGCCAGGATAGATTTTCCGCCATCTTGAATTTTCTCCAAAACACACTTTTTGCTCATTTTCCTAAATTTTTTCTTCAAATGTCACGAAAAGCGGTATACCTGACCTATGAAGCCATGCAATGAACATACTCAAGGGATATTTTGATCGTCCGTACCGTTCGTTCGTAACGCGCTTCTAAAGTTAGCGGGATGGGCTTGTTTGGCAAACAATAGCCGTAAAGCACAAACACATTGTCGAGTCAACACCAAATTTCAACCAAGGGTCGCGGGTGGCAAACTCAACGAATCCCCAAAAGCGTTTCCACTCGGCCACATGGTGGCGCTATAACGGACCACTTGCCTCGTAACTCTTGAACCGTAGGTCGAAAAATTTTAATTCTTTTTTCCCTGGATTCCTTGGGTCGAGACGCATCTCCCCATATAGGCCCCGCCCATTTGCGTCAGGATAGATTTTCCGCCATTTTGAATTTTCTCCAAAACACACTTTTTGCTCCTTTTCCTACATATTTTCTTCAAATGTCACGAAAATGGGTACACGTGATCTATGAACCCATGGCATGAACATAGTCAAGGGAAATTTCGATAGTCCATAGCGTTTGTTTGTGACGGGCTTCCAAAGTTAGCGGGAGGGGCCCGTTTCGCAAACGATAGCCATAAATCACAAACCAAACGTCGAGTCAACACTGAACTTCTACCACAGGTCGCGGGTGGCTTACTCAACGAATCCCCAAAAGCATTTCCAAATCGACCCGTAGGGGGCGTCACAAACGCGCAAAATGTAACCGTTTCGTGCCAAAACATGTTTTTCAGGGGGAACAACCCTCTCACAACGAAACGCAGACAACTTGGCGGATGGTCTCACAGTCCAAACCGCTGCACGAGGTCGCGCATTTAGGAGCTGCACTGCAGGCACACTTGTCAAAATTGACTCTGTCAATTCTAGTATTGACTTTACAAGCGCACTCTCTAAACTTCGGCACGCTACTCCTCCCACAGTTTTTGCACCACACACTCGCGCCATATGTCAAAACGACCGGCTTACTCGGGAATCGTGTGCTAGTAACTTGCTAAGAGAAAGGTTCTATAGTTTAATTTATATTAATTTATTAGTGAATTAATTTTTCCCCATTGACTTATAATGGGACAATGAAAAAAGTCACATTCAAGTATTTTTCTATCGCAAACCATAGGGCCTACAGTTTCAAACCTCGTAGAGCAGATTCATAATGATTTTAAGAATAAATCGAAAAATAATTACACCATTCATCCTCATGGTGGCGCTATAACGGCTCACTTTACGTTTTGCCCCGTAACTCTTGAACCGTAGATCGGAAAATGAAAATTATTTTTTCCCTCGATTCCTTGGGTCAAGACGCATCTCTCCATATAGGCCACGCCCATTTGCGTATGGATAGATTTTCCGCCATCTTGAATTTTCTCCAAAACACACTTTTTGCTCCTTTTCCTACATATTTTCTTCAAATGTTTTAAAAACCGGTACACATGATCTATGAAGGCATGCAATAAACATAGTCAAAGGATATTTCGATAGTCCATACCGTTCGTTCGTAACGGCCTTCCAAAGTTAGCGGGAGGGGCCCGTTTCGCAAACGAGAGCCATAAATCACAAACAAAAGGTCAAGTCAACACTGAATTTTAACCACGGGTCGCGGGTGGCATACTCAACGTTTCCCCAAAAGCATTTCCACTTCGACCCATAGGGGGCGTCACAAACGCGCGAAACGTAACCGTTTCATGCCAGAACGCGTTTTTCACGGGGACCGACCCTCTCACAACGAAACACAACACTCTCGCACCATATGTCCGAACCGCTGCACGAGGTCGCGCGTTTAGCGAGCTGCACTGCAGGCACACTTGTCAAAATTGACCATGTCAATTCTAGTTAAGTGTGCCTATGCATAGCATGGGGACACTTATTGTTCTCGCTCATATTTATTTAAGTCTGTCCATGCAATTCCCCAAAAGTTTGGCACGCTACTCCTCCCACAGTTTTTGCACCACACACTCGCGCCATATGTCAAATCGACCGGCTTACGCGGGAATCGTGTGCTATCAACTTGCTAAGAGAAAGGTACTATAGTTTAATTGATATTAATTTATTAGTGAATTAATTTTCCCCATTGACTTATAATGGGAATCGCATTCAATTATTTTTCTCTCGCAAACCATAGGGGCTACAGTTTCAAGACTTGGAGAGGAGGTTCATAATGATTGTAAGAATTAATCAAAAAATAATGACATCACTCGGCCTCATGGTGGCGCTATAACGGCCAACTTTACGTTTTGCCCCGTAACTCTTGAACCGTAGGTCGGAAAATGAAAATTATTTTTTCCCTGGATTCCTTGGGTCATGACGCATCTCCCCATATAGGCCACGCCCATTTGCGTATGGATAGATTTTCCGCCATCTTGAATTTTGTCCAAAACACACTTTTTGCTCCTTTTCCTACATATTTTCTTCAAATGTCTTAAAAACCGGTACACATGATCTATGAAGCCACGCGATAAACATAGTCAAAGGATATTTCGATAGTCCATACCGTTTGTTCGTAACGCGCTTCCAAAGTTAGCGGGAGGGGCCCGTTTCACAAACGATAGCCATAAATCACAAACAATAAGTCGAGTCACCACCGAATTTCAACCACAGGTCGGGGGTGGCATACTCAACGAATCCCCAAAAGCATTTCCACTTCGACCCCTAGGGGGCGTCACAAACGCGCCAAACGTAACCGTTTCGTGGCAGAACGCGTTTCAGACACAGGCATTGCGATTGAGCTGTGCTGTACTTTACTGCACTGTATTGTACTGTACCGTACCGTACTGTATTGTACTCTGTCTTCTGTACTGTACTGTACTGTACTGTACTGTACTGTACTGTACTGTACCTTACTCTGCTGTAGTGTACTGTACCTTACTGTATTGTAGTGTACTGTATCTTCTGTACTGTCTGTGCTGTAGCTTACTGTGCTGTAGTGTACTGTACCTTGACGACTCGGCGGACGGTCTCACGCACGGTCCGAACCGCCGCACGGGGTCGCGCATTTAGCGCGCTGCAGGCACACTTGTCAAAATTGACTCTGTCAATTCTAGTTTACTTATGTCCATGGTTTTCCTCAAAGTTTGACACGCTACTCCTCCCACAGTTTTCGCACCACACACTCGCGCCATATGTCAAATCGACCGGCTTACGCGGGAATCGTGTGCTAGTAAGTTGCTAAGAGAAAGGTTCTATAGTTTAATTGATATTAATTTATTAGTGCATTAATTTCTCCCCATTGACTTATAATGGGAATGGCAAAAACTCACATTCAATTAATTTTCTCTCGCAAACCATAGGGCCTACAGTTTCAACACTTGGAGAGGAGGTTCATAATGATTTCAAGGATTAAATAAAAAATAATAGTGTCATTTGGCCTCATGGTGGCGCTATAACAGCCCACTTTACGTTTTGGCCTGTAACTGTTGAACCGTAGGTCGGAAAATTAAAATTATTTTTTCCCTGGATTCCTTGGGTCAAGACGCATCTCCCGATATAGGCCACGCCCATTTGCGCCAGGATAGATTTTCCGCCATCTTGAATTTTCTCCAAAACACACTTTTTGTTCCTTTTCCAACATATTTTCTTCAAATTGCACAAAAAACGGTACACATGATCTATGAACCCATGCAATGAACATACTCAAGGGATATTGCGATAGTCCATTACGTTCGTTCGTAACGCGCTTCCAAAGTTAGCGGGAGGGGCCCGTTTTGCAAACAATAGCCATAAATCACAAACAAAAGGTCCAGTCAACACTGAATTTCAACCACAGGTCGGGGGTGGCATACTCAACGATCCCCAAAAGCATTTCCAATTGGCCACATGGTGGCGCTATAACGGACCACTTGCCTCGTAACTCTTGAACCATAGGTCGGAGAATTAAAATTCTTTTTTCCCTGGATTCCTTGGGTCACGACGCATCTCTCCATATAGGACACGCCAATTTGCACATTGGAAGATTTTTCACCATTTCGAATTTTCTCCAAAACACACTTTTTGCATTTTTTCCTACATATTTTCTTCAAATGTCTTAAAAACCGGTACACATGATCTATGAAGCCATGCGATAAACATAGTCAAAGGATATGTCGATAGTCCGTACCGTTCGTTCGTAACGCGCTTCCAAAGTTAGCGGGAGGGGCACGTTTCGCAAACGATAGCCATAAATCACAAACAATAGGTCGAGTCGACACTGAATTTCAACCACAGGTCGGGGGTGGCATACTCAACGGATCCCCAAAAGCATTTCCACTTCGACCCCTAGGGGGCGTCACAAACGCGCGAAACGTAACCGTTTCGTGCCAGAACGCGTTTTTCACGGGGACCGACCCTCTCACAACGAAACACGGGCTTGGCGGATTGTCTCACCGTCCAAACCGCTGCACAAGGTCGCGCACTGCAGGCACACTTGTCAAAATTGACTCTGTCAATTCTAGTATTGACTTTACAAGCGCACTCTCTAAACTTCGGCACGCTACTCCTCCCACAGTTTTTGCACCACACACTCGCGCCATATGTCAAAACGACCGGCTTACTCGGGAATGGTGTGCTAGTAACTTGCTAAGAGAAAGGTTCTATAGTTTAATTGATATTAATTTATTAGTGAATTAATTTTTCCCCATCGACTTATAATGGGACAATGCAAAAAGTCACATTCAAGTATTTTTCTCTCGCAAACCATAGGGGCTACAGTTTCAAACCTCGGAGAGGAGATTCATAATGATTTTAAGAATAAATTGAAAAATAATTACACCACTCATCCTCATGGTGGCGCTATAACGGCTCACTTTACGTTTTGCCCCGTAACTCTTGAACCGTAGATCGGAAAATGAAAATTATTTTTTCCCTGGCTTCCTTGGGTCAAGACGCATCTCCCCATATAGGCCACGCCCATTTGCGTAGGGATAGATTTTCCGCCATCTTGAATTTTCTCCAAAACACACTTTTTGCTCCTTTTCCTACATATTTTCTTCAAATGTCTTAAAAACCGGTACACATGATCTATGAATCCACGCAATAAACATAGTCAAAGGATATTTTGATAGTCCATACCGTTCGTTCGTAACGCGCTTCCAAAGTTAGCGGGAGGGGCCCGTTTGGCAAAAAATTGCCCTAACTCACAAACAATAGGTCGAGTCACCACTGAATTTCAACCACAGGTCGGGGGTGGCATACTCAACGGATCCCCAAAAGCATTTCCACTTCGACCCCTAGGGGGCGTCACAAACGCGCCAAACGAAACCGTTTCGTGCCAGAACGCGTTTTTCGAGGGGACCGACCCTCTCACGACGAAACGCGGACGACTCGGCGGACGGTCTCGCGGTCCGAACCGCCGCACGAGGTCGCGCATTTAGCGCGCTGCAGGCACACTTGTCAAAATTGACTCTGTCAATTCTAGTTAAGTGTGCCTATGCATAGCATGGGGACACTTATTGTTCTCGCTCATATTTATTTAAGTCTGTCCATGCAATTCCCCAAAAGTTTGGCACGCTACTCCTCCCACAGTTTTTGCACCACACACTCGCGCCATATGTCAAATCGACCGGCTTACGCGGGAATCGTGTGCTATCAACTTGCTAAGAGAAAGGTACTATAGTTTAATTGATATTAATTTATTAGTGAATTAATTTTCCCCATTGACTTATAATGGGAATCGCATTCAATTATTTTTCTCTCGCAAACCATAGGGGCTACAGTTTCAAGACTTGGAGAGGAGGTTCATAATGATTGTAAGAATTAATCAAAAAATAATTACATCACTCGGCCTCATGGTGGCGCTATAACGGCCAACTTTATGTTTTGCCCCGTAACTCTTGAACCGTAGGTCGGAAAATTAAAATTATTTTTTCCCTGGATTCCTTGGGTCAAGACGGATCTCCCGATATAGGCCACGCCCATTTGCGTATGGGTAGATTTTCCGCCATCTTGAATTTTCTCCAAAACACACTTTTTGCTCCTTTTCCTACATATTTTCTTCAAATGTCTCAAAAACCAGTACACATGATCTATGAAGCCACGCGATAAACATAGTCAAAGGATATTTTGATAGTCCATACCGTTCGTTCGTAACGCGCTTCCAAAGTTAGCGGGAGGGGCCCGTTTGGCAAAAAATTGCCCTAACTCACAAACAAAAGGTTGAGTCGACACTAAATTTCAACCACAGGTTGCGGGTGGCATACTCAACAGATCCCCAAAAGCATTTCCACTTCGACCCCTAGGGGGCGTCACAAACATGCGAAACGTAAACATATTACTTAGACAAAATCTCTGGACTTTGAGCTTTAACTCAAAAAACACCATAATAGTTCTGTTCAATATTACAATGGGGATCCATTAAGAATGTCTTACTCTACCTCTGATAACATCTTTGTAAGATTTTACTGTACAAAAGTGGAGTAATATAGCTTTAAAGTCACAACAAAAACACATTATTTAGAAGGTGGAGTAATATAGTTTTAAAGTCACTACAAAAACATGGGACTTAGTCAAAATCTCTGGACTTTGAGATTTAACTGAAAAAACACCATAATAGTTCTGTTCACTATTACAACGACAATCCCCTCAGAACGTCCTACTGTACCTCTGATAACATCTTTGTAACATTTTACTGTACAAAATTGGCCCCTGCTCTCCCGGACGCTGCTAGGTTGAGTTACAGCATTTTATGTGCGCTGCAGTGGCAGGGGGTCCTCCACTGGGGGCGCCACCACTTTTGCATCCGTTCTGGAGCACCAGGAGTGGGTGGTCCCCGGGAAATGGCCGTGAGCAGCCCTGTTGGGGTGTTCATTTGGTCATTTTTGCACATTTGGTCATGTGTTACATCTGGGGGTCCCCCAGGGACCTGGGGGTCCCTGGGGCTCCGGGGGTCCGTTCTCGCTCATATTTATTAAGTGTGCCTATGCATAGCATGGGCAGACTTATTGTTATCGCTCATATTTATTTATTTATTTACTTACTTAAGTCTGTCCATACTTTTCCCCAAAGTTTGGCACGCTACTCCTCCCACAGTTTTTGCACCACACACTCGCGCCATATGTCAAATCGACCGGCTTACTCGGGAATGGTGTGCTATCAAGTTGCTAAGAGAAAGGTTCTATAGTTTAATTGATATTAATTTATTAGTTAATTAATTTTCCCCATTGGCTTATAATGGGAATCGCATTCAATTATTTTTTTCTCGCAAACCATAGGGGCTACAGTTTCAAGACTTGGAGAGGAGGTTCATAATGATTGTAAGAATTAATCAAAAAATAATGACATCACTCGGCCTCATGGTGGCGCTATAACGGCCAACTTTACGTTTTGCCCCGTAACTCTTGAACCGTAAGTCGGAAAATGAAAATTATTTTTTCCCTGGATTCCTTGGGTCATGACGCATCTCCCCATATAGGCCACGCCCATTTGCGCCAGGATAGATTTTCCGCCATCTTGAATTTTGTCCAAAACACACTTTTTGCTCCTTTTCCTACATATTTTCTTCAAATGTCTTAAAAACCGGTACACATGATCTATGAAGCCACGCGATAAACATAGTCAAAGGATATTTCGATAGTTCGTACCGTTCGTTCGTAACGCGCTTCCAAAGTTAGCGGGAGGGGCCCGTATGGCAAAAAATTGCCCTAACTCACAAACAATAGGTCGAGTCAACACTGAATTTCAGCCACAGGTCGGGGGTGGCATACTCAACCAATCCCCAAAAGCATTTCCACTTCGACCCCTAGGGGGCGTCACAAACGCGTAAAACGTAACCGTTTCGTGCCGGAACACGTTTTTCACGGGGACGGACCCTCTCACAACGAAACACAGACAACTTGGCGGATGGTCTCACCGTCCAAACCGCTACACAAGGTCGTGCATTGCAGGCACACTTGTCAAAATTGACTCTGTCAATTCTAGTTAAGTGTGCCTATGCATAGCATGGGCAGACTTATTGTTATCACTCATACTTAAGCCAGACATGGACACACACATGTATTTCCCCAAAGTTTGGCACGCTACTCCTCCCACAGTTTTTGCACCACACACTCGCGCCATATGTCAAATTGACCGGCTTACGCGGGAATCGTGTGCTATCAACTTGCTAAGAGAAAGGTTCTATAGTTTAATTGATATGAATTTATTAAGAAATTAATTAACCCTTACCTGTCCCCATTGACTTATAATGGGAATCGCATTCAATAATTTTTCTCTCGCAAACCATAGGGGCTACAGTTTCAAGACTCAGAGAGGAGGTTCATAATGATTACAAGGAATAAATAAAAAATAATAGCGTCATTTGGCCTCATGGTGGCGCTATAACAGCCCAGTGTACGTTTTGGCCTGTAACTGTTGAACCGTAGGTCGGAAAATTAAACTTATTTTTTCCCCGGATTCCTTGGGCCAAGACGCATCTCCCCATATAGGCCACGCCCATTTGCGCCAGGATAGATTTTCCGCCATCTTGAATTTTCTCCGAAACACACTTTTTGCTCCTTTTCCTACATATTTTCTTCAAATGTCTTAAAAACCGGTACACGTGATCTATGAAGCCACGCGATAAACATAGTCAGAGGATATTTCGATAGTCTATACCGTTCATTCGTAACGTGCTTCCAAAGTTAGCGGGAGGGGCTTGTTTTGCAAACAATAGCCATAAATCACAAACAATAGGTCGCGGCAACATTGAATTTCAACCACAGGTCGGGGGTGGCATACTCAAGGAATCCCCAAAAGCATTTCCACTTCGACCCTTAGGGGGCGTCACAAACGCGCCAAACGTAACCGTTTCGTGCCAAAACGCGTTTTTCACGGGGACCGACCCTCTCACAACGAAACGCGGACGACTCGGCGGACGGTCTCACGCACGGTCCGAACCGCCGCACGAGGTCGCGCGTTTAGCGCGCTGCAGGCACACTTGTCAAAATTGACTCTGTCAATTCTAGTATTGACTTTACAAGCGCACTCTCTAAACTTCGGCACGCTACTCCTCCCACAGTTTTTGCACCACACACTCGCGCCATATGTCAAAACGACCGGCTTACTCGGGAATCGTGTGCTAGTAACTTGCTAAGAGAAAGGTTCTATAGTTTAATTGATATTAATTTATTAGTGAATAAATTTTTCCCCATTGACTTATAATGGGACAATGAAAAAAGTCACATTCAAGTATTTTTCTATCGCAAACCATAGGGCCTACAGTTTCAAACCTTGTAGAGGAGATTCATAATGATTTTAAGAATAAATCGAAAAATAATTACACCATTCATCCTCATGGTGGCGCTATAACGGCTCACTTTACGTTTTGCCACGTAACTCTTGAACCGTAGATCGGAAAATGAAAATTATTTTTCCCCTGGATTCCTTGGGTCAAGACGCATCTCCCCATATAGGCCACGCCCATTTGCGTATGGATAGATTTTCCGCCATCTTGAATTTTCTCCAAAACACACTTTTTGCTCCTTTTCCTACATATTTTCTTCAAATGTTTTAAAAACCGGTACACATGATCTATGAAGGCATGCAATAAACATAGTCAAAGGATATTTCGATAGTCCATACCGTTCGTTCGTAACGGCCTTCCAAAGTTAGCTTGAGGGGCCCGTTTCGCAAACGAGAGCCATAAATCACAAACAAAAGGTCAAGTCAACACTGAATTTTAACCACGGGTCTAGGGGGCGTCACAAACGCGCGAAACGTAACCGTTTCGTGCCGGAACGCGTTTTTCACGGGGACCGACCCTCTCACGACGAAACGCGGACGACTCGGCGGACGGTCTCGCGGTCCGAACCGGTGCACGAGGTCGCGCATTTATGGAGCTGCACTGCAGGCACACTTGTCAAAATTGACTCTGTCAATTCTAGTGTTTACTTTACAATCGCTCTTTTGAAAAGTTTGGCGCGCTACTCCTCCCACACTTTTGGCACCACACACTCGCGCCATATGTCAAATCGACCGGCTTAATCGGGAATGGTGTGCTAGTAACTTGCTAAGAGAAAGGTTATATAGTTTAATTGATATTAATTTATTAGTGCATTAATTTGTCCCATTGACTTATAATGGGCTTATAATGGGAATCGCAAAAACTCACATTCAATTATTTTTCTCTCGCAAACCATAGGGCCTACAGTTTCAAGACTTGGAGAGGAGGTTCATAATGATTTCACGGATTAAATAAAAAAATAATAGTGTCATTTGGCCTCATGGTGGCGCTATAACAGCCCACTTTACGTTTTGGCCTGTAACTGTTGAACCGTAGGTCTGAAAATTAAAATTATTTTTTCCCTGGATTCCGTGGGTCAAGACGCATCTCCCGATATAGGCCACGCCCATTTGCGTCAGGATAGATTTTCCGCCATCTTGAATTTTCTCCAAAACACACTTTTTGTTCCTTTTCCGACATATTTTCTTCAAATTGCACAAAAAACGGTACACATGATCTATGAACCCAGGCAATGAACATACTCAAGGGATATTGCGATAGTCCATTCCGATCGTTCGTAACGGCCTTCCAAAGTTAGCGGGAGGGGCCCGTTTTGCAATCAATAGCCCTAAATCACAAACAAATGGTCGAGTCAACACTGAATTTTAACCACAGGTCGCGGGTGGCATACGCAACGAATCCCCCAAAGCATTTCCATTTAGACCCATAGGGGGCGCCACAAACGCGCGAAACGTAACCGTTTCGGGCCAGAACGCGTTTTTCAGGTGGAACGACCCTCTCAACACTTAAAACGGACGACTTGGTGGATTGCGTCACCGTCCAAACTCGCACATTTAGCGCGCTGCAGGCACACTTGTCAAAATTGACTCTGTCAATTCTAGTTTTGGTACTATTTCTACACTACAGTATTGATACTTTTACTTAAGTAAAACATGCGAGTACATCATCCATCACTGGTTCTACCTATCTTTCCGTTGTCAGTAAAAGGCCAGCAGTGGCATAAATGAGGCTAGATCTTAGTACCTATTGATACAACAGCTTGTGCTTGAACACCGGGTGGAGAATCTAATTCCCTGAATTTAGGTTAGGTCATGTAAGGAGGCACGCTGCTTTAATCCAACCGTAAACACAATAGTGGTGTTCGGTAGGGGTGCAATGTCAGTGCCACACGTGCCTCGCCTGCTGATCTCGTGCAAGACATTAGCGTGGACTGAGTGCCATTATGCCATAGTAGTAACCATGCCTTGCTGCTGTTCACCCACGTGATGACAGGAATGGGATACACTCATTGATGCTGGTGTATGGGGATGAAGGAGGGGAGGGGTGTAGCAGGCCACAAAGACTACATAAAGCAGTGAGCCACTGTCCAACTCATTATCTGCCTGTGTGTTTTTGACCGTTTGTGTGGACCAGGGTCCAGAAAACCTTCCCAGACACACAGAGTAGGCTAAACGTGCAGACGTGTCGGCTCGCTCTGCTGCAGAGATGGAGGACTCGCAGGAGCTGCCTGAGATGCCGGTGAGTTCACACACTTCAATCCCTGTCATCATGTCAACTCAAAGTGTGTTTCATTGTGTGGAGGAGCCTGCGCGATGCCAGAGTCTGATCCTGATTTTGGAGAATGCTAGACCACCGATTACTGATGCTTTGACCAATATTTTGTTAAATACTTTTACTTGTGAACATTTAACATATAAAGTGACTGAATAAGGGAATGCCAATATTATGGTGAATGTGTTTATGTTTTCCAGGTAAAGAAGGCCAGGCTTGAGTTGGATGTTTCACAGAAGAAAGAGCCAAGGTCAGTCTTACATCATTCCTAGACTATTCCTTCATATTTAGGGCCGATGCATACTGTACTCTACTTTTAGAGTCACAATGGGGAGTCACAAAATCTCGGCAGCACCGAACAGCCGAATTAATGTCGGTACCTGCCCCCCCGAACCTCTGAATGACGTCATATTGTAGTATAGACAGAGCCGAATCGAAATAATTTGGGCTCTAAAAGTGAAGTATGCATCAGCCCTTAATGATGACAAATCTCTACGTATGAAATAAGCCTGTGCTCTAGAATCCAATTTGGTCATTGTATCTGTTCCAACACTTATTTGCTTGCTTGCAGCCTTACCTTTTCATCCAAATGCTCTCATGTTGCTAGAAGACAAGCCAAAATCCTTGGACACATCCTGTTGGTCAAGGTTTATCTGAGATTTGGATATTCATATCTGGATTATCTGGATTGGCTTTTTACAACTAGTCATATCAAAGGTAGATCAATCACAGCTCATTTATGCTGTCATAAAACAGAACCACCTCTGGTCATAAATAGGGATGTGAAAAAAAACAAAAATCGTTTGAAAATCTACTCATGCTCACCGCGACTCAAAAAGTATGAGTCGATTTTCTTTATTTATTTTTTTATTTATTTTTTTTAAAGTTTTTTCCCTCCAAAATGTTTTAATCGCTTGTTCAAAAACGTTATAAGCGTTAATGTTTTCCAAATGTGAGAGGACCGGTGTGTGTCTGTGTCGGGGACAAGTGAACGTCTGTGTAGTGCATGCATGCATCGCAGATTCGCATGCATACGGCGCTAGTCAGGTCCGCGGACTACAGGTTGAGAAACACTGCTGGTCTGTTCGTGTGCACGCGTCATAGCAGTGCGCGCTGACTGGATGTGTTTTGTTTACATGCCTGTGTGCGGACTGTGCGCGCATGCATGCTTACATAGACTGTATAGTGCTTGACACGAAAGCTCGCTTGTTAATGGCAGCGTCGCCTCGTGTGCAGTGATTTTGTCAAAATTGACAATAAAACAACACAAAATACACTACTCGTCGTTAATGCGACACACCCGTGGACGCGGTCGGGGAGGGAGAGCGAGCAGACCAAAGCTCCACATTAGATACACTAGCCTGGGGTGCCAGCCTGAGCGCTCCCACTACTTTCCATGGACTTTGTCACTCCGCTTCTAGTCTCTATAGAACAGACTGTGCTAACGCAAGGAAGAGCAATTATTTATTATAATTGTTATTAGGGCTTTGATTCAAGTTCTGATGGGTGCAGCTGCATAAGTTGTGCTGCTTATAGTAATGCGCCGTTGTGCTCTCCTCTCAGCTGCTGCTTAGCGGAAAAAAAGTGAAAAAAGTCGATCGACGCATTGATTTTCGGCCTCGACGCGTCGATTTGTAAATAATGCGCCGATTAACATCCCTAGTCGTAAACATTATGCATGAGGAAATTCCTCTTGAAGTGAGTGCAAAAATCAGCAAATCTTGTACAACATTGTTCTTGTGATGTACTTTTGTAGGTTAAGTATTTATAAAGATCCCCATTTCCTTTTGGTTAAGCAGACAGTGGAGGGGGAGGACTGTGCAACAAAAAGCGTCTGTATTGATTGTCTAGCCCCTCCCTTGTATCGATAATTACTGTATCCATGGCTTAAAGTTCTCCACTACACCATGGACATTTATCTTTTTTTTTATTTCACACTGTCTTGGTTTTCTTTTTGACTGGGATACCAGTCTGATAATCAGACCCGACCTCCTGAGATTTACGTCACTGAATTCCCACAAACCTTTGATGATTGGGCTATTTGACAGCCAATGATATGCTTGCAAATATTCCCATGCTCTGCGCAGGTGTGTAAGCAAGCCACAGCGCTCCTCAGAGCGGACACAGGCGGTTTTCACTGGCCAGTGCTGGGAACAGACAGGACTGCCGCAGCTTGATTATAAACAAACTATTCTCGTAGTTGTTCAGTATTGATTGAGAACAGCTCGTGCCGCCGGGACACCGACTAGAACGCAAAAGAAATACACAAGTGTTGTGACTGTGTTTATTCGTCGCCTATGCTGAATGTTAGTGTGAATGTAATTGTGTCAGGTCGCAAGTTACTATGAAAACCTCCACCGGCTATCTGTCTGTCAGTCAGTCCCTCCGTCAGTCAGTCCCTCCGTCTGTCCGTCACGTCACGTCACACTTTTGGCCCTACTTTTATCTATGGCACCGTTGCCCCTATCCATGCCAGCTTTGCACACACACTCCTGGGCTGGCAAACCACAACCTCCGTCCCTGATTTCTCACATGCCCCTGTTCTAGCAGCACCATGAGGCTGCGTGTATACATGCGACCTGGCGGTCGCTTATCTTCCGATTAGGGAGTCTTACTGGTGTACGTTTGCTGACTGTCTCCTTTACTCACCAGTAAGACTCCCTAATCGGGAGATAAGCGACCGTAGGTGGCTTATCTCCACAAATAGGGCAAACATTTGTTTTTCCAAAATCTTCCTGATCCATGTTGATGACATGAGTGTAGACATGCTGTGTAGTGATATTCCTGATTTTAGGGCAAAAACTGTAGGAGCAGTGTCCAAAAATGTGTTTTAAAAATCGGCCTGAAGGTGGCGCTAGAATAGGGCCATGTGAGAAATGAGGGGTGGGGTGTCCGCGTTGCCTTGGCGGACGAATAGGTACCGACCCCGGCTCTCCCGGACGCTCCTAGCCCGAGTTACGGCATTTTATGTGCGCTGCAGTGGCAGGGGGTCCTCCACTGGGGGCGCCAGCACTTTTGCATCCGTTCTGGAGCACCAGGAGTCGGTGGTCCCCGGGAATTCACCGTGAGCAGCCCCGTTGCGGTGGTCATTTGGTCATTTTTGCACATTTGGTCATTTTTTACATCTGGGGGTCCCCCAGGTCCCTGGGGCTCCGGGGGTCCTTGGAGGTTGTAGTTTGGGAGGCAAGGAGTGTGTGTGCAAAATCTGGCATGGATCGGGTCAACGGTTGCGGAGATATGAGCAGGGAAAAAGTGTGACGTCTGACGTGTGACCACATTTGGTCATTTTTTACATCTGGGGGTCCCCCAGGGACCCGGGGGTCCCTGGGGCTCCGGGGGTCCTTGGAGGTTGTAGTTTGGCAGTCAAGGAGTGTGTGTGCAAAATCTGGCATGGATCGGGTCAACGGTTGCGGAGATATGAGCAGGGCAAAAGTGTGACTGACGCACTGACGCACTGACTGACCCACGGACAGCCTGTTGAGGTTTCTGTAGTAAATGCGACCAGGTGTGTGTGTGTGTGTGTGTGTGTGTGTGTGTGTGTGTGTGTGTGTGTGTGTGTGTGTGTGTGTGTGTGTGTGTGTGTGTGTGTGTGTGTGTGTGTGTGTGTGTGTGTGTGTGTGTGTGTGTGTGTGTGTGTGTGTGTGTGTGTGTGTGTGAGAGAGCTGTGTGCACTCCATCAGGCTCTGCCTGCTCTGTTGGTGTAATTTAGAGGGAATCGATAGGGGATATACTGTATGTTTTATATACACAGATTTACAAATAAAAGCGCCAGACAGGGTTCTTGCGAAGATAATGGTGGCCAATCAGGAGGGAATATGGGAAATGAGACAGATCCATGTTGATGACATGACTTTAGAGATACTGTGTACCGCTTTGCGTGATTTTAGGGCAAAATCTGTAGGAGCAGTGTCCAAAAATGTGTTTTGCAAGAATAGGCCTCATTGTTGCGCTAGAAGAGGGCAATGTGACAAATGAGTTGTGGAGGTTGTGGTTTGGCAGCCAAGGAGTGTGTGCAAAGTTTGGCATGGATAGGGGCAAGGGTGGCAGAGATATGAGTAGGGGAAAAGTGTGACGTGATGTGACAGACTGAAAGCCGGTGGAGCTTGTCATAGTAACTTGCGACCTGACGGTCGTAATTACAACCCAGCATCTCGGTCGCACTCCTGACATGTCTTTTGTTCTTGTTTGAAGTGGTTTAGGTGAAGATGGGAGCCCGCCTGTCCTCCTTGGCTCAGCAGAGCAGGACGGGTCTTACTCTGCCCTGTCTTCTGGCCCACTGGATGGAGGTAAGTGAACGATGTGGGAAGTCTCCGTTAACCCATTTAGGCCTAGAATTATTTAATGATTTAACTATTGAAAAAGAGCAGATGTACAAGCTCACGTGCCATGCTGCGAGCTTGTAGATCTGCTATTTTTGAAAAATCATGAAAATGTGTGCAAATCTTTGAATATCTAATTTTTAAAGTGAACATTTGTAACTCAAATATTTCCTTCTGGGGGGTCCCTGATATTTTGAGACGGGATCGGCGTCCAAATACATATAATTCTAGGGGTCCTTGACATGAAAGAGTTTGAGAACCACTGACGTAGAAACATGTGTTTTTCAAAAAACCTTACAAGGATTCAAAAGACACTTCGGGTCAACATTCACGATTTTTCAAAAATAGCAGATCTACAAGCTTGCAGAGCGGCACTCGGTGACGCGCTCACTGTGAGCTTGTATATCTGCTATTTTTCAATAGTTAAAGCCGCGCTCACTGTGAGCTTGTATATCTGCTATTTTTCAATAGTTAAAGCCGCGCTCACTGTGAGCTTGTATATCTGCTATTTTTCAATAGTTAAAGCGTTAAATAATTCTACGCCTAAATGGCTTTTAACACTTATGCCTAATACATTTCTGGAGGTCCAAAAAATATTTTTTGAAAAAAAAACTTTTTTTTTTTTTTTTCAAAAACGGCCCAAACTCGGGAAACTCGGGGTTGGCACAGCGGTAGTACCAATACAAACTCGGGAAACTCGGGGTTGGCACCATATGTGTTAACAGAGCTCCCTTTGTTAAGAGTTTTGACCGTTTGCTCCTGGTTTACAGAGCAGCAACAGCAATCCGGTCCGGAGAGTGAGGCGGCGCCTCAAGCATGTGGTGACACCATGAACTCCTACACACATTCTGGTATGAAGAGAACTTGAACAATTCTGGGCATTCTTTTTCAAAACACTCAAAAATAAATTAACCTTTTGTTTGAACTATGTGTTGTTATTTCATTGAAGTCGTGACCTGCAAAGAGCCAGATACATCCGCTGCGTCTGAATATACCTCACAGATGTACCAAGGAAGCAAGTGAGTGTTTTGCACAAATGTCTTTTGGTTGCTATCCCAATATTACAAGGCTATAAGAACTCTGTGCACTGAACAGAATTACTTGTAGCTCCTGCATTGGTCTAGGGCTGTCACGATATGACATTTTACATGACGATTAATTGTCACTCAAATAATTGGCGATTAACGATTTAATTGTGTTTTTGTTGTTGATAATTACATTTCTGTTTGGCTTTTAGGCTTTGAAGTTGTACATGGCAGATATGACACAAAACCTAAATATACAAAGAAATGACTGACATATTTGACAACTTACTACTTAAAAAATAACTTTGATAGTGGAAATAGCCGATCTACAAGCTCACAACGCGTCGCGATGCGACGCGTTGTGAGCTTGTAGATCTGCTATTTCCACTATTTCGGACATTTTTCAACATTCACGATTATGACGATTATGACAAAATAATTGCGATAATGTCAAATAATCACGATTAGACGATTCTGTAATAATTGTGACAGCCCTACATTGGTCCATATATAATTTCCTACAGTTACCCCGACAGGTCCTTAATTCTCTCTCTCATTATTTCAGCCCAGCTGTGACGGCCTATACCGGTCAGGTGGCTTTCCCTCCTCTGGTCCAACAATCCACCGTGTACTCTGCCTTCCCTCAAACAGGCCAGAACTATGGCCTTCCACCCTTCGGTTTGTTCCCCCCTTTCTTCCCTCACGGTCCCGCTTAACATCGTATGCTCACTAAAACCAGCACTGCGCCTCTCGACTTTGCTTTATTAGGCTTCAACATGCTTTGGCGCTGTTAATTCGAAGGCTTTAAAATTTTCCTCACACACACACACACACAGAGACAGGACTGTACAACCTGTTGCTCTATCTAACTTACTTTCACTCTCTGCTCCTTCCCTTTGTTCCCCTTTTCCTTTCTATTTCTGCTTCTGTTGCTCTGTTCATCTTCAGGTGCTATGTGGCCTGGCATAAAGACAGAGACAGGGTTGCCTGAGGCGCCCTCTGTTGGCCAGCCTGGGTTTCTCAGCTTCAGCTCTGCATATACCTCAACCCAGACAGGCCAGCTCCACTACTCATACCCCAGCCAAGGCAAGCGGCATCCTCCTCACCCTGTCTCACAACATCTAGCTGTCGTATGCTTTCCACATATTTTAACCGGACAATGACCCAAGTGGACTGCTAGGTTCTGCAGGGGCACAGCTCTCTTCCTCTTTCATTAAGCCACTTAAAAATATTGTCCTGGTGTCAAGCGGCATGCGTTTGACACGGAAATATAATAGTTTTTATCTGGAAGCATCTGTCGCTTTAATTTTTGTTTTTCTGTCTCCAGGTTCTAGTTTCACAACGTCCAGTGTGTACACTAACATCCCGGCAGCTACGGCTGCCACCACTGGCTCAGCCACTGTGGCACACCAGGCAAGTGTCCTCAATAGTAGAGACACCTAGACTCTAGTCAGTGGATTCAATAAATCATTCTTTGTCCCTCTGCTCATCGTTTTATTCCCCCCCCCCCCCCCCCCCCATACCCCATATATGTTTTCTTTCCATTTGTAGGAATTTAGCAACTATAACTCTCTAGGGCAGAATCAGTTTCCTCAGTACTATGCGCCACCTCCCAGCTATGCAACCGCTGGTCTGCCCAATAGTGATGGCCATGGTGCCAGTGTGGGAGTGGCTGGGTATCCAGCTGTCAAATCAGAGAACACCGCCTCAGCCGGGCTCCCTAACACTACAGGTACTGGGCATTTGCTTATTTCTTGTATTTTAATTCATGATGGCTTTCATGGTTTACGTCCAACATGTTTTTATTGTTTGTCAACATATTCTAAATTAAACCCTTGTATTGACTTTATTTAGTATCAGGTTTGTTTTTCAAACGTGTTTTGTTATTGGTCAAGAATTGGTCCAACCATGTTCATTTCAACCTCAGACGTGTCCCCACATGAGAACCTTCCGACGGGTGTAGCCCTTCCGACGGGTGTAGCCCTTCCCACTGGGGCCAGAGACCAGGAAGAGGCTGCAGGCAGGAACTCGGTTGGAAAAGCCAAGGGCAAGGCCAAGAAGTCAGATAGTTCCCCAGCTACAGACAGTGACCTGGAGGTAACTGTTATCTGTAATGGCAAAGACATCACTCCCCTGCACTGTGTCTTTCATTAACACTCAGGACGCCACCATTCACTTACGCTTTATTTTGAAGAGCCCCGTAAGCTCCGTGCGTGTGCACGTGGGTGTACACTGACGATCCAGGAAGGAGATCTGTTTGTTTACAAACGGTCGCGAAAACTAAAATCCTAACCGGGGCCGACCATCACGGCATAGTGTCGCCGTGAAGACAAGCTGATCTCGGCCTCCTCGGCGTTATTTGCACCTTATTTCGAGATAAAGCCGTTTTTATGTTTCAGTATAGAATAGGAGTCAATGGATAATGGCCGCTCTCGGTTGCTTCTGGCTGCGTTGCGTCATGACGTATGCAGTTTTTTCTTTCACCAGCACCCGTAGCAAGCGTCTGAGATGCGGGTTACCATGGAAACCTTATCTCGTTTGTGAACGTGTTTGGCTACCGAGAGCAGCCAAACTGTTAAAGTGGAGTTTTAGATGTACAATAGGAGTGTCAACACGTCATTGTCTATTTCCTGCTTTGGCTACATATTGCACTTACAAATATAACATTTTCTCATTAATAGCTTTATTTCATTGCAATTGTGTGCAATAGTCTCATATTTGGCTCATAAAGCTTTCTTTTCTCCAGGCATTATTTACAGCTAGGCTTTTCAAATCAATCCACACTTTACCATTTACTAAATGCAACAACAGCACAATTATATGTTGCGTGTTTTACCTATTTCAGCTATAGGCTAAACATGCCAGACAGCTGGTATGATCCTTTTTAGAGGATATATTTTTTGAATTCTATATTGTTTTACTTTTTGCTAAAATAATAGACGAAATAAAATAGTAGATGGAAGGTATGAAATGATTTCATTTAAAACGTGTCCAGTTAATCAGTGAAATTGTTCTTTACATCCATTTTGTAGCGGATATTTCTATGGGATCTGGATGAGACCATCATTATTTTCCACTCACTGCTTACTGGCTCCTTTGCTCAAAAGTTTGGCAAGGTTTGTACCTCTGAATAACTCACAATTATATAAAGCCTCCATCATAACACCATAAAATGACAAACTTGGGCTCCATTTGTGAATAATGTATGTTGTTTGTTTTTTATTTGCCCAGGATCCAGCCACTGTGCTGAATTTGGGCTTGCAAATGGAAGAATTGATCTTTGAGCTGGCAGACACCCACTTGTTCTTCAATGACTTAGAGGTACAGTGAGTCATACCCTGCTTCATAATCCTGTTTTTAGTAGGGCTGAAAGAACAGGCAGATGGGATGTAGCAGCTTTTATTTGAATGAGATAAACATTGAAATGCAGCTGTGTGTGTGAAGAGATGGAGGCATCAACACTGTCAGTCAGCCAATCGGCCAACTCGGCCATATTGCAAGTTGGGAAAGATTCCCGTCTGGTTATGCAATACACGTTGTACCCGTCACCATCAGTATGTTCCTTTTATGCCCAAATATGGAGATTTCTGTATTTCTTTTATGCCCATATATGGAGATTTCTATATCTCTGTCCCTTTCTAAGAAAAGATGACA
This sequence comes from Nannobrachium achirus, assembly GCF_963921795.1. NCBI lineage: Eukaryota > Metazoa > Chordata > Actinopteri > Myctophiformes > Myctophidae > Nannobrachium > Nannobrachium achirus. The sequence continues at coordinate 30,019,287 of NC_137819.1, forward strand.
CAAAGAAATTATTAAACAAGTTTAAACTGGAACACTATAAAATTGAAGCTGATAAATGGGTACTCTCCTGATTATATGAAATAGACCGTTTGTCAGCCTTCTGATTGGTCCCTGAGACTCCCTGACTGGCCAACCAGAAAAAACATTCACTTTTTGCTATCGGGGGTGGAGTTTGTGCAGTGGAGAATGTTGCTTCAGCCTTTCAAAAACTGTCCGCAGTGCGGAGCACGGCAATCGCCTGGTACGGCCGCGGCAGTAGGGGGCGATCTCGCTCATCATAATGAATAAGCTTCAACAAACTAGTTCACATGGACCTTATCAATGGTCTAACTAGTTACGATTGGGTACATATATTTTAAATGGGCAGAATTACGTGTATGTGAGGAGAACAGATTATAGTTCTCCTCTTCCTACCCAAGATTCAATGCGCTTTCTATTGCTATTTCTATTCTCTCTCTGATCCAGAGGATTAAACTAATTAAAACATATATTTTCGGGGGGAAACTACTGTTTTGCTATGTAATTACTGTACCCTTTTCTTCCCTTTTTATTAATATCACGTAGATGTGTTTTTTTGGGTACTTTATATAGCTGTAATGAGGCTATGAACCAAAAAAAAATCCCATCCACTTCCACTATAAAAGAATCTGCAATAGTGATTCTGTCCCACTGGGATTAAACACATTAAAACATATATTTTCGGGAAAACCCCCTGTTTTGCAATGTAACTACTGTACCTTTGTCTTCCCTTTTTATTAATATCACCTAGATGTTTTTCCTTTGGTACTTTATATAGCTGTAATGAGGCTATGAAAACATAAAAAAAATCCCATTCACTGCCACTATAAAAACAATCTGCCCAGGGAAAATGTCCCATCATAGTAACAGGGCAGAATGGGGCGGGATTTGCAAACTCATTGGCAAGCCATCTGAAAGCGTGCTGGAGACAGGGAAACCAATGTTAATGAACGAACGCTTGGATATGAAGAGATGTGTGTAATGTTTAATTTGTGAAACTAAAAATAATTACTTAACCTCTGTTAATATCTTTTCTTCCAAGGAGTGTGATCAGGTCCATGTGGAGGATGTGGCCTCTGATGACAATGGACAGGACCTGAGGTGTGCCTCTCTTGTCATTACTCTGCCAGGTTAATCACTTAATCCAGCGGTTCTTAAACTATTGACATTGGCAACCAAAATTGGCAAAAAAATTAAATAAAGAAATCAAAGTTTTTTTAAATCAACAGTAAAACAGTAAAAAAAAGAAGAAAAAGGTTGTCGCAAATAACTTGAAAAGAACGGCCACTAAACTCCTCATGGGATTGGGTCGCCAAAACAAATATAAAAAGGTGATATAAAAAGGTTTGAGAACCCCTGACTTAAACCATTTTTTCTCTATTTGCAGAACATTCTGAACTGCTATTTTTGCAGTGTGAGCTTGTAGATCTGTTGGCCAAGACATTTGGTGTTGAGGGAAAACAGTCAACTAGGGTTTATGTAGTTAATCAATACAATAAAGTACATGTAGTCAATACAATAAATCTTATGTTTTACCATGATTTCTTATTGAAATTTCACATAAACCTGTTTCCACACTGTTTACCCTCCTTAGTAATTATAACTTCTTGGCGGATGGCTTCAATGGCCCCAGCGGTGGAGGGCAAACTGGTGCCACCACAGGAGTTCAGGGAGGTGTGGAGTGGATGCGCAAATTGGCCTTTCGCTACCGGCGGCTAAAAGAGATCTACAATGGATACAAAGGGAATGTCGGAGGTGAGATATCTTCATTACTTTGATGCTGGCTGGAAAAACACCTTTGGCTGAACTCTGAAATGTTGACTCATTTATTGTGTTTGCCAAACAGTGGTATAATAATATATAATATAGTATATAATATAATTGTATAATGTTTTGTTTGTTATGGCAACAATATTTATTTTTTAATTACCCACCATCTCTGATAGTTGTATCAAAAGGGCTAATCACTTGAGGTATGGAGGCTGTCCCCTTGTGCCATCTGCTGGCTGACATTATAAATGCATGCTGATTGCCCAGGTCTTTTGAGTCCTATGAAGAGGGAACTTCTCCTGCGGCTCCAGTCAGACATCGAGAATGTGACAGACACCTGGCTCAGCACAGCACTCAAATCCCTGCTGCTCATCCAGTCCAGGTCAGCACAGGGGAAGGTTATTGGCATATGTGTCATTAATGACTTGGAAGATGTTAATTACAGTAGTTAATAATACCCATGGTAGCCATTGGGGTGTTTTTTTTTCTGGACCAAACTCCAAACGAAGAGTGTAGGGCATATAACCATCGACATGATTGTGAATGTCCTGACATCAACGTCTGGTCAGGCCCACCGTTAATGTCCCCCTCATGTTGTTTATGAATCCAGCGCCACTGAATAATATACGTTAATTTATGTAATATGTCCATTGAATTATAGAGTTTTTTTGTGTGTGTGTGGGGTTGTCATTCACAGCACCAGATGCCAACTAAATTCCTTGACTGAGACTTTTTTCAGTAAAGTGTTTTCTGACTACCGACAGGGGCAAGTGTATGAATATCCTGGTGACTACCACTCAGCTGGTTCCAGCTCTGGCCAAGGTGCTACTCTATGGCCTGGGAGAGGTCTTCCCCATCGAGAACATATACAGCGCCACCAAGATAGGTAGATTTAACACACACACACACACACACACACACACACACACACACACACACACACACACACACACACACCCACTTCATTTAAACTATCATTTAGCTGGGGACCCCCTGGAACTCCCTCAAGGACCCCGGGGGTCCCCGGACTCCACTTTAAGAACCAATGCTCTAGAGAAAACGTAAAAATAAAATATCAGATGTGTCTTACTGCCTTCCGTTTTGTATTTTCGGGGGTTGAAACCGCAACAAAGTAAAACTCCCTTCCAGAGTGGAAATCTTTGAAATCTCTCTGCCTTACGTCTCACAAAACGTGTGATGTCATGGTTCACGGCAAGTCCCGCCTAGTGTTCTATTACATATAGTAGACGTACACAAACAACTGTTATAGGAAGTAGAACGGAAGTGGTTGTACATGCGTCTGTCAGGTCTGTCAAGCAGAGCGTCTCACCGCCACCTAGCCTTCTTGGCATGCACACTACAGCATTTTCAATCACTTTGGCATCTCTGTGTAAATCGCTGTGTAAACGTGGCCTTACAGTGCCTCGAATGTAAGACATGACAACAAATTGTTTAAAAAAAATAATAACAATTTGGAACAGTTTTGGAGAGGGGGTTTATTTACAGTATGTCTCATTTCTGCCTGTTGCTCTCATTCACATAGGGAAAGAAAGCTGCTTTGAGCGGATCGTCTCTCGCTTTGGGAAGAAAGTGACCTATGTGGTGATAGGAGACGGGCGAGATGAGGAATTTGCAGCAAAACAGGTAAAAAACCACACAGACAAGTGTGTGTGTGTGTGTGTGTGTGTGTGTGTGTGTGTGTGTGTGTGTGTGTGTGTGTGTGTGTGTGTGTGTGTGTGTGTGTGTGTGTGCCTGTGTGTGTGTGTGTGTGTGTGTGTGTGTGTGCCATTGTGTAACATTTGTGGGGATACTTGATTTCTCCAAACTCGGCATTCACTATTCAATCACTATCAGATGCAAGTGCGTTTATCTGTCCGGGTTTGTGTAAAATGGTGACCCCCTCCCCCCATTAGGCTAATCATGATTGACATATGGTCATAAATTACACAAAATAGGCTATTTCCTCAGCAAAAACTAGATTTTATTTATGAATTAATTATTCAGGTGCTATCACAACAGAACATCATGTAATGACACAGCGGAACGTTAAAATAAATGATGTACCCCCAGTGTCCCCACCCCCACAGTGCATTCTTATAATGTGAGAAACCTCAGTTTATTATAGTCCTGTACTCTAACCTCTCCGAAACCAATATGAAATGAATAGGCCTAAATATTGAGCAAATTGAGCCCATTTCTCACAAAAAAATCAAGTTATATGTTAGATCGTTGGAGTGCTGTGTTTAAAGAGGATCATGAAAAGCTCTGTGTATGGAATTTACTGGAGCGAGGAGTTTACAAGTGTAGTCTACATGTTAGATTATTAATTATGACTCAAACACACAGACAGATGTATAGACGGCTTGCCTCCTACAGAGCAATCTGGCTAGCCATTGTCAAAGAAAAGGGAATAACAGCGCCCTCTTTGTTTTGTTCCTTAGCACCACCTCTGTTCTTGAGAGATTACCTACAGAGTAACGCTGTAAAAAAGCCACATGTCTTCCATGTTCCATAACCCTTGAGTTGCAAATTCACCTGCCTTGCATTGTATGTGCCCTGTGTAATTATTATCTGTATTGTCCCTGTGTTAGTTCGCCATATTGTGTCTGTTTTGGAAAAAATCTAATTGTTATGCTGAATAATATATCAGGGGCTGATTTGTATGGGTTTTTTCTTTACAGCACAACATGCCTTTTTGGCGGATCTCCACCCATGGGGATCTTATATCCCTACACCAAGCCCTGGAACTGGATTTCTTGTAAAGAAGTGGGAAAATTGGCGGAGGAGCGGGTGGCCGGACACCAACACACTAAAAGGGAACAGTACAGTTATCTCTCTACTGGCTTGTGGAGTAACAGTAGGTCTTCAGAATCCCTCACAAAGCCCTGCAATTACAGTGACACATGCATCACAAGCGCATCCCTGCTCTCTCTGGTGACCTCTTGTAATTCCCAGCGTGATGGTAATGTATTGAGGTGGACGTTTGGTTCGGTAGACATTTGGGTCGGTAGTGATTGTGGGAAGCAGACTGGATGTACAGTTTATATAGCTTTTCATGCCCAGAAATCTCTCACCTCTACGGCAGCTAACCTCTTTAATGGCTGAAAACTGGCACTGACGGGGGGGGCATGGAAGGGAAGACGCCCACCGATTTGTCTGCATTCTCCCTGGTTCTCTTTCTGTGTGTGTGTCCTTTTTTATTTTTAATATGTAAAGGTGTGTAGCTCAAGGTCCCAGGGGGATGCCATTGTCCATCTGGTTTCTCTCTGTTGATGTCAGAATAGAACAACCAAAGGAACTGACTGGTGATCATTCTGCACTGTCATGCTCTTTGGTTTTTATTATTTAGCTTTTCTTTTCACAGTCCTTTGTGAAGGAAATATCACAACGAAAATCTTTTTTTTTGTTTCTTTTCTAGTTTGTTTTGCACTCATTCCCAAGCTTGAAAGCAGTGATGTACAATGTTGCAGCTGAGATCAGTCATTCTCCTTACTTTTTTAAAAGTATAGTCACATAATCCGATTTATTTGTTTATGTTTTGTTTAACTGCTTGACTAAAGGTACTGAAGGTGTTTTTTATTAACCATGTGACCCCCAACTCCATGATCTGACCAAACCAGACCATCAGTCAGTCAGCTGTCCTGACCTCTCCACTGTGTTGTAACAACAGTCTGCTGTGGCCTTATGGGCTTTAAAATCAGTTCTCAACGTAGGGTCCTCGAGGGGGGGGTTCCAGGGGGTCCCCAGTTAAATTAGTTAATGTAGCCTCATAAAAAATCGCTTTAATTCCATTTTATAATTTGGCTATTCAAAAATTGCTGATCTACACAGGCTCACATTGTGACTATCTTTGATGAAAAATCTTTGCTTATGGGGATCCCTGACACAAAGTCTTTCCGGATGGGGGTCCACGGATAAATACATATCAATATGGGGATCCTTGACATGAAAATGTTTGAGAACCACTGCTTTAGCTTTCTGCACTGGGGTGAGCGATCAGAGGACTGGAAGGAACCAGCGGTGACATTTGTGCATGTTGAGGATCAGTGGTTGTTGTCAAATATGTCTACTACTAGACAAGCCAAGGCATTGGACTTTCTATAAATCTTCTGGTGTTGCTTTGGAAGATGGTACGGTATAATTTCTTGAAAATAATCTGGAGTATTATGTATGTATGCTGGAGAAAGCCTGTCCTTCTATTGTGTCTGTCGTTCCTAAGTGCAAAGCCCTAAGTGTCCTTCATTTCGTAAGAGGAGACTTCTATTGAATACGCAAAGGGTTAGGATGTAAATTAATCGCACAATTGCACAAATTGTATTAAATAAGAATGGATTCGTTCTTGGGGTTGGGTGACGGTTGTTGGATGATAGAGCATTAGAATAGGGAAGATATGAATAGACCATGATGGCAAACACCTTGATAAACTATTTTTAGGACTGCCTCTTAACTCTTAAAAAAAAGAAAGAAATGCATAGGTTATTCTCTGGAAAATGGTATGTAAATCTCTCACATCATAAATAATCACAGTATTCACAAACATGCTTTAGTTTTAAATAGTCGGGTGGAAAGTTTAATTAGAATGGGTGGAGCATTGATTCATTCAACTATTTGGGTGTGTTAACACCAATAATCTTGTGATTCTTAGGGAAGCAACAAAGTTCACTTGTATTCCATTTACCCACATTGGTAAATATAGATTTGATATTGTTTGCACAAAATTCCAAATACTTTGTTAATGTATTATTTTTTTCAGCATGCTCTGTTTAACCCCCACCCCCTCCAATGTTCTGTATCCAAAGAACTCATTTTTAAAACGCCACATAGTTGGTCAGTTACTTTTCAATGACAGGGTACAGTACATGGACCAAAATGCCTTATTTATACTTTGTGCGCCAGTATCACACCCTGAAAATATTAGATCTACAATTTCACAACATATCACATTGTGAACTTGTAGATTTGCTGTTCAGTGTGTGACCTGTTGCACGATCAATTATGGATAAGGCAGTATAGTTGGTTAATTGTTATAATTTGCAATAGAGTGGCACTTGGGGATATTCTCTTCATTGTTCTTGACAGCTACTATCCCAAAGTAAGCTAGAACTCATACAGCTGTGGATTTTACAGAGATTCAGGCATCATCTGTCACTTTGAAAACCCCATGCCCTTGTCATTAAATGTCATTGGTAAACACAAGGGATGACTGTGCAATACATTTATAGCTAGTGCTAATGGTCAGTGATTGTATTTCAAGAGGTTAGATTCACCTGATGTAACTGGTCAAGAGAGCTGGAGGAGGTCGGCTATCCCTGGTTTGTGTGAGACTGACTGAACAATACTGAGCCTGAGGAAGATTTTGCATTTACAGTACAAACATGCAGCTTGACCATTAAGAATGTGTTTTTTATTTTATTTTTGTGTGTATTTGTTGTCTTTTCTCTTGCGTGACTGTACATATTTATATTGTGCCTTTAACCTTCATCTGTACACATAATCTTTAAGGGAACTACTTAAAATGTGTTTAATACATTAACATTATCATCATTGTTATGTCAGTATCGTGTTATTATCTGAAGTGTTATTTTACTTTTTTTTACTTCATACTTTGTGCTGCCAAGGCTTATTGTCAGTATATTAGGTTAATTTTGATTTGACTATTGTTTATACCATAATTATTTTCCTGTGAAATTATAATTGCTCAGCAATCATAGTTGTCTGCTTTGAGATGGAACCCCCTCTTGCCTTTTGAAAAGGAAATGGCATTTTTTTTGTTGCTGTGAAATGCTTGTTTCGCTTAGACAATCAATCTGTTGAATATGGTATGTTGAATAAAGTCCACAATATCCTCATATGATGGTGTGTATATCACAGGAAATCTCATGCTAAGTATGATTTTTTTGTTGTTTAGTTCAATGTTGTGCTACCTAAAAAAGTCAAAGGGAAATAGGCCTATTCTGAATTAATCTTTTAGGCGAAGTCAATGCTGTCCTACATTTTATAAAGTTCAGAGACTATATGCAATCTTTACATTGTTTTCAAATAATCATGGGGCTTTGCCTACCTTTATTTTCTCTACTTGCATTTATTTTTTCCTAGTTGCTGTTATACTTTTGTGTCTGCATGTCAGTCTTTCATGTAAACTATGCCATGGCAATGGACATTTGACCATGCAATATTTATGGGTTTTATGCTTTAGATTTCAATGCCAAAAACTGTATTTTTGAAACGTCATGTCTGTTTTTTCCTTTTATTTTCCTTTGTCTTCACCTCATTTTTCACCGAGATATGAGAGCACATATTGTCATATTTGACATGATCCTCTCATTGCTGTCCAAATACTTAGTGATGGAATAGACATCATGTCCCCACTCTTGCTGTTTGGGACCAGAATACTTTATGGTCCAACATGATTTTCCTGTTCAGTGAAGACACAAGACAATGTAAATAAATCATTTGAAAAAGGTTTGACAAATGCATAATTTACTTATTCATTCAAAACAGTCCATCGTGCCATTTATAAAAAAAATACATTCATATGCAGGTCTTGCGATGACGATCGCCATCTCCACCGGTTCTCTTATGGATGTAATTGTATTTAACCACTTAAAACCCAGCATCCTTATTGTGGGGAAAGGCTTTCGCCGAAAATATCCGGTTGACGTGCTGCGACACGTTGAGCTCGTCAATCAGCTATTTTCGGCAAAAGCCTTCTCCACAATAACATAAACCCTGAGGGACTCTGGTCCATATGGGGGTTAAAGGGGGTTAATTTACATTGTAAATTAGTCACAATATCCCGTGAAAGTCCGCAGGGAATCTTGAGAATGTGGGAGGTGACCTGATCATACACATAGTCAATGGTCACCTCACCCCACTTTTCCAAGATGCCCTGCAGACTTTCATGAGATATTGTGACTTATATGGGGCTGTAAGCTTACAGTAAATAGTAATAAAGAAATTGACGGCTTATTGTGTCTGACAACGTGTCGCTGGTTTGATTCCCGATCCCGAATACCTTTGCTGTGTGTCACTCCCAATTTTCCTGTCAGTCTACTGTCCTAGATAGATACCTTTATTATCCCACAGGGGAAATTCAGTTGCCCAGAGGCAGCACAGCAGTTACAAGTTACAGAGACTTAAGAAAAAGAGTACTGTAGTATACAGTCCAAAGAGCAAGCACAAAAAAAGATAAATAAAACAAAGTGTCGAAAGCTATTGCAAAAAGAGAAGAAGACTATATACATAAAGTGACCACGAAACATTCAACGCTCATAAGTGACACGTCACGCACACAAAAAAGCTACTCAAGCATAACTTAGCAAACAGTGCCAAACAAAAGAGTGCACATAACAGTCACTGCTAGTCAATGCAGTCATGCAACACAAGTATCGCACCGCCATATGAACACCGCAATAATACACAGTACAACCAACACAACCCAATAGTGCAGGGCCTGAAAAGAAAAGTGACCAAAGTCAGTGCAAATAAGTCAAGAATATATATATACACAGTATATTTTTTCCTTTTAAAGCAATAATGGGAGCCACAGCAACCCTCTCAATCAATAGTCAATCCTATCAATAAGGACACAAAGCTCCCCCAAAAAACATATCTTAAAAATGAATTAATATAAAGCAGTAAAAAAAAAAAGTACTATAAAACATGAAGCCTTGATGTAAAAAAACAAAGTTGTCACCCAGACTGAATGAACCCTAGGTCAGTAATGATCCTATAGGGTTCATTCAATTTAAACATGTTCTGACACGGCAGAAAGGCATTGTCAGTTGCAGTACGTATGTCACCATATTCAAAACTAATCGCCTCCTTGTATATTACATCTGTCTGTCAACTGACTGACAAGGCTGTGATGCATGACCAGGGGTCATCAACATGTCCATACACGGACAAATGTGACAAGACTTGTCCATGTCCGTGGCACATTTTGTATTTTGGTTATCATGTGTACATAATCTATCCTAAATATTCAAAAATATTATTGGACAGTTATTTTGTATGTCCGTGGCAAAAATAGAATACTGATCAAAATGTCCATCCCAAGCTGGCATGGTGATGACCCCTGTGCATGACCATGTGATATATGTCTGTCCCAGTGTGATGGAACCAATCTGTCAACAGGGTTGTCAGGTGGTGCAGGTCAGCTGTAGAAATTCTCTGCCAGTTTCCTCATTCTTTTATTTTCTTGTTTTTGAGTGATTGTCGATGACCTCATCATGCCATCTGTGATGTGTGGTTCTCTGTCTTCTGTCCCCCTCCGAAAGTCCACTGTATCTTGAGGCTCTTGACTCAAACTGTCTTCGTGCTCAAGCTTAGTGAGCCTGGGATGATGGAACTCATAATATATTACTTTTAGAGAGAGACCAAAGACGTAAAGAGCAATTATGATCAAACTTATTATGATGGCACAATAAGCTGGCAGTTCAAAATACAATTGTTCCCTGTAAATCTGCAAGCACCACAGACCACAAAGCAGCCCAAGATCAATTATCATGTAGATGTGGTAGAGAAGAGACTTGTACCTCGTTTGCCCTTCCATCATATCGAACCAACTGAAATACCAAATTAGGCTTACTGTGGCCCGGAAGAGCCACTGTCCACCAGGACTGTCCATGATGCTAGTCTTTGATCGCCAGGCAAAAAATAAAAAAATCATCCAAGAACATATAAAGTGGGTGAAGATGTAACAGGGCAGTACAGAGGCAAAAAGGGCAATAGCAACAAGACGGGCAATGATGAGTAGCAGGTTCCAGGCAAAGTAGATAAATGAGGAGCAAAGGTTTTGCTTATCCTTTCCAGTCCCTTTCAAGTAGGAGCTCAGAGAACGATGGTACATTGTTAAACCACAGGCGATGGCTGATGCTGATCCGGCTGCCTTTAACACTGAGGAAGAGAGAGGTCAACAATTTGCCTTAATACAGTACATCATGACAAAATAATACTTTGTCCTAGTACCTTGTGTCATGCCCAGTCTGTCACTCACTGAAAATAACTCGTAATCAAAATCAAATCATATGAGGGGTGCGGTGCATTGCTCAAGGGCACATCGTCAGTGCGCAGGTGGTGAACTGGCATCTCTCTTTGGACTGAGCAGCTGACAAGTACTATACACTGTATACTTAAGTTGACATTACTGCAGACCAGTTTGTTTGGTCTAGGAGGAAGCTAATATTTGCTATTCATTTGAGTAGGTATGAAAATCAACTTAAAGGGGACTAGAGAAACTTGCTTGAGGTGTTTTACTGCTCTGTAATTATTTTGTCAGAGTGACAGAGTGGTTGCAGCCTAATATATTCCCTGGAGAAAAGACTGATTCATTAAATAAATTCAAATATGTATCTGTGACTTATTATCCATACCATTTTGTTGACTTGATTACAAGGTATGTAACATTTTTAATGAATTTGTAAATAAACACATGACAACCTTCTGTCTTCTAGCATTTCAAATGGAAGCAACAGTGAACATAGCAGATGTATTATTGTATCATGAAATCAGACCACTATGCTGTAATAAAACTCTTTCAGTGACATCTGCTGACAGTTTTTGGATTCCTAACATAGTCTCACTTTAAAGCATGTACCTACTTGTTAAAGGGTCCAAATGACCTCTCTGCACAATGATGGTGAGCATGAGGGCGAGCTGTGGAGCACTCTCAGAGAATGTCTCTATGAGTCGCAGCATGTTGAGATCATGGGTCAGAGACTCTGCAATGTCCTCAAGGTCCCGCTTCTTTGACATAAATCTGTGTATGGAGACTTCCATTACACAAGCATACCTAAGGAAAGACATTTGAATTAATTAATCTGATGTTTCACATTGCTTCAGCGCCACCAGAATAGTGAGAATTAAAAGAAAATTATGGCATTGTCTGTGATTATTAAGAAACATAATGTAACAGGCAGCACAAATGGCATTTACTTTTAGGGTTGGGTTAGGATTAAGTAATAAGGTTGTAGAATACACCGCACATCTGTAGTTTGAGCCAGTAATGTTTTTGTACGGGTAGTTTCTGTTTCTTATTTGATTTTACCAACTGTAAATACAGAATATGCCAAATGTGTTTAATTTGAATAGAATGATTGTGTTTATGAAACTTTAACTAAAACTATTACTACTATATAATTTGTATTCAGTAACAGACTACATTAAAAAAAATACATTATCTAACCCAACCCTATTTCCTGTAAACAGACAGAGGAATGTCCAGTGAAAAGACATTGGTTGTACATTTTAATCAGTTTTATTCCACTACATCAGCAGTATATCCATCATAGAAAACCCAATTTCCATCATACGACATACGTTGTGAAATTTGAAGTAGGCCTACCATAAATGGAAATACAGCTCATGGCAATTTCAACATACTTTAATAATTATTTAGTAAACAAAGTTTGCACAACCTGAGGTAGACTCCCATCTGAAACACGTGTAGAGCCATGAGAGATGAACGGTTGAGGCAGCGCTCTACTACAAAAGAGTTGTCTTGATACCACAGCCAGCTGAACGTCTGTGTAAGGGCAGAAGAGCCGAGCAAAAACAGCAGCAGGAGCCCCAGGAAAATATAGTCACCTTCATGGTAGAAAGACACAGCTGCCCATATATCCAGTACTATATCAAACAAAAAGAACAGCAGACTTCCAAGCGTAAAGACAAAATCCACCCAAGAGTATGCCATGGTGTCCACAGATCAAACGTTCAGACCTCTCACTTTAAACTATCTGCTGCTAACAGCTATGCATCCGTTTCTCTCTCACTGACATTCATACACTTGCAAGTGCAGACTGAAAGTAAAACAAATAGCCAAGTTCCAGCTTGTTTAAATACACCCCTCCATTCCCACGAACCCGCCCACTGTAACATGAGTTCTTAAAGGAGTAGTTCACCCCCAAAATGACTTTTTTTCTATTGATTACTCATGCCATGGAGAGTAGAGTTCAATAATATTTTTTGGTTTTTGTCACATTCCTAAGGCAAAAATTAGATTCGAGTAAATTTACCCCCATTGATTCCGGATGGGGTTAAATTTATTGTTATCACATTTTTGTCTTAGGAATGCGACACAAAACTAAAAATATTATTGAACTCTAGTCTCCATGGCGTGACTAATCAATAGAAAAAAAGTCATTTTGGGGGTGAACTCCTTTAAAGGCACTTTGCTGTAGTTTACGTTGAACACCTGTAAAACACCTATTGAGTTGATGTCAGGTGTGAAATGTAGGTCTAATGCTCCATCTATATAGGCTACTGTACACAAATCAAAGAAAGGGCTATTTTGTATGTTGATCGAAAGATGTTTTATGAGTTTTATGAACGTGCAGTTTTAGACTATGATGGGATATGATAGTTGAAGTTTCCTGCATAGCAAATGAGGAAAGGCAAAACATATCTGTACTGACCTTGACCCTGGGTTCAGGAGAGTATAGGGCAACTAACCATGTTTACTTACAGTACACTACTAGGCCTATATTTCCGTGGTTAAATGTGATATAAAAAAATGTAAATGGCTAAAATACTGCTGTGCAGTTTTATTCTACACATTGAAATAACATATTTTTATGTATAGAGCCCCGAGGGTTCAACCATATGGGGTTTAAAGGACAACTTTTTACATTGTAAATAAGTCACAATATCCCAAGAAAATGGTAAATGGTGCATTTATATACAGTATAGCACTTTTATCTAAGGCGCTTTACATAGCTTTTGCATTACATTCACCCACCAATGGCAGAGGAAACCATGCAAGGCACCAACCTGCTCACCGGGAGCAACTATGAGTTCAGAGTCTTGCTCAAGGACTCTTCGACATTAACTCGGGGGGAGCCCAGATTCGAACTGGGAACCCTTTGTGCTCTAATGACGGTTTCTCTACCCCTGAGCTATGCCACCCCTGAAAGTCTGCAGGGAATCTTGGGAACGTGAGAGGTGACCTGACCATCAATCTGCCTAACCATTGTCAAAGAAAAAAGAAAAACAGCGCCCTATCTGTTTTGTTCCTTTTCATAGTCTGTTCTTGAGAGATTACCTGACATAGGCTCAAGCCCTACACATGGTCATGTATATAGCCTACTACTGTGTAGTGTGTAGCAGTAGAGTCAATGGTCACCTCACCTCACCCCACATTCCCAAGATACCCGCAGACTTTCATTGGGAGCTAGTAGGCCTACAGTAAATAGTAATAAAGAAATCGCCGGCTTATTGTATCTAAGAATAACATAATTAGCCACTTGTATGTATGCCCACTCAAATAAATAAATTAAATACAAATCGGTAAAATCGCTAAAACAATAGAAAGCAATAAAAAAAATTATAATAATGACATTCATCTTTTCTTTGCTCTATAAGTACTATCTAAAACATAAAACAAAGTTGTCAAGACCAGTTTAAGTGGATAAAGGAAAACTTCCCAGACTGGATGAACCCTAGGTCAGTAATGATCCTAGGGTTCATTCAATTTAAATATGTTCTGACACGTAATAAGAAAGGCAATGTCAGTTACAGTGTCACATTTAAGCACATATTCTAAACTAATTGCCTCCTCCTATATTACATTGGTCTCTGTCATCTGACTGACAAGGCCATGATGCATGACTTCCCATGTGATACTGATATGTCACTGTCCCAGTGTGACAAAACCGATCTGTCAACAGGGTTCAGATGGCGCAGGTCAGCTGTAGAAATTCTCTGCCAGCTTCCTCATTCTTTTATTTTCTCGTTTTTGAGTGATTGTCGATGACCTCATCATGCCATCTGTGATGTGTGTTTCTCTGTCTTCTGTCCCCCTCCGAAAGTCCACTGTATCTTCTCCATCTAAGACTAGAATTTGAGGGTGCTCCACTGTTTCTGACCCTTGGCTCAAACTCTCTTCGTGCTCACGCTTAGCAAGCTTTGGGTGATAGAGCTTATAATATATTCCTTTTAGAGAGAGACCAAAGGAGTAAAGTGCAATTATGATCAAACTTATTATGATGGCATAATAAGCTGGCAGTTCAAAATACAATTGTTCTCTGTAAATCTGCAAGCACCACAGACCACAAAGCAGCCCAAGATCAATTATCATGTAGATGTGGTAGAAAAGCGACGTGTACCTCGTTTGCCCTTCCATCACATTGAACCAACTGAAATACCAAATTAGGCTTACTGTGGCCCGGTAGAGCCACTCTCCACCAGGACTGTCCATGAAGTCGGTCTTTGATCGCCAGGCGAAGAATAAAAAAATCATCCAAGAACATAGAAAGTGGGTGAATATGTAACAGGGCAGTACAGAGGCAAAAAGGGCAATAGCAACAAGACGGGCAATGATGAGTAGCAGGTTCCAGGCAAAGTAGATAAATGAGGAGCAAAGGTTTTGCTTATCCTTTTCAGTCAAGAAGGAGCGAAGAGAACGATGGTACATTGTTAAACCACAGGCGATGGCTGATGCTGAACCGGCTGCCTTCAACACTGAGGAAGAGAGAGGTCATTATAGAGAAGCCAACAATTTGCCTTCATACATTATGACAAATAATACTTTGTCCTAGTACCTTGTGTCATGCCCTGTCACTCACTGAAAATAACTCGTAATCAAAATCAAATCATATGAGGGGTGCGGTGCATTGCTCAAGGGAACATTGACAATGCCCAGGAGTGAACTGGCATCTCTCCTTGGACTGAGCTGCTGACTACGACGCACTGACTGTATACTTGACATGCAGACCATTTTCCAAAACATAGTGTGGTTTGTTTGGTCTAGGAGGAAGCTAACATTTGCCATTTATTTGATATAATGTATGAAACCCAACTTCCAGGGAACTAGAAACTAGCTTGAGGTGTTTTATCGCTCTGTAATTATTTTGTCAAGGTGACGTTATGGTTGGAGCCGAATATATTCCCCAAGGGAAAAGATTGATTTATGAAATATATTATTTAAAATATGTGTCTGTGACTTATTAACCATGTGGGACTTGTGGGACCCAAATTCCAAATCTGTTATCTTAAATTCTGACCACAATAATAAAACTATCTTTCAATGACATCTCTCAAAGGATGTAACTTGGATGTAAGTCATGTGTTTGTAATGTAGACTATCATCATGTTTTTGGATTCCTATAGTCTCAGTATTTAAGGCATGTACCTACTTGTTAAAGGGTCCAAATCACCTCTCTGGACAATGATAGTGAGCATGAGGGCGAGCTGTGGAGCACTCTCAGAGAATGTCTCAATGAGTCGCAGCATGCTGAGATCATGAGTCAGAAACACTGCAATACCCTCAGGGTCAAGCTTCTTTGTCCTAAAGCTCCGTATGGAGACTTCCATTACACAAGCATACCTAAAGAAGACATTTGTATGAATTAGTCTGATAATCTGATGTTTAACTTAAAGGATAGACCTTATTCACACCGCAGCCATCTTGGATCACATGACCACATGGGGTAGCAACACATCTGAACCTGCATTACAAATTATTGTAAACAATCGAGCGATTGTCTCAAAATATTGTTTTTATCCTTTTTCTTTGACCAAATTGACAAACCGGCAATATGATGGCAGAGCAAGCACTGCAGATACAGTAGCAATTGGTACACAGTAATGTTGCAACCTAACGTACCTTGAATATCGTAGATGTACCATTCAATCCAGTTACTGTAGCCCTTCTTTTGAATCCCATGGGGGTGTTGACCTTTTGTCTGCCCATTTGTACGTTTTTCAAAGAAATTGGTTGAAAATAACTAATATTTTGGGACCATCACAACATTATTTACAATGATTTGTAATGCAGGCCCAGATGTTTTGCCACCCCATGTGGTCATGTGATTCAAGATGGCTGCGGTGTGAATAAGGTCTATAGATTACTCATGCCATGGAGACTTGAGTTAAATAATATTTTTAGTTTATTGTTGCAGACCAAACTTTGATTGCAATAAATGTTGCATTTGGGTCCCAATCCGGAATCAATGGGGTTAAATTTGCCATAATATTTGAACTCAAGTCTCCATGGTGTGAGTAATCAATAGTAAAAAGGTCATTACCACCAGAATAGCAAGGGGTAAAAAAGACAGGTGGCACATGACATGGCATATGAGAGTATATCATCTTTTCGAGATATTTTCTGTGAATATTAAGCATAAGTATTAAACATAATGTAGCAGGCAACACAAATGTTATTTACGTTTAGCGTTGGTAAGTAATTAGATTGCAGAATACACAGCATACAATACACATCCACTACACTAACATGCCATTTGTGTTTCAGTAACAGACTACATTAAAAAAAGATTATCTGACCGAACCCTTTTTACTATAAATAGAGTAAGGAATGTCAGGAACCCAGTGGGAAAAGATTTGGTTGTACATTTTAATCACTTTTTGTCCACTACACCAGTAGTATATCCAACATAGCAAACCCAATTTCCCTCATACATTTGTGAAAACAAAGTGCCATACATGGAAATACAGCTCATGGCAATTTCAACATACTAAATACTTTAGCAAACAAAGTTTGCACAACCTGAGGTAGACTCCCATCTGAAACACGTGTAGAGCCATGAGAGATGAGCGGTTGAGGCAGCGCTCTACTACAAAAGAGTTTGTTTTGAAGTTGTCTTGATACCACAGCCAGCTGAACGTCTGTGTAAGGGCTGAAGAGCCGAGCAAAAACAGCAGCAGGAGCCCCAGGAAAATATAGTCCCCTTCGTGGTAAAAAGACACAACTGCCCATATATCCAGTACTATATCAAACAAAAAGAACAGCAGACCTCCAAACGTAAAGACAAAATCCACCCAAGAGTACTTAAAGGTGTCATCCTCCATGGTGTGTCCACAGATCAAACTTTAAGACCTCTCGCATTAAACTATCTGCTGTAAGCAGCTGTGTGCGACTGTGCGTGGGCCTTCTGTCAAACGCAAACGGAAAGTAAAGCAAATAGCCAAGGTCCAGTTTGTTTAAACACACCCCTCCTCCATTCCCATGAACCCGCCCACTGTAACATGAGTTCTTAAAGGCACTTTGCTGTAGTTAGAGTTGATGTCATGTGTGAAATGTACCTGTGTAATGCTCCATCTATAGGCCTATACTATACACAAATCAAAGAAATTGCTTTTTTTGTATGTTGATCTGTTTTATGAGTTTCATGAACGTGCAGTTTTAGAACAGACTAAGATGGGATATGATAGCTGAAGTTTCCTGCATAGCAAATGAGGAAAGGCAAAACATATCTGTACTGACCTTGACCCTGGGTTCAGGAGAGTATAGGGCAACTAACCAGGTTTACTTACAGTACACTACTAGGCCTACTATTTGCATTGTTAAATGTGATATAAAAAACAGTAAATGCCTATAATACTGCTGTGCAGTTTTATTCTACACACTGAAAGAACACATTTCTAGAGTGTGAACCTTTGAACTGATACTCAAGTAAATAAACTGTGAACCTTAACTGACACTCAAGTAATGGTTTTGCAACCAGTGGCATATTCAAACAGGCAGAGTATGTACAATGAGACATCATCATTTGGGGAATATTTTCAGTTTGGAAAAATGTATTTAGCATGCCACTTTTGGAATCCACCAGACACTGTCACACTATAACGTTCGCCGGACACAAATGAACAAAGGGCTATCAGGAAGCATTTATCAGGACAGGAAAGGAGTTCCTTTCCTTACCTGATATCTGCTTCCGTTGGCCACTTTATGGCATAGTTCAAAAATGGCTGCTTGAAAGACATGGAAAGACATGCTTCATTTGAACTGAAAATAATACATCCAAGTGTCATAAAGATAAATACCAAACATATTTGTGTACCAAAATAAATGATTGGCACAGCAAGCTAATATAAATAGTCAAGTCTGATGATAGAGCCTACCAGGTAGACTGTACATTCATTGTTCTCTGAAAAGGTAAACAAATTTAAGATTTAACACATCATCGAAAAATACACAAATGCTGTTTTTATGCAGCAGGATCTAAGTAAGGCCATGTGCACTACAAGAGTACATTTATATAATGTAAAAATAAAACATAGCCATGTACAAACAACAAATTATAAGATTTGTACAACATATATACTTCTGTATAATAAACGTATCAAATAACCACAGCTTCTGTGTCTGTAAATTGGTTTAGAACACATTTAACCTCTAAATATCATGAAAATACAGCATAAAGGACAAGAAAGGTTACACAAGACAGTTTGTAAAACTGTCTGCAGCCTTGAAGTAGTAGTGCATGGTTTGGTCTGACACATTCAGTTTATACAACGTTGCTGGCCTCACGCCTCTTTGTCTTATCAAGAGTCCTTGTAACATTGTCCGACTCCTCAGAGTAAAAATGAGTGGCAAGATCTGCCATCCTCTTGTTGAACAGCTGGGAAGCCAGGGAATCATCCTGGAGTGGAAAGGCTCTGAAGACAACGTCTCCATCAGGTAACTCTTTGCCCAGTTCAGGTTCTCTCACCGGAGGCCTCCACAGCTTAGGGTGGAAGCAGCAGTAGTAGACGGCTTTGAAGACCAGTCCGAGGAGGTAGGTGACTGGCAGAGCAATGAGCAGGATGAGGGCATAGCATTGTGTCAGAACTGGGTCCCTGTAGCACCACCAAGTGGCAAGCAGGATCCCTCCATCCATAGTCATAAATGAATGGTAAATGATGCTCCTGCCTCGAGTATTCCCCTCTGCCACGTTGAACCAGCTGAAGTACCAGATGAGGCCGATGGTAGCTCGGTAGAGCCACTCCCCTGTAGCGCTGTCCATGAAGTATGTGTTCTGACGCCAGGCCCAGAGCACAAAAACAGGCCACAGCAGGAGGAAGTGGGCAGCGATGTAGCTGGGCAGGACAGAGGCGAAGAGGGCAATTGCTGCCACGCGTGGGGCAATCAGCAGCAGGTTCCACAGGAAATAGACCATGGAGGAGCCCCAGCCCTGCTTAGCCTTGTCTGGGAGGAAGGAACGCAGGGAGCGGTGATAGTCCACTACCATCCAGGCTATGGAAGTGGTTGATGCAGCAACACTCACACCTACAAAATGACAGTTGAGCCATAAGGTTTAAACAGGGGGCGAGCAATGCCTTTAAGATCAGCTATTTGAACCCAAACATCCACCCAGCACAGCAGCACTAATTAACACAGGCAGCATCTGTAGCCCAGCCCAGGTGTATTATCCGTTCATTACGTAACTACTACTTTCACAGCTAACGAGACGAGACAGCAAGGAGTAATGAGAGTACGTTCGGGAAAAGACGACGTGATGAGACAAAAGAGAAAAGACATACAATGCCCATGCAGAATGAGAAGAGAATTATTCTTCGTCATGTTGAATGAAAAAACGATTTGACAGTAGAAAAGACAGCAAAGACAGCAGGAACTGAAATGTCAACCATATGTGCACTGTTTACATGAAACTGGATCAAGTGCTGTTTACTCAGGCTTTTGAAAAATTGTGTTTATTTTTGTATTGTTAAGCGTCCTTGGGTTTTTGAAAGGCGCTATATAAAGTCAAGTTATTATTAATATTATTAATAAGGTTTTTGCTTTTTTCAGAATGATACACACACACACACACACACACACACACACACACACACACACACACACACACACACACACACACACACATACTGTATATATATACACACACATATATACCGTATACATACATATGGGCTTGAAGCATTCCCCAGAACCATATGATCATCATGATTCATACTCTTCAACACTACACTCCTTTTGGTCCTTAGCATTACACCCACAAGCCAAGTGTGAAGTCAATCAGATGAGTGGTTGCGGTTCTCGAGATATGCAAAGGACAGACAGACATACAGAGATTCCTGGAATTTAGCAGCCTACAGTATGAGATGTAAAACCAGTGGCGCTTTTCACTTTCTGGTGATGGTAGATCTCACCAAAGCAAAGTATATTTTATGCCTCAAAAGGTTACCCAGTATCCCTGCTTTACACAATTGAGGAAGCGGATATAACTGTCTTTGTTGTGTTAGTTACCCCATTAGGAAACAAGCAGTGGTTTTCAAACAACACTGACACTTCTATATTGTTTTGTCTTATCTTTAAACCATACTTCTGCTTTTGGGGGGGAAAGCGGAAGATACTTACATTGTACAGTCCAGGCCTTGTTGGTGTGAAGCATGATATAGATCATGAGAGTAAGTTGAGGAGCGCTCTCACAGAAGGTCTCAATGAGCCGGAGCATGCTCAGGTCATGTATGAGGTACACAGCATACTCTGAGCCCTGCTCCTTCCGCCACCAAACCCGGAAGCCTTGCCATATGGCAGAGATGTGCCTGCATGGATAGTGTAAGAGAAAAGCTGTGTTAATTCCATTTATCGACTCAGGAAGTAATAAAGGATATACATGATCTTAAACCGCACGTATTCCCCTCGCAAATTGCCTCTATCTAATCAAACCTGTCAGCTTTCTTCATATTACAATAGGCTATAATTATGTACTCTATTGTGGCACTACATATCTTTTCAACCAAAGCCGAAGATTAGCTGCACCTGTCAAATGCCATTAGATGCATGTCTGAGCTGATATGTGTCAAGTTCAGGTTTCACACGACAGACAGACAGACCAAACAAGATGTAGAGTAAATATAGTCATTTAAAGTTAGACATCATGGATCGGTTATTTGCAATGCATCATGTCAGTGACCTAACCAGTTCCCTTGATGTTCTATAGCCTATCATAAGAAATCAGTGTCAGTTAAATCACAAGGAGGTTACAACTACTATCACATCCATAGCAAATAAGAACATGACATAATAAAATCACATTTGCATAGCTCAATCATGAAACCCTCAACCTGGACCTTTGGGCATAAGGGATAAAGTTTGATAGTACTAGTGTTCACTTTTATACTGTATAATGTTAACTTTTAGCTTTATCCAATCAGATCATTGGTTCTGCAAGTGGGGTGCATTTAACAACAAAGCACTGATCATCACTGCCTTGTTTACAAAATGACGAAAAGCAATATATTATATATCGCCAACGTAACCTGCAAAAGAAGCCAAGCTGGAACACATGCAGAAAGCAGGAGAGCTTCAGTCGGTCTCCAAAGAGGAGCACGGTCCCCGGTGTCTCGAAGCCCTCCAGCTCGCGGTCGTACTTGAGCCAGAACCAGCTGAACATCTGGACCACGACGGAGGACAGCGCCATGAGGCCGACCAGCACCCCGAACCACAGCACGTCCCCGCGGCAGTAGAACTCCGCGGCGACCCACACGTCCGCGCCCCAGTCGAAGAGGAAGGTGCACACCCCGATCACAGAGAAGGCGAAGTCGAGCCAGGAGTACTTGGAGAAAGTTGGATACTCCTCCATTCTGTTGTTTCATAAAAGTTTACTTTATTATAGCGGCCTGAATGACCGAGCTACCTGTTAACATGAGCTAACATGATTAGCTAATCCCACCGCTCGCTCGCTCGTGTGTGTACCGCTATCTTTCCATGCGACTTTCTTCATCAGCCCATCAGGGGGGGAATAACTTACATTTCTTCATGTTTGACAGACAATCTATTACGCGTTTAAATACATTGCCATGTGTCGAGTATTCTACTTGTTTAACTGTGATAAATGTATTCAAATATTAGTATGCTACACACGAGACGTGAACAGGCAGGCATATGCTATGTTTTTGTATTCCGGCGGTCGGTTGAACAACAATGAACAACTCAACTACTACTGACCCTAGAGACACGACGACACACAGTTAGTGGCTAGCTAGTCCCTCCCACATCTATTACTGCTGTCCATGATGATACCGTTATAACAGGCGTTATAACAGTGGTGTAAAGTAGGCAGCCGGCCTAACTAACTACATTTACTCAAGTAATGGTTATGTACACCCAAAAAACTGATTCAACCCCCCTATAAATGTGACACATATAAATTATGTTTGCTTTATTTAATTACTTCACTTCAAGGCATAAGCATATACATTTAATTGATATAACTCAAATATTATTAATAGTGCCAGATGTGATACATTTACATTATGTTGGCTTTATTTAAATGTATTTAATTATAATATATGCAAATGTATTGAATTGATGTAACTGAACAAATATTAATCGTGCTTACCTTAAATATATACATTTACAATATATGCATTTTTATTAAATTGTTCCAACTCAAATGTAATTAATAGTGCTTATACAAAATCTATTCATTTAACATTATGCATTTATATTACATTCATGTAACTCAAATCTTAGTAATGGAATTTAAAAACACATTGAAAATGAGTTCCAATGAAAACTCCCAGAGTCCCATAAACCACGCCTCTCACCAATTTTATTGAGTAGTTTTTAAGGCTGAAATCATTCTGAGAATATTGTTTGAATCCAACTCAATTTTATTAAGTACATTTTACAGATCTGAGAAGTGACTCCAGCCCTTTCCCTTGATTGGTCAAATAAGTTGGTCACATGTTATGCAAAGCATGCTGGGAACAGCATTTTTCTAGGTTTTCAGGGAAATGTTTAAGCTTTCGGGAGCTAAAAATGCTAAATGTATCATATCAATGTGTCTGCCTTGGCAAGATATGTCAGAATTTGATTTGTCAGTATTTGAGCCTAAACCCTAACCCTAACTGCTAGGCTGCTAGTTTAAGCTTGAGCTCCCTCCCCATGCTAGGCGAAGAAGAGAAGAACTCATGGTAACTTTGAGGTTATTGCGTTGGTTTTCTCTTAAATGTTCTGATTATTCAATAATCACTGCTATTGCATATATCCATTATGCATCTGTATGTTGATATTGTAAAACTTGAAACAAATCATCCAGAAGAAAACCTGAAACCGAACTCTTCTTATGTAAATGTAAAAGTATTTTATTTATCTTAGCTTAATTCCATAAAAATGAGTTGAACCAACACATTTACGTTAACATTTGTTTGAGTTGGACAAACGTAAATTAATTAAGTTCATATAATTAACTTGGCTTAAGTTAATGAAAATGAGTTGGACTAATTGAACAACATGCATTGCATTGAATGTAGATTTGACTTGGGACTACATATATCCCATATATAAATTTACTCATATAAAATGGGTGGAAAAGTTTCACACATTTAAAATGTGTTCAACTGAGAGATTATTTTTTTGGGTGTAGACTACTTAAAGTTGCACTCCACACATCTAAAGTGTGGTTTATTATCAGAAAAACGAATCTCTGATCAATAAACCTACATGGTAATAATTTTCCCCACCCCTAGCTAATGTCCCTAAATTAACTTTATGGGATCTCAAGCTTTTCCATATCTCACAGTGGTTCTGTGGCGTGGAGTGGAATCGGAATCTTACCTAAGTTATGAATGAATTGCAGTGTAAATGTTTTGATATCATTTGTTTAAGATGCATATGATATTACTGTCATTCTATGTTATATGAGTTAAAAAGGACCACAAACGAACACAAAAGCTTTTTGGGGGTATCCTTTTAGTTGACCATGTACCAGTGAAGTGTACTGTCATGAAACTGTACCTTTACCCGTGCCAACAAAAGCTCCCAACCGCACCCAATGGATAGCTTTGTGTGTCTCATGCCCTGTCCCCCTATCCCGTCCAGCATAAATAGCTGCAATGCCAATGGGTGACCAGAAGTACTGTACTATAAACTACTGACAGACAGGAACAGATTGAGAAGGGCACTGTTGTGCAGACTAGACACAGACGCACGCACGCACGCACGCACGCACGCACGCACGTGTACTGTCATGAAACTGTACCTTTACCCGTGCCAACAAAAGCTCCCAACTGCACCCAATGGATAGCTTTGTGTGTCTCATGCCCTGTCCCCCTGTCCCGTCCAGCATGAATAGCTGCAATGCCAATGGGTGACCAGAAGTACTGTACTATAAACTACTGACAGACAGGAACAGATTGAGAAGGGCACTGTTGTGCAGACTAGACACAGACGCACGCACGCACGCACGCACGCACGCACGCACGCACGCACGCACGCACGCACGCACGCACGCACGCACGCACGCACGCACGCACGCACGCACGCACGCACGCACGCACGCACGCACGCACGCACGCACACACACACACACACACACACACACACACACACACACACACACACACACACACACACACACACACACACACACACAGGGTATAGCTGCTCAAATTCACCGCCTCACTTCGAACTGAGGTTTGATTTTTTTGCTTTCAAAGCCCCCTGTCTGTGAAAGCAGGTTTTGACACTCAAAATCTACTAGATGCTTTAGAGAAGAGTGCTAAAAACCAGCAGGATTTTCGTAGATAAGCTTCAAAAACATGTAAAAAAAACACAAAAAAAACATGATTTGGCCAGAGTCCGCCTTTAAGTAGAATTTAGGTAGGCTATTTGTAGGCCCTATACTTTACTTGAGTATTTCCACATCTACTTCAACTCGACTATCCAAATATTGTACGTTTTTTTTACATTTATTTGAAAACTTTAGTTAGGCCTACTTTGCAGCCTATATCCACCTGTTTCCGCGGGAGTTTACTGGAGATTATTTGGACCTGTTTGCACCACACTTCCGGTTTAACAGCAGACATACAAGCTCACGTCGCGTCGCAGATGCAGCCTGTTGTGAGCTTGCAAATCACACTCGGCTGCGGCGCCGGAAGCTCGGTACAGCGTCTGCGCAATGCACTATGGGGCGTTGGAAACTTGTGGATAGGTATAAAGTATAGCCTAATATTATAAAACATACATTAACCACTTTAGCCTTATTTTATACCTTGGCTATTTGAAAATAGCCGATCTACAAGCTCACAACACGTTGCATCGCGACATGTTGCTTGTAGATCTGCTATTTTCAAACATTTTCTACTTTTTCTTTTGGTGCTTTAAGTACATTTTGATGCCAACACTATTAATTTTTAGTTTGAATCCCGACTTTAACTTGTCTTTTTTTATATATAGCAGTAGCCTATTGATACTTTTCGACAAAACAGAATAGGCCTAATAAATAGCCTAACATAAAATGATCAACACAAAATCCACAGCAATCATGTGTCAGATTGTTTGTGGATAATGTTTATCTGCTTAAATACAAAACTAAACTCTTCTTCTCCATCCAACATGGCTTTGGACTGTCCTGCGGTCTGGGGGACTTGTTTCCATTGTGGTCCTATATGTATTCAATTCATAAACATAGCCTAAAAATAACACCAAAATAGGCCTGCGAACAATACATGAACAAAGTTTTTTTTTTTAAATGAATGTTTGTTTATATGTTTATGTATAGTTTCTGCTGCTTATATAGCTGTTAAGGTGAGGCACTGAGGGTTGGGCATAGTGTTTGAAATAGTTTTTGTGAACTTGAAGTTAGGAAAGGTCAGGAATTTAGGCGCCACCTTGGCGACACACCAAAAGAAGAGGGAGACTCGCATTGCACAAAGCCACTCCTAAAAATAACACCAACATAAAATATACAAACAATACTTGTAGTACAACATAGAAAAAGGGGGCAATGAATGTTTGTTCATGTTTATGCAATTTATGTGTGGTTATAGGGTTGTTTAAGGTTATATCTGTCTCCTTTCAAGTGGATGGTAAGATACAGATAAAAATATCTGTTACAGATATTTTGTATATCTTATTATCCACTTGAATGGAGACAGATATTTTGTATCTGTTTATCTGGCCCAGTGGGAATGGGCCCATATGATATGGCATAGAGGGCCCTGGGCATAGTGTTTGGGAGGTTAAGGTTAAGACATATTTTGTTGTGAACTTGAAGTTATGAAAGGTCAAGGGAGGGTTTTAGGCGCCACCTTGGCGACACACCAAAAGAAGCACAAAGCCACTCCCATCCATATAACTCACGTGTCTGGTCTGTGTGCCTCATGCTGAGCGCTCACTCATTCACCGCCTCCTCCTGTCTGTCTGTGTGATTGTGAGACGGACAGCACAGCCACACACACACACAAAGCAGGGACATGTCGAGAGTATACATCGGAAGATTGAGCTACCGAGCCAGGGAAAAGGACGTCGAGAAGTTCTTCAAAGGCTATGGGAAGATACTGGAGGTCGACCTGAAAAACGGGTAAAGGTTAAAATAACGTGTAATATTGGAGCAATGTTTAACGGTGTAACGTAGGCCGCGGCATGTGGGGCCTTTTTCCACTGCAGGCCCCTCGCGCCACAGGCTTAATGTATACCTTATCGCACGAGTCTTTGCTTCGACAAAACTTTGCATTTTCAACCATTCGTTGTCTTTTTGACGCTTAGCAGTTGAAAATAGGGCCATATTTGCCCCACAAATGCAGTTTGTTGTTGCGCAAAAGGCTAGCGCGACGATGCATAATTTAACCAACAAGCTTGCTTAACCCTAGTTGGTGTGGGAGAAAGAAAGTTGACGCCTCAAAGCGATTTGGTGCAAATAACATTACTTTTACGTTGGTAGTGTAAACTGTAGAAAATCCCGCACATTCGCATTTCGCACATTTAGTGAGTGGCATTTTATTTTACTAAAGACAGACTGAGACTGGGACAGTTGACCGGTGGTTACACGGCTAATGCTACCAGCATGCTAATGATGTAGTTGCTAGCCATAGGTTGCTAGCTACTTGCTACTGCTAGCCTGCTGCTGCTGTTTCCTGATGATACGTGGCCATGTTGTTGTACAGCACTGTTTGGGTCGGGACTCGCGACCCATTTGTGGGTTACAGACAGATTTTCGTGGGTGCCTCATGTTTTGTTCCCTACGTTTTGTTTATTAATTATTATTCAAAAATATTTTCATAAAACATTTAATATATTTTTTAACAATTCATTTTTTCCCAGTGATTTCACTAAGAAATAAAAAAAAATCTAAGAACACAAATGTTTCAGAAGTAGAGAAAATAGCGTAGATCTGCTGTTTACACTAGTTTTGGTCCCGGGCAAATGTCTAATTTCTCTTTGGGGTCTTGAGTTCAAAAGTTTGGGAACCACTGATGTACAGCCAGCATGCAACAACAAAGAACAGTCAGGATACAAAGACAAGCGTGCGTGGCTACATTTAACACGCAGAACACTAGCTAGTTGACTGTAATGAAACCCCTTTTAGTCATTTCACCATGATTATGGTATCAATTATAGTTTCCTTATTAATTTCCCCCCAAAATAGTAGATTTACGAGGATATATCTATTTAAAGCCCGTATCAGAGTCGGGTCCGCGGTGGAGTGCCGTGTAGTCTTTTTGAGCGTTAACGTTGTAGTTTTATGACTCAAAAAGACTACACGGCACTAAGACCCGACTCTGATACAGGCTTAAGTCGCCAAAAATGAGGGTCGTGAGGATGGAATGGTTAACAAACGACGCAAAAAACCCACAAACGATATAGAAGGTTGGTTACTAGTGAAGCGTAGTTACCCTTTTGTTCACTGTATTTACAGTATGTTGGCGGACTATGCCGTTTTTTCGGATGAAATTGGAACATGGACTGTCTAGTTCAGAGTCAGACACATAATTATGATTTCTCATTTTCAGTGTATTTACTCATAGTTCGGGGGTCTCTACACATACTAACAAAAGTGACACTTGGAAACTGCATATACAGGGGTCTTCAACGTTTTCAAACAAAGGACCCCCTTAGTTGAGAGAGAGATGAAGCAGGGACCCCCACAATCTGTTCATAGATTCAATATAGTTTTATTGTTTGACAGCACGATCATTAGTGTATTTTGGATTCATGTTAATGTGTGTTTTCAAATATCTACCCACTTGAACGTTAAATAAACTTGACCTTTCACTCTGTAATTAATCTGCTCTTTTTCGTTGTGAGCTTATAGATGGGGAAAAGAGCAGATCTTTGGCTAAAGTTATCAGAATATGGACGCTAGGGTTCAAGTGGCTAATATAGAAAAGGGGAGTTTCTATCACATATTGCAGGTTTGGAGATTTAAAGGACTCCCTCTAGTAACTCTTAGGACCCCCTAGGGGTCCCAGACTCCCTGTTGAAGACTCCTGCACTACACTGTTGTTATTCTGCATTTATTAACATGTAGCTTTTGTCATCATTCTCTTATCTTGAAGGTATGGGTTTGTCGAATTTGATGACCCCCGTGATGCAGATGATGCCGTGGACGACCTCAATGGGAAAGACCTGTGTGGAGAGAGGGTTATAGTGGAGCACACCAAGGGACCACGGCGAGATGGAGGCTATGGTGGTGGTGGCGGAGGAGGAGGGGGTGGTGGTGGTGGAGGGGGCGGAGGAGGAGGAGGCGGAAGAAGTAAGTTCTCATTAAAATGTCACTTTTGTGGATTTGGGAATCAATGTGATTGTGGAGGGCTTTTCATCCACAATAGAGAATCACTGTTAAATCACATTTCTTGCATGAATTTTTATGCTTGTCCTTGGTGGCTGATGTGCATTCAATTCATATCGTACTGTTTTGAAGGTGTATATTTGGGAAATCATAACATTTTTTTTACCATACCTATCTAAAGCTTCGTACACACCGCCGGCGAATTGGCGAATAGCGAATTAGCGTATAATTCGCCTTTTTTTAAAACCTTATAAAGTCAATGGAAGCATCCACACCAAACGCGAATTTCGAAAAAGCGAAAAGGCGTCTGTTTTTTATTCGCCCTTGTGTCGAATTTAGCTTACGTTCAAAGGCGAATTCCTCTCTCTCTCTGTATCAAAGTAAGCTCACTCTACCCTATTTCAAGAGAGAGAGAGAGAATGGTGGAGGGACCTTCACGTTACATTGAGGCCGAGGGGAACAGTGTCTTTCTCCTTTTCCGTGTCTCGTCTGCGTGGCTGCTTGGGAAAAGTAGCCTACTCGAATGTCTTATTACTGGTAAAAGCATGGTTTATGTGTTTGTTATTGTAGGCTACTGTATATCTGCAAAAAGACTAATGTTTTAAAATAAATCGCTGGGTATTAAATAGCCTACAATAGGATCCGAAATGAGTGGATTAGAAGGAAAGTACTGGAAATTCGACTCAAGTACAAATACCTACAAGTACAGGCTACTCAAGTAAATGTAGGCTACTTTTAGTTACTTTACACTGACTTTCTTTTTTTACAGACCGAAACCCGTGACATGTTGTCCCGAAATCCTTTTATTTCCGAGAGACCCGACTATTTAATCATTATTAAAACCCTCTTTCATGTAACTCACTGCAGCCGTGCAGCGTGCGCTGTTAACCGATTGACAGGCAGAAGGAGTCTACCAAGGAATCTATAATATTAAGATCGAAACAAAAGCCAGAGATTAAAAGGAATACTTTTAGGCTATTTTCTAACTACAGGGAGTAAAGTCATGGTTTAACTTGTACGCGGCTTTCTCATCATCCTGGCAGCAGGCTACGCATCACGCATGCATTACGCACGCACCATCTTTTCCCCCTGCTGTTTAAACTGATCCCAGACCAGCATTATCATCTCTCTGTTACACAGCCATTCATCTCGCTGCCTCACGGCTTACAGACCATGATCCTAGGTCAGGCCAGCCTAAACACAGCCCACACGTTAAACAGAACTCCACTTGTTCGTTCCTTATAGCGCACGCCAGCGCGCACACACATACATTGATTGATTGCTTTACAGTTTGCATAAAAAAGCAGAAAGTACACACACAGTACGGGTCCTCTTGGGTCCTCTCGGGTAATACACATAATGATTGGCAGCCCCGTATTCCGAGGGTGATGCCTGCGGTCATTCCGACCCGGCTATGATAAAACACTGACCGACCCTGTCTACTCTGCCCCGGCCGGAGCTGAGGGGAGGGGAACGGAGAACGCGTGTTGTCCTTTCTCCTGTGGCTATGCAGGGCTGCAGGCAGATATCGCCCCCTCGTTTTTAGGCGAATTAAGCGTATATTATACGCATATTCGCGTCGCTTTTTGGTGTGTATGGAAAAGGGCGAATGGCGAATTCTTCGCCTTTTTGGTTCGCTTTTTCACGTCGCTTTCGCTAATTCGCCGGTCTGGACAGAGCTTTAGCCTTTGGTACAACACACATTATTCACTGTAAATTTGAAAAGCGTCTCCACTTTAAGTGCTTCAGTATTTTGCATAATTCAGCCTTTAACTCAGTTTCTGTTGATTGAATTAGCATACAGGTGTGGCAAAGCTTTCAGATAGGGCCCCAACTAAACTATAGATTCAATTTATCTACCCTTTCTTTCAAATGTATCCAGTGTAAATGTGTACAACTGTGCAGTATTTCATAGCACTTGAAAGTAAGGATGCACCGAGATATCTATACACACATTATTTGGTGCAAGACATTTCAAATATTGATGACTGTTGTCTTCAAGTAGTTTATGTGTCGCCTATCTGTCAAATTACATACTTTGCACCAAGTCCATCTCGGCTGATACTGATTATCGGCGCCGGATACTGATTGTCATCTGATATATCAGTGCATCCCTACTTGAAAGGGAATGGTGGGAGGTCAAATTAGACTGTTTCAGTTGATGGTGACTTTTGTGTGCACCAGAGCCACCAATGACTTGAAATTATCCTGGGATTCCTTATATTTGGTCTCTCAGTGAAATTAATAATCTAGGACCATATAGTGTTTTGGATGTGGAAATGTACATACTTGCTGATGGTTAGAAAAATGTCTTGATTTAAATATAAAACTGTTAATTTACTTTTAATTGTGATGAAGTATATTGTAATCTGTTACTGTGTTTTGTTCAGGATTTTTTATTTTGTTTAAAATGAATGTCAATATAAAGGTAAAGATTTAACAAAGAACCTCAATGTTTTAATTGAAAGAGTCCTTTGCTGACTGCCTGCCCCTATTGCTGGCCATGGTGTCCCCTTTCCAAGAGTGTGGTTTGACCATTCTGGGCCCCTGGGCAGACCAAAAAAGGGAGCCATTGTGAATGAAGACCGCTTTTCCCATTAGGCCCAGGCCGGGTGGTGAGGATACCATGGGGTTAGGAAAACAGATGTGGGTTCAGCTCTTATAGGTGCCTGAAAAAAGAACTTGTTCTTATGAAAAAGTGAAATGTTTAGTAGATGTGGTAGTTTAGAAAGTTCTTTAGTTCACCGTAAGTACTTCTTCAGCCATTGTTTAAATAATTTGTCTTACTTACTCTGTTTTAAATTAGTGCAGGGTTGTTTTGTCAATGCTACCAAATTTAATCAATATAAATTGTTGGCCATAGGCCTTAATGTTGTTCATAATTAAAAGGTTTCGTCGTCTAATAGAAAAGATGAGCTAGTCTTAAATTGTAATGAGTTTTGTTTTTTATTTATTTTTTATTTCACATTTTTAGTTAGCTCTCTATAATCTTTATTTTCCCCCTTTTT
The DNA here is from genome assembly GCF_963921795.1 of Nannobrachium achirus. Classification (NCBI taxonomy): domain Eukaryota; kingdom Metazoa; phylum Chordata; class Actinopteri; order Myctophiformes; family Myctophidae; genus Nannobrachium; species Nannobrachium achirus. The sequence continues at coordinate 30,051,340 of NC_137819.1, forward strand.
TGTTTGCTTTCCCCCAAATTTATATGGACATTGTTTTCTAGTGTCTAGTTTGGAGTGTAGTATTGTAGCCATGTCTTGGTTGGTCTCATGTCCTAATTTTTTCTGGACTTCCTTCTTTAACTTGAAAAGGTGGATATGGGCGTGGAGGAAGGGACAGATACGGCCCACCTACACGGACAGATTATCGCCTCATTGTTGAGAACCTTTCTAGTCGCTGCAGCTGGCAAGATTTGAAGGTATGTGGACGAGTCTATAATCATGTTATTTTCTAAAGCTTCTTAGGTTAAGCAGTAGTTTGGAGTTGGACATCACTGATGATTAATTGCATTAAGATGGACTTCATAAAAAATGCTTACCTTCATTTAAAATTATAGAATAGATTTGTCTATTAACAATAGATTATACTCGTCTAATGCTTGTTTTCGTCACTCATTAGGACTATATGAGACAGGCAGGGGAGGTGACATACGCTGACACCAACAAGGGCCGTAGGAATGAGGGGGTCATAGAGTTCAGGCTGTATGCTGACATGAAGAGGGCCCTGGAGAAGCTGGATGGCACAGAGGTGAACGGCAGAAAGATCCGGCTTATTGAGGACCGTCCTGGTGCCAGACGTTCTCGTCGCTCCTATTCCCGTAGTCGCAGCCGCTCCAGGTAAGGAAATCATGAACCATGGTTGTTAATCCTCACAATCCTGTAGAGCAGTGGTTCTCAACCTGTGGGGGGGTCCCCAAATTATTTTGGGGGGTCCCCAGTTGATTAACTTTATATGTGCAATGTTGTTTTCTCACTCAACAAACAAACAAACATACAGTTTAAGTCACATTTCTAAATTGACATTTCATACCTCTAAAATGACGAATTAAACATTGGCCAAATTGTCAAATATTAGAGAACGCCTGTAGACACCTGTAGATAACATGCGTTGTGAGCATATCTGCTATTTTCACAATAGAACCGTGTTATACAAAATGTAATGCCTGAACTCTTACTGCTCGTCAGCGTGGGGGGTCCCCAGTTAAAATATGATTGTTTTGGGGGTCGCGGTCTGAAAAGGTTGAGAACCACTGCTGTAGAGAATGAATATGTTTCAGTCTATGGGAGAACAAGACAAATGTATGTGTATTATAGCGCATTTCATACTGTGGAAATTCAGTGTTTTACAACAGGTGTAATGGGGAATTTAAAGAAGGGATGGAAGAAATTTCTGACAAAGAACTTATTCCCGGTTGGTTCCCAGGTCTCGCTCCAGAAGCCGCAGGTCCCGCAAGAGTCGTAGTCGCAGTGAGAGCAGCAGTCGCAGTCGTTCCCGATCCAGGTGAGACCACAGTAGCGACATAGGAAATGCATCTTATGTGAAATTCTACATGGAAAGGAGCAATATTTCACTTGACCAATCAATATAATGGCAACAACCAGGAAAACTGGTAGAAAATAAATCCTTTAGCTATTAACCCCCTCTATTTAAGATGTTTTGATTTACCAAGTTGTCTTGTCCCTAGGGCGGCTTCTCACTCCCGTAGCCGTTCCCGCAGCAAGAAAACCAAGGGAAAGGGCAAGAAGGAGGATGAAGAGCGCAGTAATGGTGCTCACAAAACCAAGGAGGGTCGCAGCCGTGATGAAGGGCGCAGTCGCAGCAGGAGCCGCAGCCCGAAGAACAAAAAGAACAAGAAAGAATCGAAGAAGAGCCGAAAAGACGAGTCAAGGTCCAGATCACGCTCTCGCTCCAGGTCTCGATCTAGGTCAGGGGTCAAGGATCGCTCTAAGAAATCCAGCTCTAAAGGCGAGCAGGCGAAAAGCGATGAGGAGGGAGGCGCGGCTGAGAAAGGCTCTCGTTCTCGCTCACGCTCTCCTGTTGAATCCAAACCCAGAGCCAGATCAAAGTCCAAGTCTAAATCAAAGTCCCGTTCCCCCACACCCGCCAAAGCCCGATCCCCATCCGTCTCCCGCTCAGAGTCTCGCTCAAAATCCCGCTCCCACTCCCGCTCACGTTCTCGTTCTCGTTCCTAGTCCTGTGACGGGACTGTCCTGCCATGAGCCCTTATCCTGTCTCCCTGTTCTCCTTTTACATTCCCCCAAAATCCTTAACCATGTGTTGGTCTGTTTTTTGTTTTTAAATATGTGTAGAATACCATACACTCGGTTGCTTGATGTCTCTCATGCAAATGCTTCTCCATTTTATTTTATTTTTTATTCAACATATTTTTCCAGTAGTGTTCTCTTATGGAGGTGTTTGACATAACGGAATGAGAAGTTAACAGTTTGTGACATAACAGGAGAACTACATTTTTGTACGTTTAAATGGATCAAAATTATGCTGATGCTGTAGTATGTGTCTTAGTATGTTCATCGCACATACAAGCATACTATTCTATTGTGCCCGTGAGATCTGTTTTCATATTGTGATATGGCATCACCTTTCGTGAAACCTTTTTATCATTTGCATTAAATAAAGATTAATGCCTGATCTAGATTTGTCCATTTATCTCACTTATTTGAAGATGAAGTGATGTGTATAATTTTACACTACACACCATTGAAATCTGAGTGCATCATAGGTAAAGTAAATGCAAAGCAAACGGCACAGACTATTTTGGTGTTGGACAGTTGTGTTGAGCTGACCGGATAAAACCAAATACTCACTTTTAGGCCAACTATTCACTCTAGTGGTGGTTCAGGGAACTGACGGCCTCAATTTCTTGCTAGCTTGTATTGTCTATAGGCTAATAGGACAGCCTTCACATTATGTACATTTATTCATTAAATACATTTGAAAGACATTTTGGAAGTATGGCAAAACTATTATAAGTCACATTTAAATTCCTCATTGACAACAGGTCCAGTTTCCTTTTAGGTTGTAGGAAAGAATTGTGGAGGCTGGAAGATTTATGGGATCTAAATATAACATTGCATTCTATGGTATTCTCTTGCAGAGGCACACATGTTTTTATTCTATTTTTTAACCCCATTGGAAAGCATCCTTTGTATTTGTCTGAGATACACAATGTTCAAGATCTAGTGACTGACTTTTACTTACCGTTATGGATATGAGAGACGAACAGATTGAAGTATAAAATCAATTAAAGTAACAGAACAAATTATCCTGACGGGGACTGCCCCATGGTTCGAACTGCCGTTGGTCCGAACAGGTTCTAATTCACCAGGTCAGCGTACCAGCGTTAGTTTTACTGAGGTTATGTTTAGGCATAGTTTTACTGAGGTTAAGGTTAGGTTTAGGCATAGTTTTACTGAGGTTAGGGTTACATGTTACCATACTGACATGTTTTGTTGTACCTGGTTTGTCAGTATAGTAAGGGATACTCCAATAGCTGAACCTGTGGGCCACATTACAAAAAGGGCAAGGGGCCAGTTGATAAAACGACAACATTAATGATACTTGAGAACTCCTGTCTTTCATTGGCGCTTTATATTGTTGATCTTAACAACTGACACTGTTTTCTGGTAAATTAAACAGTGTTATTGAATTGGCATGAGATGGTAAAAAGCTAAAGCCATTTTGGGTTTAAGTGCCAGTTCTCTGCACCAGTTTTTTTGTCCCTTGCTGAGGCTCATCTTCGCTGCTTCTCTGAATGAGGGCATGCAGTTTTCCATTCCTGGATGATTATTCATGCAATTAATCTAATTTTTTTTAATTGATTGGTGGTCCAGTCCAAACAGCTACAGGCCAGAATTGGCCCACAAGCCTGAGTTGGTCACCCAGTCAGGCTAAGCTGGATTAGCCTGACTGGTCAAGCTGGTCAGCCAGTTGATTGGCTGGAATGACCAGCAAAGCCAAAACTGGACGTTGCTGGCCAGTCCAAAAGAATAGCCTATACATCAAAGATGTGATTGTGAGCACTGGTTTGGGCACTAAGTCATTGACCAAGTAATGGTGTAATACTCAGCAGAGTTACCATTACCAGGTTTTGACAGCTAAACTACAAAAGAACGACTCAAAAGCATCATAAGACAAATATGTGCTTTAAATTCTGGAGTATTTCAACTTTACTACTCAGAGGTGGCATGTTCAAGCCCCACTCTTCCCACAGTTCAATGATGCACTACTTTGGAATTTTCTATGCAAACATATACATTGGTGGCTCAAAATTAGCCACTCTGAGAGTGGGCGGGATCTATGGTCTGGAACCAGGCAAGCTCAAAATGTCTTTATGAATGCATTGGGCAGTCACACATTCTGAGTTATGGTAGCTCTGTTGGAAAAGCTCTTGACTCATCTCATCATCAGAAGGTCAGTGGATCAAATCCCAGCATCAGCATTTGTGGATCTGAGCAAATGACACTGATGGCTTGATTTTTCTCTCTTTTAAAAGGCCATTGTCATTGACAATGTATTGGGCGCTTTAAGTTAGTTATTTCAAAAACTACACATTATTTCAAAGTAAAAATCTCAAGCATGCATGTCCACAGTAAGGTGGAATTTTTGAATTGTGAATCAAGTTGCTCGGTTAAAGTATATAGGAACAGCGAGGTGCCAAAGTTTCCAGATTCAAGTTTTAAAAGTTAAATATCTCCAAAACTACAAAACATTTCAAAGTAAAACGTTCAAGCATGTGTGTCGGCACTTAGGTGAATTATAAAAAGTGTGAATGGAGTTTCTAGGTGAACGTGTTTTTTTGAGGTGCACAAATCTGCCATTGAGTCCCATGTTAATTTTCCGAATTTTGTAAGGACTATATCTCTAAAACCATGAAACATTGCAAATATTCATTTTCAGGCAAACATTTCCACAGTAAGCTGAACATGATAAAGTTTGAACGGTGTTTCTAGGTGTACGTTTGTAGCTCTAGTAGCCTGCCAAAGTTTGTACTTTTTCCATTGACAATGCATTGGGCGCTTAAAGTTAAATATTAAAAAAACTACAAATTATTTCAAAGTAAAACTCTCAACCATACATGTCCACAGTAAGGTGGAATTTTTGAATTTTGAATCAAGTCGCTAAGTTAAAGTATGAAGGAACAGCAAGGTGCCAAAGTTAACAGATGTGGGGTTTAAAAGTGAATTATCTCCAAAACTACAAAACATTTCAAAGTAAAATCACACATTAAAATTGAACCTTACTGTGGACTTGCATGCTTGAGACTTATACTTTGAAATAATTTGTAGTTTTTGAAATATTTAACTTTAAGCGCCCAATGCATTGTCAATGGAAAAAGTACAAACTTTCGCAAGCTACTAGAGCTACAAACCTACACCTAGAAACACCGTTCAAACTTTATCATGTTCAGCTTACTATGGAAATGTTTGCCTGAAAATGAATATTTGAAATGTTTCATGGTTTTAGAGATATAGTCTTTACAAAATTCCGAAAATTAACATGGGGCTCAATGGCAGACTTGTGCGCTTCAAAAAAACACGTTCACCTAGAAACTCTATTCATACTTTTTATAATTCACCTAAATGTGGACACACATGCTTGAATGTTTACTTTGAAATGTTTTGTAGTTTTGGAGATATTTAACTTTTAAAACTTAAATCTAAAAGATTTGGCACCTCGCTGTTCCTACATACTTTAACTGAGGAACTTGATTCACAATTCAAAAATTCCACCTTACTGTGGACATACATTCTTGAGATTTTTACTTTGACATAATTTGTAGTTTTTGAAATATTTAACTTTAAACGCCCAATGCATTGTCAATGACAATGGACATTTAAAGGAGAGAACAATCAAGCCAAAAGTATCAATTTCTTGGTACTGGGATCTGATCCCATGACCTTCTGATAATGAGTCAAGAGCTTTTCCAACTAAGCCACCCAAACATACATACTCTGGGTGCCCAGTGCATTTTCATAGAACTTTTGAGCGACTCATGCATATCTTTACAAAGAACATTCCAAAGTACTCCATCATCAAACTACAGGTAGACTGGGGTTTGAATATGGAACCTCTATGCTGAAAGTCAGATTATTAGACCACTCAGGGACGGATTAACCGCCGCGAGGGCCCCTGGTCGATAATTATTTAGGGCTCCCCCCCCCTCCCTCCCGACGCTCACTACCCAGCTCGGATTTTAAGCCATGATGATTATATGTGGGCCAAGAAAGCACCCCGTAGACAGAGGAGGTGACGTCAGAACATGCCCATATATGGGCATTCCCAGATCACACTTGCAAATTAATTACGTCCTTGTCCGTTTTATGCACATATATGGAGATCCCTGTCCCAATGTCATCACTATCAAGGGCATATCTTGGAATGCCCATATTTGGTAATGCCCATATGGGCATGTTCTGACATCACATTGTTGACTATCATGAAGGGATCTCCATATATGGGTTAAATGGTCCGATATACGTATCACGATATCACTGGCCAGATGGTCAAGAATTGGCGCGACCACACCCTTTAGGGCTAGGTCGCCCCGAGGCGTCTTACTTGTCCAGCCCTAGATAGACAGTGTGCCATAGCAACATTACTTTTAATTATGACACCACATAAAAATGTAATATTTCCAAATGATTGATTGACCATTAAATAACCTTTATTTTTCCCTTTGGAAATATTTGCTTTCACATCAGGATGCAGTGGCGTAACTAGCGCGATGCAGCCAACGCATGCGCATTGGGGCCCATGGCGTTCAGGGGCACACGCAGGTCGGAGGAGAAAAAAAAAATCTAATAACAGACGGAGCCTGGCCCCGACACCGCTGTTCTGTCCAGTGTGACACTGTCTGCTGCTTATATTTCCTGTAGTAGGCTGCTACCATTTCAAAATAAAACATGTGTTGAATGATCACATTACAAATATCCAATACAATGACTCTTGTTTTGAAATGCCCGCTGGTATGACAGGAAGCAGCTTCCTGGAAGCTCTATAGGGCACCTTAGTGCTGCTGACGGAACACAGGCTGAGGAGACGTTCTGACTTCTGAGTAAAAACAACACGTCGGGCATTATGGAATACTAGTAAGACACCCAAGGGTGGAATGCGACCTCAGGGTGACATGCAACCTCGCCCTAAAGGGCGAGGTCGCGCCAATTCTTGACAATCTGGCCAACCACAGCGTTTCTCTGACGATTCTAGTTGTTGTCATTCTGGGGGGAGTTTGTTCATGTTTTTGTGAGGGTATCAACCCTAGGAGCTCAGCACACTCACAGAATCTTGGCACACTCACAGAAACAATGTTATGCCCATACATGGAGTTCCCTGACTATGTTATGTCAAAACATGCCCATATGTGGACATTACCAAATATGGGCATTTCCAGATATGTCCTTAATATTGATAACATTGGGACAGGGATCTCCATATATGGGCATGAAACATATGTTAATTAGTAAATCCAAGCTTAGGTTTGATGCCTTGGGATTTCTATATTTGGACATAAGTGTGTACCCAATAGGTCATCATCTGGAAAGGTAGGGTGTAAATCAGAGTAAAGCAGGCTTTTGAGCTAGTTAGGGTCAGAGATTGATGACATCAGAAATCCCCATATATGGGCATAAAGGGATTTTGCTTTTGGGAATGCCCATCTATGGCATTTTTATTTTATTTTATCCTTTATTAATAAAAATACATGTATGTATCCATATACATATGGAGTTCAATATTGATGTTTTTGGAGAAGGTATGTTGTAAATGTATGCTACTTAGTAAGGGGCCTCGGGTTAGATACTCTTTGTATGGCCTCTGGAGGTCCTTGGCGTCGGTTAGTAGTATGCCCAGCACATAAGATGTGGGACGTCACAAAGCCTGCGGCCATGTATCATTTTCCATCAGGCCTGTTGGTTTTCACGCTCCAGTGCGGCGTTCATGCGCTGCAAGTCAATGGCAGACTTGGCAGTCAGACAGACAGCCATTGACTCCGGCCTAACAATGGCTACTTTCTATGACGGTAGTCCCATATGACATGATGGACTGGACTATCTCCATATATAGTGTTATCCACATTTCGTGTAGCTGCCCTGTACAGGAAGTGATGTCACAACTCGCTGACATCACACTGACATCACAGAGGCTTCGGAAGGACGGTCACGAGGCTTCGGACACTCAAGCGACACGATTCTTCAGAGTATATGCGACCTTCGGTCGCAATAAAGTTTCAACAAGACTTTGAGGCAACAGTTAATATTTGCCATGCTCTCTGAAACCAAGACACTGTGGAATATGGAACAAAACGTGCCCAACTGCTCTTGTTGTTGTCATCCTCCTTACTTTAGCAGGTGAGTTAAGTAATTAATATAAATAATGCTGTTTTGCAGTGATGCATCGCTGTCAGTTAAACTGTGCTGTCATTAATGTAGGCCTAGTTTTCTTAATGGATGATATTTATAATGCTGTTTTGGAAAAACGGCATGGTGATGTTTGTAGTGTGTAGAGTAGACTAATGTCAAGAGTAGTTGTGTTGGAGAGTGTCTCAATTTCAAAGCTGGGGAAGAGGAGTTCATGAGTTCTTCCAGAGAGAAATGGAGACAGTGAGACACTAAAACTTGGTTGGGCTACATTTTGTCATGAAAACCTTAGTTGGCGAGTGTGTAAATGTCTTCTTTTGTACTCCCGCATTTGCGCAAATTAATTGGCCGTGCGGGGGGGGGGGGGGGGTTGTTGTTGTTGTTGTTGAGGGGCATTTGGTGAAAATCTCGCATCGGGGCACACCGGGGGCTAGTTTCGCCACTGTCAGGATGTAAGGATCATTAGACTCCCTCCCCACTGTCCCCAGTCAGTTAGGAGTTTGAATGAATATAGAATTATGTGCAGGATGTAATTGCGACCAAAGTAGTATACTTTGTCGTAGTATACCATGATACATGTTGAGGTTTGTCAGTCAGTCAGTACACATTCTTACAGTCTATTGGTTGTTCCCTTGTTACTGTGACATCACAGGTGATATCACCTATGTAAATGTCCATATATGGGTATTCCCCATAATCTCTTTTATGCCCATATATGAAGATCCCTGATGTCATCGATATATATCACTGGCCAGATGGCCAAGCCATGGCCCATATCTGTGTGGCTGGTTCAGAAACTGAATTAAAAAAATATATTTATATTTTTCATTTAAAAGCAAACCCCTCTCTCTGGGTGGGGGGGACGACGGGACGACAGACAAACGTTAGTCCGGCCCCTGGCCCTTTGGGTTTCTGACAATATGGCCCCCTGAACAATTTAGTTGAATACCCCTGCTGTAGAGTTTAGAGAGGATCTTTTAGAGTTTGGATGTGAAAATGTCAAAAGCTTTGAACCCTAAATCATATCGCTTGTGCTTTAAAGGCTTATGGCCTGTCTACATCAATGCAACTCCTTGCAACCGTAAAGCTATTTCCCTGGGGAAATAGCTCTGCTGGACAGCATGGACAGAACAGAGTCGGATGTCACAAGCAACACACAACGATGTGTGTAGTGTAGATTATGTAGTGGCTACACCTGCCCTGACTAGTATCTACAGGAGACAGCAGACCTGAGCTGTGTCTCAAGTCCTTAAATCAAATCCTATTTCCTTGCTTGTATGTTAGTCCCTCCTTTGAGGAAATAGAGAAGAGGAGACATCCCATTTCTGATGACAATATCACAGGTGATAGGGCCAACTCCCTTGCAGGGGCGTTCTATTGTTAGTGTTAGTGAGACCTCTATCTCACCACGAAAACCTGGAATACATTATAAACATTTGAAATCCTCAAACTGCTGCCTTGATAATCGGCCAACAGGCTTTTTCATAAATTGCATGGTATCAGATCAGATCTTCTATAAATCGTGAACACATCCCTTCTCTCAGATTGGCTGCCACAAGCACTGAAAACTGCATTCATCAAGGCACTATTAAAATATTCTATATGTAGATATTCTACACAATATTCCATATCCCCGATGAACAATTATGGGTCCATATCAAACCCTACTATAACCTTACTTATTGTAATGATGATGCACTTTTTGAAAACAAAAGCACTTAGTATAAAACACATTTAATTACACATTAAGAAACATAACAGTTCCGTGTGCACTGTAAAATCCTTGTTAATTTAACTAGAGTGTAAAAATGGAAATGACATTTTCACACTCATTGTTAAATTAGGATCTACTATGTGCTAATGTTTTTTTTTTTTTTTACATTTTAACGAGACAGGCTTCTTTCTTCTGGTTAATGTGCTACAATCTACAAACCGTTTCATCTCATTCGTTAATGTCCTTGTCCTCATCCAAACCAGAAGTACAGTTCTTTTTCTTCTCACTACATAATATGCAAGGTGCGTGTGTTGATTGGCAGGGTGAATACACCGCTGTTGGGCTGACATACTGTATATATGGCAGTCGGTGGACATCAAGTCTTATCCACACGACTATGGAGTGCATGGAACTCTTCTAAACACTCTCATAACGTCAGTTATCATCATCATCCTCAGAAGAAGAGGAGTGGGCCACTCCGCCGCTGTCATCCCGGTAACATCGGGCCAGGAGGCGCAGCTCCTCCAGAGCCTCCAGGTAGTCGGTCATTTCAGGTCCTTGTGAGAGGAAGCTGGGGGCCGTGCGGCGGATGTCAAGGGCGCTGGCGCCCAGCTGCATATCCGACAGCCATTGGCCGACCGCGGGGCTGGACTGGAGGGAGGTCAGGATGGGCAGCGAAGAGACTACGGGCGCTGAGGCTGCACACAATGAAGAAAGAGAAACTGAAGTTCAAGTAAGGAGCAGGCAGGGCACAATCAAGGGGGCTCCACTTGAAAGAAATTAATCAGAATCAGTTTTATTTAAGGTTAGTAGAGCTTGTAGATCTGCTATTTTTGATAAATCGTGATTTTTGTTTTTGCAAGTCTTTGAATATATCTTTTTAAAAGATAACATTTGTAACTCAAATATTTGCTTCTGGGGGGTCCCTGGAACAACATATTTTGAGATGGGGTTCCGTGGCCAAATACATGTTATTTCGGGGGTCCTTGACATGAAAAAGTTTGAGAACCACTGATTTCGAAGAAGGATTTAGAGACATTTATAGAATCGGGTCAAAAATATTCAAAGACCGGCACAAATGTTCCAAAATAGCAGATATAAAAGCTCACAGCGTTTTGCGTTTAGGCCCAAATGGGTTACAAAAAAAATCACTGTATACTCACAGCCAGGGTGAAGGGTCTGACTCTGTAATAAGCCCTGCTCACCAAGAGACTGGCTGCATATGTGTGGGAAAGGAGGTGTCAGTTTGCTGGGGGCTGACACCAGTTGCATTACCCTGTACAGCAAAGGAGAGAGGCAAGAAGATAAGCACATAAACTGTCAATCAGTAGTAGTTATCTATAGACATCCTGTAGAGGGCGCCGCCGCCATTGGCTGCAGTGTAAACAGTAGTGTAATGTAACTTATAGCCTACAATTACTTAACTCATCTGGTGCCGATCCCGAACTAGTTCGGCTTTATTTCAATCCAATACAATCTTTTTTTTATTAATTCACTTACCCCGAGCTGCTTGTAGAGTCGTGGGTGGTCCTGGCTCGCTAGCCGCTAGCCAGCTAGCCGTTCTACTCTGTCCGACGATATATTCCATTAAAAATGGTTTAAAATACATTTTTGAGCTCCCCAATGTTCACCCGATGTTCGGCGCCGCTTCCGATGAGTACACGAGTGTGCCGATCCCGAAGTAGTTCGGCTTTATTTAATTAAATGAATAAAATGATAAGAGGCCTTCTGAAGCCTGGCTTGATTTTTGTAGCTACTAGCCGAAAGCTAACAACGTCCCAGCCGGCCGTAATTTGCGAACGCAATCGCCAATCTCCGCCTAATCCAATGAATGACCGCATCTTTAAAGGCTTATATCTCTTTTTTGTGTTTTAGGAAAGCGGCGCGAGGTTTATTTACGGCGAAATCGCCCAAAAATGATCTTTTAGATGACAAAATGGGAATAGCCATTCTGTTAGCATCTTCATCCGGGACATTTCCATGGCGTGCATCAACGTGAGCACGTCAGGTCCTGGAAGCTGAAGTCCTGGAAGCTAAAGCGCTCGCCTATGAGAGATGCGCTGGCATTCTTTGGCCCCTAGAGGGCGCTGGCACGCAAAGAGTTAAGTACTGTACTTAAGTACAATTTTGAGTATTTGTACTTTACTTGAGTATTTCCCATTTTCAATAATTTTACTTCTATTCTGTTTACACAACGACAATGGAGCTCTACTGGGGAGCTCTCAGTAAAACAGTCTATAGTTACAGTGTGTGTGTGTGTGTGTGTGTGTGTGTGTGTGTGTGAGAGTGAGAGAGAGAGAATGGGGAACTCACAGAGGTGTGGTAGGATAGAAGGTACTGATGTAGGCTTCAAGGACATCGTCCGCACGTTTAAGGCTGTGCAGGGGAGTGCGTGGCTGGGTTCCTGGTTCCAGAGACCTGATAGCATAGATTGTAGTTTTTGATGTTGTTTTTCTTTTGTATTACAATAGTCACATAGAAGATGCTTATCTGGGCTATGTTAAATTTTTATGGCAGAAAGCAAATCAACATATTATATTCATTCATTTGGGGAAGATGCTGACCTGACCAAGCTCTGTCCCTCAAAGCCCTTGAGTGTCACCATCTGGCCGTAACATCGACCATCACCAAGTTCCGGGCAAGCTGATAAGGGTTTCCATGGTAGTGCATCGGCACAGTCTGTCAAGGCATCAGGAAGACAGCTGCCTTGCTCCATGGGAAAGGGAACCGCACCATACGCAGCCACCACCTGAAATTAACATTACCTCACTGACCATCATTCTTTTCCATAGGAGGATTGCCCTTTCATAGGGGACAATCACATCTAACATTGATGATGATCACATATGATGACCCGAAAACCTTAAGTTCAATGGTGCTAGGACAGGTAAGCTACATTATAAGACACCATAGTAAGAAACTACTGTGTTCATGTGAGAGCATGAAGTCACCTTTTTCCCAGACATGGTCAGTGCATCTGCCACTTGCCACATGTGGACAGTGTTGTTCCTCAGCCTGTAGGATGCAGTGAGGGCATCCAGACCCAGAGCCAGGACAGCGCTGCTGTGGTACCACAGTGAGGGCTGGCACAAAGGACATATAAACATACACTTAGATATATGATCAATGGTCTTCAACAGGGGGTCCGGGACCCCTAGGGCTGTGTTTCTCAACCTGTGGTACATGTACCACAGGTGGTACACAGAGGAGTCTCCCAAAAAATAAGAAAAAAAGACAAAAGTGGAGTGAAATATTTATATCATACTACAGGTAGTTCTCAATGTACAGTATGTCTCAGTGTCTGTGCTCTGTGGCATTGTGCGACAACTAGGGATGGCCAAATGGAGATTTTTTCTTAACCGATAACCGAAAGGCCTTATCAGTTAATTAACCGTTAATGAAATGTGTTCAAAAATGCGCTATTTTAGCGATTTAAAAAAGGAAAATACACCCGTTTTTCCCCATAATAAAGTGCCATATTTACACATTACAAACAATAAAACTAGGAGAAACAAGAATACAAATGTTTTCTAAAAGAAATGTGTTTTTGCAAAGAAACAGTGGGATTGAAATGATCAGTCTGTAATGTGATGGGCTTTCGCCAGGCACGTGCGCACTAGGGCTGACCCAAAAAATTCGAATATTCGAAGCTTCGTTCGAAGGCACGGTATTCGAATTTGAAAAATAAATTCGAATAATCGGCCGCGGCCGTTTGTCCTTTGGGGGGGCCGCGTGCCTTAGCTTGCATGCGCCTCGCTCCACTCTAGCGTGATAGCGTCACCCCCTTCTCACACACGTGTTAACATTAATAACAACAAGAGCATGCATGAAGCCATCAGAATGGTCGATGATGAAGAAAAAAAAAGAAAAGACAGCGCGCTGTCACATATACACCGACATGCGTTTTGGCACCGAAATGTGTGACACCAATGTCTGAGTAACATCACCCAATGCAACTATGCGATGCAGTCACACATTTCGTTATCAAACCATTGTCGGTGTAACATGTACCATGCATGCGTTTGCTGTCTTCCACTCGCTGACAGACACACAACTCAACGCAAGGAAACAAACAGCGAAAATTGGATTTTACAAAACGGACCCCGTCAGCGTCGATCCCATTTTAAAGAGGAAAAAAGAGCTTAAAACCCAACTTGCTAGGGTTACGTTGTCGTGGTGTTGATGAAGTTTATATCGGATCTGCTGCAAGCTCAATAGTCGCGCCCGCATAGAGTAGGCTACGTTGTCTGAGCCTGACCATCAGCTTTCGGTTGATGAGTGTGGAACTTTAATTCAGACAGTGCAGTGCAATTATTTACTATAAAATCTACTATTACATTAGCGTGTACAACACCTTGGGACTTGGGAGTTAATCTGTTTGTTATATAGGGCTCGAGTCGCGCTGCAGTGTTTGCTGTTGCAGGCTGCAGCCGCGCTTTGTTACATTACTGACGTGATGTGATTATGTCAATCCTACTTGTCCTGCAAAAACACCTTTCTTTAATGTAGAAAACATTCGTATCTTCTTCTTCCTCGTTGTATTGTTGTACTATTTAATGAAATTAAGGAGCATTATTATGAGGAAAAAACTGGTGTGTTTTCCCTTTTAAAATTGTGTAAATCGCGCATTTTTAAACACATTTCCTTAACGGTTATCACTTATGTAACCGATAAACTTTTGCTCCCTACCACCCCCCCCCCGGTCGCCGTCATCGAAGCTTCGAAGTTCGAAAGAAAGCTTCGATTAAGCTTCGATTATGAAAAAAGTAATCGAAGGTCAGCCCTAGTGCGCACATACAGCAAAGGGGGCTGGAGCCCTTAACTTTTATCAACAGAATTGTCCACCAAAAGGCCCTTCAGCCCATGCCTCTCTAGCATTCTGTGCACTCCCTGGATATCGCCTAACAAAACATCCGCAGCGAGATGCTCGCATGTAGAGCAATAACTTTCAATCGTATGACTTTTGGAGTGGTTGAATCGTCTAAACGTGATGTCCATTTCATTCATTTTTTTCTCTCTCGCCCGTGTTTTGTGTGTGCTGATGCAGCGATCATTGAATTTGCGACTCTGAGCTCAGCTTTGTTATGTAACCAAGACGACTTTAGCGTTCCTCACGTCATCAACATGTAACATTAGAAAGTTGTGTTTTAAGCTCTTCTTAAACGGGATTCAATGTGACGACGGGGGTCTGTTTTGTAAAATCCAATCGACGACACCACGATGGAGCGTGTACGACTCCAAATCAAGCAGCGTCGCAGACTCGCAGTTGCGTGAATGCATGGATGTTACACAGACATCGGTGTCCCAGAAATGTGTGACCACAGCGCGTATAGTTGCATGGTTGATGACTTGATGTTGCGTAGATATTGGTGTACGGGGCTTTTGGTGTGACACATGGGTTGATTTCCTTTTTCTTTTCTTTTTTATCGGTCAAAATTGACCGTTAGTGCTTACCGGTAACCAATTTCTTATCGGTTTAACGGTAACGGTTAGCCGTTGGCCATCCCTAGCGACAACTGCAGGAGTTAAAGGAGTAGTTCACAAAAAGAAATATCGGTTACACACTCCATGGAGCTTTGAATTCATGGTGATGTTTTAGTTTTTGTTGCATTCCTAAGCCAATAATTTGATTATTATGGTGGTACATGGAGAGACATGAGGTGGTACTTGGTGTAAAAAGGTTGAGAACCACTGCCCTCAGAGTTACTATACGATTAAACTATATGGAATTGGAATCTCTGAACAGGTTGTGGGGGTCCCTGCTTCATCTCTCTCTCAAGGGGTACTTGGCCAGAAAACGTTGAAGACCCCTGATATAGATCAATTGTGGTTTCAACCCCTTGGGGGGGTTCCAGGTGGTCCCCAGCTAAATGATGGAGAGTTGGTAACCAAATGGACCCTTATAGATCTTTAACTCTTGAGAGTATAAAATGAAACCAAATGGGCCTGTCTGAGAGGCTACATCTCATCAAATGGTGGTCTGTGGCTCAAATGCTGAATAAATAATGGATCTTGATATAAAAAAGGTTGAAAACCACTGAATTAGACAAACAATTCAGGATAATCTCTAGGGTAAACTAGCAAGTATCTCTATTAGACGAAAACAAAATCTGGACTCTTTATTAGGAATGGCTGGGGGTTTCTGGATGGCTAAGGATTAAAACACTTGCCCACCACACCGCCCTGGGTTCAATTTTGTTGGGAAGCAGACACACTACCATAGCAAACCCCGACTGCTGGTCGGGTGCCTGCTCGCTCAGCAGGGAAGGGTCTAGTTACATCCTGATCCTGATGGGGACAGAATCGTAAATCATTGCCCCCTTAGTCTCGGTATCAGACACATGAGAGACATCAAAAACATCAGAAACGTTGCCACCTTGGGAGTGAGAACGCGTTATATTCCTGGCCACGAGTAGGTTCTGGTGGCCAGGAATACCTGGTGGCAAGATTTACTCGCACATTACTCTCTCCTGGTGAAACCTCCTGATTGTCAGGTGAAAAGAAGCAGATGTGAGGAGATGTTACACATCTTCCCCAAGACCCAACAGTGAGGAGGCTGGCTGTGTCCGCAGTATACACAGGGAATTGGCAATGACTAAATTGGGGGGAAATGGAAAAGATTATTGAATTATAATAATAATAATAATTGAAACTCACATTGTAGTTTAGATGAGGAAAGGCCATGGGAGAGGTGGGTCGTCTGCCAAGCCCACCCCTTAAGGTCATAGGGCAGAAGAAAGAACTGTGCCTGGCGAGATGCATTGTCCCTAATGCACAGTTTATCTGGTGGTAGAGGTTCTTCATTGGAGTCTGAATCAACAGAAGCAATAGCGTTACAAAACTAGAAAGGTGCAATTCTGGGAAATTTAAAGTGTGGTTTCAGTGACGCGAGTCGCAAGGAATCCACTGGGAAGTTAATTCCATCTTACCATTTATATTACATATTGTGATAGCATGACCAATCCTGTCTTAAGAAATCCAGCCTTACAACCCGGATAACATCAGTCAAACAGTTTACAAAACGCAGGTTCACTTTGCTGGCAAAACATTCTCGGACCGAATACAATAGTCTGAACAAAACTGTAATATCTGATTTTTGCAGATGGCTACACAGAATGTTTCTCCTTACTCACCGAGTTTGGGTGGCTGATAGGTGCCATCCCCCAGGTTAAGATGCCTCTCCCACCATAAGAGTCCTGCAGCATCTCTGTGACCTTTGATCCCAGGCCGGAAAAGCCATCGGCCAAGTCACACAGAACCTGGAACCCCTGAGAGGGACAAGGGATGCAAGAAGAGGACAAGATGAAAGGAATGGGAAGAGAAGGGAATGAAGAAAAGGACAGAAGGAAGAATATGAGAAATGATATGAGAACTTTCAAGTGAGTGAATATGATTTGGCCTTTGGTCAACATCACTGAATGCACTTGAAATAAAGAAGATAAAGTAATAATTGGATGTACGCTACTTAATCCAAGTTCCTCTATAATCTTCAGTGTAGATTGGCGATTTAATATATAAAGAATGCCTACTAAGATTAGGCATAAGGGATATGGCCCCTAGTGTTTTTTGGCAAGTGAGCGCATCACAATCAGGTTGCGATGCAAAGCATTGTCAGCTTAATATAAGATATTCTTTCCGGTGAGACACTGTTGTACTATGGTGTATGTTTGGCTTTCCTCGTCTTGTTGCACACGGCTCTACATTATACAAGGTCGCGATGATGCATTCACCAAATAAATGATGAATGCTCATTTGATGTAAAAACCAGTTGCATTCATCATTTGATACATCTATGTTTGCACAAAAATCGAGTTTTGTGAATGAGGCCCGATAACACTATTCGGTGTTTGTTTGTGTGTGTGTGTGTGTGTGTGTGTGTGTGTGTGTGTGTGTGTGTGTGTGTGTGTGTGTGTGTGAGAGAGAAATCAGAGGATTGTGAGGTAAGTAAGCCTTGCTGAGCCATGAAGCCCATAGGGCAGGACACTATCTCCAGCATCTGTAGCGTGAGGCAACTTCATGTACAAGTACCCCCCTTGGACAGGACACTAGTATGTCGCAGGGACTCACCCCCAATCCAACCCTTGATGCTGAGTGCCAAGCAGAGTGCCAAGCAGCATGTGTGTGTGTGTGTGTGTGCGCGCGCGCGCACACGTGCGTGAGTGAGAGCATGGTGAGGTAAGTGGAGGTAAATAATATATTCGGTGTGTGTACAATTAAACTATTTCAAATGACGTGTTAAGTGTGTGTTGTAGTTACCTGAAGATGATCACATTCCTCTACAAAGAAGTGCAGTCTGTCCTCCAGCTCTTCCAACACAGATCCCTGGAGCAGTGCCTCTCCCTGGCCAAACGCTTCCAGACGGTGAGTCTCCCTGGACATCCACACATGCACACATTGAGCTGTTGTCGACACTCTGACATGGCAGTTTAGACATGCAACGATAATATCGCTTATCGTCCCATCCCTAATCCTCACACTGTCTGCCAAACCAGCTAACTCCACCTATTTAGCCCTCTTTATTTTTCATAAATCAGTGCTATTGAACACCCTTAATGAAAAGTTGTAAAAAAAGCACTTTGGCCAAAACCTCCTAACTCCACTTGAGCTGAATGTTTTTTCATTTCCTGAACATTTTGGAGTTGGTGGTTTCTGCCCGACAGCAGAAATATACTGGTATATATGCATATAATGAACCAGATAACTCTATAGCACAATCTGGACATTCCCAAATCGTCCCACATCCCTCCTCCAAGAATGTGTGTAAAGTGGATCAGCGGTGCCCCTCCCTCACCCATCATGGTTGTACTGGTGGATGACAGAGATGGTGCGAGGGTGCAGGTGGATCCTGAGGAAGTCAGACCAGACCCTCACACTGCCCTCCAGCCTGTAGGCGTTCTGTAACCGCTCCAGGTGGTCGTTCACAGTAGCCATGCTCACTGCATTTGACAAAAGGAGTTTTAGGAATGATCTCTGGTTACTTTTAATTATACACAGGAGGGAACCCCATAGACTGCATTTAAAGATCACATGCAAACAATTGTTAATAATAATATAAATATGTTTTTAAGAGAGAATTGCTGACTAGGAGTTCTGAGAAAAAGGTAATACCTGAGCATTGAGGGTGAGACTGGGAGGCAAAATCAGCAAACATCTCCCCCTTCTGAAAACAAAGATAGATGCCAGAATAAGATAACAGCACGAGAATGTTATTCATGATTCAAGTTCAGTACTATGCACATGGAAATTATAAGTGGATGAAAAACAAAGCCCTGCCCTTTAATTCTTAGGACTCTTTTTTCCAGTGATGGAATGAACAATAAATAAACTATAAGCTATGCTCTCAGAGCTGTCTGACTCTGGAACATTCCCGTCTTTTCTTTTGAAAATAATTGCATGTCAATGTCACAGAGCCCCTTTCCTTTTTTGGAGCGGTGAAAGCGATCCCAATAGACAGGTATGTCTGTGGGTGGGTGGGTGGCTGGGTATGTCTGTAGCCTGGCAATACCTTGAGTGGCCACACACAACACACAAGTTAAAGGAGGGGCGCTGTTGTGCAGGCACACACACACACAGCTTCTATGGCACTATTGTGCAGACTAGACACACACACACACACACACACACACACGGTATAGCTGCTCAGATTCACCGCTCCACTTCGAACCGAGGTTTGATTTTTCATTTTCAAAACACAATTTACAGACATTGTGTCATGAGATCAATTTAAATTACATATTGTAACGCACAGCATTTACATCTCATTACAAATACTCACATCTAGTTTGTCCAGGTCTTGAAGGAAGCTGTTTTTTGTTGGGGGAGTCTCTTTGTGTATCGTTATATTTCCTTCCCTGCCAAGTAGAGCACATTTTCATATTGAACACAAAGAAACTACAAGTTATGCAAAGATACTTTGAAAATGCCAATAAAGGATTGAGATTTAATGTTTGTGAAATGTGGTTCACAAATTATATCACATAAGACGAAAGGGAAAAACACATTTATTTAATTTATACTATATTTAGTTGTTGGTACCCTCTAATAAGCACCCAAATAATATTCTGAAATACAGCACTCACACATATTGGTGAATGTCAGCATAACTGAAACACACATACCATGTGAAAGCATTGCCCTCTTTGTCAGTTTCATAAAGACTTCCCTCTTGCCTTAGAGTCGAAAGACTACCTGTTATTAAGGAGCAGAGAGAGCGAGCTATTAAAAAATGATGATTCTCCAATGGGCAGTGAAAATATCTCCAGACATTCTTTTTACAAAAACTGTGTACAAACAGACTAGCAGATAGTGTAATGTCTGATTCCTGTGATTCAACACATTAAACACAAATAATTGTTGCAGTAGTATGTCTGGTGAAGGTAGAAGCCCACTTAATGACCATGGCACATACTTTCTGACATCGGCAGAACTCATAGGTCAGATTCACACCCTTAATTCAGTAGACTCGGTGTGATTGGGGGGTGAAGTTGCAACATTCTTGCATGTATAAATTAAGTGGGTTTGCATTCACACTGCACTTTGTCAGCTGCAGCAAGGAATCTGTATTTGACGTGGATTGCATTCACACCAACAGCAGGCAATCGCAAAGAAGAGGACACTGGCCATTACAGACTGATAGAACATCAGCACTGCAGCATCCTATTCCACCCACCAAAGGATCTGAGCTTCCTCACTGAGAACAGTCTGCTTTGACCGTTATTACTGTAGACATTTTGTCTCAGCCGACGTATCATACATACAGTGTGTGGTCAGCTTACCTTTGAGGTCCATGGCAATTAGACGAGGGGTGTAAGTGACATGACCCCCCACAGTCTGTCCCTCACGAAACACAACGTCACTCAGTACATCATCGGGGCTATTTGATAAAGAAGCATCCTGAAGACCACAAGAAGGAAAGGGAGGTTGAGGTAGAACGAAATGTGAGTGGAAGACTCAGTACAACTCAGTATTACCAAATGTTTAAGTGTAATATATAGAATGTACATAATGTTACACAATATACATACAACAATACAGTGCATAAACAACAATACTAACAGAATTGTTAGCTTATGTTTTGTTCTATAAAACAATGGATCATACTTCATGAAACGTTGCTCACCATGACTTGACAAGTTATGTTAAATTGTGTGATACATGACCAGTAGCCAGTAGCTTACCACCAACTGAATAAGCTAACTGAATCAAAAGGAATCGTTGTTAATATCTTGCTGAGGGGTCAGTTTTACTCAGACTAGGCACTAGGTATTGGAATACCGAATCAGTGATTAAGAATGCAACTCAACCTCCATTACAACACAGTACAGTAATGACTACCAAGCTGCAGGCTAGGATATCCATATCCATACGGGTATGGGATGTGTGCCATCTGATTCGCTGGTATGGTACGAACTCACTGTGACATATAAATAAATGTCAAGGCCTCACTTGACACTAATTTTTCAGGGTGGTCCTCACTGAAACTGACTTTGAATCCCAAACACCCTGCAAACACCCTAGAGAATAAACGACAGTTAGCTAGTAGTTAGCTTACTAATCCTACAAGCTGAAATAAGGTTATTGTACGTATGTATTATGCATATACATGTATACGTGTATGTATGAGCAGGGAGATTTAATTAGGCATTATGGTCTTGGTCTTTGTGTTGTCTAGCTAGCTAAGCTACTGGCTTCCTGTTAGCTTCATAGTGTACAAAGTGTACTAGTGTATACTGTATTTTCATTTTCAGTACGAACTATTCTTACACATCAAAACAGGTTTTGAACTTGGATAAGTTATATACATAGATCAAACTTACCGTTAGTTAGCTAAAAACTATCAGAAATAACGCTTACCTGTAAATTCCACCAGTGTGTCCCCACATAGTTTGAATAGTGTCCCAACTGAAGGGTAACGACTTCTCTACAATGGCCACTCATCGCGCCGGTTATTAACGATCAAAGCAAACTAAATAAATGTCAGTTCTTTGCGCATTAAGCGCATCTTTTGGTGATACTGTTGAATGACAACAGTGTTTTCACTCGGTCTACCTAACATAACTATAAGTTACACAACAACAAGCATAACCATTGGTTGGGTTGAAGAGCGTACAGAAATACCATTGGCTGCTCCTAAAACGCAGTGAGGTAGTTCGGTTTCACTGCGCCATGGCCTCACATGTGGCGCACGCAGCTCCGATTGGTTGGAGTCTAATCCCATAGCCCAGAGAGGCACAACCTGGCATAGTTATTTGGCTAAATCATAGGTAAATGTATAGTAGTAGTAGGCTACAGTAGCCTACTTATGTTACTCTACACCTCTGGCTCTGACATAATTATCTGAATCTGATTGGCAATTAACTTACACGCTACAGACAGTTAAACACAGTTCTAATTTTACGCACAGTCAACCACGGCTATGGGATGGCGCACACGCACTTGAAAAAACTATCCTACGAAACGGTAAATAGAAAATAAATGCAGTAGAGTTTATTAAGATATTC
Source organism: Nannobrachium achirus (assembly GCF_963921795.1). Taxonomy (NCBI): domain Eukaryota; kingdom Metazoa; phylum Chordata; class Actinopteri; order Myctophiformes; family Myctophidae; genus Nannobrachium; species Nannobrachium achirus. The sequence goes on from NC_137819.1 coordinate 30,073,747, forward strand.
AATACTGCATTCAGTCCCTATAGCATACATAATAGACTACTAGTCTACGTGTGTTTTATAACTTATAGTCAGCCACTTGAACAACCTTTAGTTTTAAACTCATTATATAGAACCGAAAATGTTCTTATATTTTATCAAATAGGCTAAAACAATATATTTGTTAGTATGCACTACGCCATTTGAAAGTATGGTCTACAACTAATACGGTCCTTATAAATGGGGTACTAAAATAACAAAAGATGTCCTGCCCCATGGGTGCGTTTGGGGCGGGCAAGCCGGTGAGACAGGTTTGAGAGGGAGACCAAAGGGAGACCAATCCTTGTCTGCGAGTAGGAGAGCCGTGAGTCACTCTGAATATGACTGACGTTTAACTTTAGTTTACACAGCAAAACCAGTGTGCAAAAGGTGTATAATTCTCAGAGTTAAATGAACACTGGTGGGAATTTTATTGTGTAGCCTCAGCCTGCCTGCTTACCATAATGCCTTACACAGACTACTACTACATACAGCCCACTTCCCATGCTATTTCCCCATCAGTGACTCCCTCGACTATTGTGTCACCGTGTTTGTGATACTAGCCACGGGCAAAGTCTCCCCAGTTGACCCGCCCCCTTACCGTATATGCAGTCACTAAAGAATGAACCTGCTAGCCACACCTGCCTACTAACTTTTCTCTCACCTAACAAGCAGAACTTCTTGTCAAGCAGGGGATCGTTCAGGATCGTCTACTCTGGTTGCTTTCGGCGACGGAGCGGGATTAATAGTAGGTATGCTCTCTGTACAATAATATTAAGTATGGGTAGACTACCCTGAAGGATCGCAGTTTAGACTGTCCCACAGGAATGTTTTGGCTCTCACCTGAATCTGAACAGTTGTCACGGCTGTGAAAACTATAATCGCATAGATACTAGGGGAAAAGTTTCAACTAGTTCAATTTAAGCCATTGACCATTTCATACTGTTTTTATAGTCTCATAGTTAGTTAGACCATTAGACCTATAGATTGTATTGCCTGCCTGGCTAAAATGTGTTATTCAAATAGGTGATGGTGGTGGTGCTTATGTAAGTAGGCACTAGGCTAGGCTATCATTTTTTGTAGGCTATTGTCTGTAATATGACACACCCATGATAACAAGTGAACTTTGCTTTTGGAAAATGGGAGTTGAATTTGACAATAACATTTATTTTTCAGAATCCACTGAAGACTGTATTGACATACAGCAACAAAAATGAGTTATAGAGGCACAGAGAGACTAAAGACAGACACTTGAATAAAATAAAAGTCAGACAAAAAAATGTCTGGGCAAAGTAATGTAATCACAGAATCCGGAGCAACCCATAGTCCTGCTGTAATCCAAATATCAGAGGCCAATAATCAACAGCATGCAGAGAGTACTGAGGGGACAGATGAAGAGAAAGATGACAACATTGAAGCAGGAGAGCTGATAAAAGTGGTGGAGAAGGAATTCCACAAGGAGGAGCAGGAAGTGTTTGGCTCTGCTGTTTTGGAACCAAGCACTTTGCCATGGCCAGGAGACGAGATGAGAAGGCTGGAGATGGACAACAAGGGATTGTTATCAGAAAACACAGCTGAGAAGATTGAGATGGACCAGGATATGGGTAGAGGAAGCCAAGACCTGTCGGAGGACCAAAGTCAGCCAGATAGTGACGGAAAGGGAAAAGCCAAATGGAGGGAGAGCATGCCTGAGGGAGAGAGGTGGAGGGACGAGGTCATGGACAGGCGCGACAAAGGTGACGGTTCATTGGCGGATGACGAGGAAGAAGAGGACGAAGAACCAGTGAATTGGATGCCAGAGAAAGCTGCTTTGGTGTTCACTCCGCAAGTTAACATAGTGCATCAGTCCAGCAGAGAGCTTCCCCAGGAGAGCAGTCAATATGTTGACCAGGACATTGAGAATGAGCTGAAGACCGAAGACCCAGCCTCAGCAGGCCAGCTGTACTCAGAGTGGACAGGAGATGACAAGTATAATGCATGTACGTATGTAGACTGATAACTTGTACTAACTGAAAGTCTAATGGGATTAATCAGCCTAGTTAATATAGACCAGATTGATTTGTGATATGTACTGAAAACATTGCTCTAAGATACATACTGGTCAGGTACACATTTCACCAGATGGCATGAAACAAAAGAGCATCCTTTGTTTTCAGGGGAATGTGATTAGGTAAATGTAAAAGAACAAACCAAAACATTAATGAAACATTGAGTAAAATAACATTTTAAAGTAGTAATGTGAAGACCAACATATCAACATGAAAGATTATAACATTTAAAAAAGGGAATAATATAGTAAACTCATGTCATAATAGGTTTCGAAGCAAGTATTGTTCAGGTCCATAGTTTTCTGTTAGCCGCAAATTGCAACACTAGATTTTATTTTAATCGGATGAATCTAGGGTTGCAATACCTCCCATAGGCAGCCAATGCATCAAAACAGTTTTTTGCTATCTGATTGTATTAAACGGCATCAAACTCACCAATATTGCAGGGGCTGTATGGAAAGCTTGGAGTATCCTCTTTCTATCTGCAAAGTGTTTGTTTCATAAAAATCCACCGTAGACATGTTAGGAGCTACTTCCTATCAAGAAATTGGCTTCAGGTGATTATTTTTTCCAAGTGCTGGAGTTTGGAAGCGCTTGTGGGAAGTCACTCAGCGGTCCTGTGCACCACCTGGTTCTAAATGTCACAATGCAGGAGGCAGCGGGACGCTGCGTAAATAGAAGACGAGCGCTTCCGAAGTTCAACACTTAGAAAATAAACCATGTCTGCTCGGATTTCTTGACAGAAAATAAATCATAACAATTCTACGGTGGATTTTTCTTAAACAAACACTTTGCAGATAGCAAGAATAAATTCCAAGCTTTCCATAGAGCCACAATATTGGTGAGTTTGAAGTCGTTTAATACAATCAGATAGCAAAAAAAAAAAAAAAAACGTTTTGATGCATTGGATCCCTATGGGAGTTATTGCAACCCTAGATTCATCCGATTAAAATAAAATCTAGTGTTGCAATTTGCGGCTAGTTTTCTGTCTTTGACTATTGAGATCAGGGAGAATGGTTTTGGCTGCTTCCCGGATACGCTTGCACATTTTGGGCTCAGAGGGATGGCCATGGCACCCGCTTGGATGTACATGACCTTTGCAAAACATAAAGGTTTGGCCTTTGCAAACCACGTATCATCACCTTTGGAGTCCCCATATGGTTGTCACAGTATGTGCTGCTGTACTAATCCTTTACCATACAGTGATAATCCTCACAATGAGACATACTGGGACATCCCTTTGTGTCTTCCTCTTATCCTAAACATTTGTTTTCGTTCTGCTAGAAATTAAAAAAAAACAATAATTTAATACAATTCAATGGTGGAAAGAAAATGATGGTGTAGAAAATGATGTGTAGAAAATGATGTGTTATTTTTTTCTCCTTGCTTAGATGTGAATGACAATGTGTGCGGTGAAAAACTTAAACTTGCTCTGGGGACAGCTGCCGCAGCTGTCATCTTCCCTTTCCTGGTGTGGGGGGGCTATGCTCTCCTTCCCTTCGATGTACCCCCGCTCAGGAGCGCCCCCGTTAGGCTGGTGTACACGTTACGCTGCTCTTTCTTTGCCGTCATCCCCATTGTACTTGGTAAGATGTTAACTGATTTTACTTAATTTAATGTGTTCAGTGTGTCATTTTAAATATAACATTTTGATTCATATTTCAAATATATCCATTGACTGTTTTTATTTATATATAGCTTGGTATGCACAAATGTGCAATCCTACACGGCTAAATGGCTTTCCTTATAATTTACTGGATGAATTAAGATATGTTGTGTCATGCTATAGGTTCCGTAATGTAAGGTGTTGGCTAATGCTTTGTAGTAGACAAAATGTGTGGTGCAAGGACCCCCCTTCAGTGTTCACACCACAGCTATGCACAAGACTGTCTACTAAAGTAAATTATAACACCAAATGTACCTTTCTTGGCAAAAATGCTAAACAAAAGCGAACACTCAAGGAATAAACAACTCACGCACCTCCCTCCCTTTCTGCACGCCTACGCTGTTGTTCTGTCTTTCTGCAGGTGTGCTGGTGCAAGGGGTGGCAAGGCTGCGGTACAGTGCACCGAACCCCCTCTACGAGGGCAAGCTGGAGAACAGGGAAGTGGTCGTCCACTGGCACTATGTCAACGAGTCACTGAGCCTCTTCCTCGTCTACTTCCTGAATCTAGCTGTCATGGCAACCTACATCAGCCAAGACCTCCTCAAGCTTGTGCCCCTGCTCACTATAATATTTGCCTTTGGCAGGTGTGTGTGTGTTGTGTATGAGTTTCAACACTCGGTCTATAAGATGGCATTGATTACATGTTTGTCAAGAGATTAATCATATCTCTACCAGATTTATCATCTCTACTAGATCTACCAGATTAATCATAAATCAGTCTTACAGTATGTCCTACAGTACAGGGTGTAAACATTTCTCCTGTATGTCTAATACATTCTCAAAATCCATTATTTTTCTCATTAAGAACTATCTTGTTTTCTGTCATACAGGTTGATCTACTGGGTCTGTCTTTCGCTGGGCAGCAATGTGAGGGGGCTGGGATTCGGTCTCTCCTTTTTCCCCATGTTGGTCATGCTGGGCACCAATCTGTACTACGTATGCTCATCACTTGGAGAAGAGTCAATCTTTGATGTAGCACCTCCCACCACGGCCCCACCTCCCATGAAAAGGTGGTGGGGTTAAGGGATGAAGTCTGGGGCAGTGTCCATAGAAGCAAGGCGATAAGAGAATACGTACAATGCAATGCTTTTTGTTTCATGACACATCAACATCAAAAAGGCATCTTGGGTTTTCATCCTCATTAAACATTCAATGGCATTGGCAAGGGTTCTTAAAGCAGACCAGCCCTCTTGAATTCACAGAATAACACATTATTCTGGGTGTGTCTCTAAATACGTTGTGCCAGTCCTGATAAACTGAAGCAGACAATGCTGATATATTCATACACAGCAGATATGAAGGAAAGATGGGAAGACATTAGAACTGTTAGTCACTGGCTGACAAATAATAAACCATCTGGTTTGCACAGAAATCATATGAAGTGTTTGGAAGAACTTTTTTTTAATACTATTCTTGGCATGTCGTTACCTAGCAAGCTCAGTGAGATTGGCATCATTTGGTTACTATGGCAAAATGTACATGTTCTGTTCCTCATGGGTCAGAGGAATGCCCAGACTACATGCACATTCTGATTTTAAGAATAAATACATTCTAAGCACACCAAAGTATGGTTGCCAGCTCATAAGCATAATGCATTTCAATGGAATTCTTTATTCTTTTTTTGAGAAATCCGCTAATGGCAGATTTCTCAAATCTGCTCCATTCTCACTGAAATGCATTGGGCTTTTTTTTACGTAAGTGTCAAATTATGAATTCATGTTTTTGTTTTTCAATAGGGAATCTGTACTACAGGACAAAGCAGTAAATTACAAACTACAGTACATTATATGCACATGCTGTCATGCTCTTTGAAGTATTCACTTTCTAGGGTTATGTGGAATACTGAATTAATTGCTAGTATTGTCAAAGAATAGTTTTCTAATGACAAAAGTCATGTGATATTGGAAATTGTGTGATCTATGTGACACAATGTATGTATTGATCAATTTAAAAACCAATGTTTACCATTGGCTGATTGTTTACGTTTTCTACTGGATTAAAGGTTTTTATCCTTTTGTCCACAGAAGCACATTACTTTTGTATATTCTTTGGTGTTTGATGTAACTGTCTTGAATGGTTTTATCAATGGAATTAATTTCTATTAAAAATAAATTATTCAAACCTTGGATGAATTCTAATTCATATTGGCAAATTTGACAGCTCAGGTAATTCTCACTGATCAGTGATCACCATTAGTATTGAGGCATAATTGACCATACGCTGCCTTGTATAGAAAAGGGCCTTGAATGCTACCTTTTTTGATGATTCAAGCATGCATTATTCAATTACAGGCAGTGAAGAGTGGCAGTATATATCCACAAGTTTCCAACGTCCCATCGTGCATTGCGCAGAAGGTGCGCACGGCCAAGTGTGATCTACAAGCTCACAACGGTTGGCGCGACGTGAGCTTGTACGTCTGCTGTTCTCCGGATGTGTCCCACACATCATTCTACAGTAAATTCTCGCGGAAACATTTGGACAGATGGATAGAAACTTTATGATTTGCAGCAACGGTGAACCAGAAAACAGCCCAAAACTCATCACAATTATTACCATTATTAACAACAAATAAACCAGATTCATACACATTTCACTCAAGTTTGTCTATTTAATATATAAAATACGGTAAAACATACGCAAAAAGGATAAGGTTTCAAGGGACTTGGATACTTTGGTACAACAAACACTTTTTTTGTAAAAGCGGTATAGAATTTTAGTAACATATCAGTGCATACTTTGTATATGAAAATATACACAAATTGTATATCATTCTCGAAAAACAACAAAAAGAAATATTTCTTTACAACAAAACCCAAAGCAGACTAGCTGAACACAATATATTAGCTATAAATTTCCTCTTTAGTATTTCATATGCTACATTTTTCTGAGCCGTTTTAAACTCATTTGTGATGCATGTCCTTTATCAATATGGTATGTAACATATTTTTTGTTGTTACTTGTTGCTATCCCATGCATGTACATCTTTCAAATTTTATGAATTGCTAAATTTCAGTTTTCCCCCATTTTATAAATATATTCTATATCTTAATTAAAACTGCAGCATTTAACTGGTATTTTCCTTCATTGCATTTGCTAATACCACAATAACTGATCGTGCAATTTTTAGCAAGTTGTTTAAAAAAAGGAAACCAGTACTATATATGTATATGATAAGGTACATCAAATAAAAAAAAAGAAAAACTGTTGGCTATCCTACACAAAATAGCAATGAAATAAAAAGCTCCATAATAATATCATCATAATAATAATAATAATAGACAATGGAACTGTCACCAGCACAAATTAACAATCCAAAAATAGTGAGATTCTAAAAAACATTGTACACAACAAGAAATAGGGGTGCAGGTTTTCATTTCTCATATAAGATTGTCTTGAGACTAAATTGCTAGATTGGACAGAGAACCTTTTGTACATGAATGACCTGCATATGGCAGGATGTCGAAGCCAAATGCTGTGGTGTCACATATTTCACTCGACCACCTGCTCCCATGGAGCAAAGTCTTTCCGTTGAAATGAGTCTGGTTCAAAAAGGGAAATGGCCATGTGACAGTTATTATCCCTAATAGAGCAAATGCATAAACCTGGCATCCTACATGGTGAGAAGGTAAAATGACCTAATCGTGGAAAATATTGTGATGCTGGATGCCTGTCAGCAATTGAACTTCTGCATGATTTCCTAGTTCCTACCATACTGACATAACATGGTATTGTATCACGTTGACATTTTATCAATCTCACACACTGCATGCAACACTATACAGCATCGGTAGCAGGGTGGGGGTGTTAATTCATTGTTAGCTGCCCCAAAAAAGTGCAAACATCAGCATCTGCTCTCACATTTTAACAGCGAGGAAGATACACTGCAAACACTGCATTGCACTATGGGAGGGCCCAGGACAAGCCATGCTGAACATCCATTCAGGAGTCTGCTACCTTTGTGCACCTGGACCATTTCTCCCACCATTATCCCCTACAGACTTAGCACTGCTGCAAGAGAACACACATAACCCATGTTTTTGAGTAACTAGCACAACATGTTTACCTGCATGCATGATCTGTAGAAACCGATGCTGATTGTATACAGTTTTCATATAAAATCTGTATCCTATGAGAACTTGGCAGAATTCTACCTCTTAACAGAAGTTTGTTCATGATATTATGCCTTTTCAAGGTAGAGTCTAGACATGTTATGCTCAATGCATAGAGCCCAGATTTTCATGATTTCAACATCAGTCTTAATTCTATGAAGAAACAAGGTATACTAAGTCTTCACATTATTCAAATTTGAATGTCTGTGTCCATCTGGATTTCATCCACATTTTATGTGGCTTTTGACATCAAATTTTAAAATCGGTGGTTAGAGAACATAGTGACACCACAACCAAGCAGGCCTCTGTGAGTGAGAGACAGAAAGTGCACACACCATCAACACTAGCATAAAATAGGTTACTGAAACGAGTCCGATTCACCAGCACTAGCATGTGTGGCTTAACCCCTGCATCGTAGCTCGAAACATATCAAATTCACACTCATATATGCAAACAGATCCACTGAGAATTAACACATTGCTTGTTTTAGGGATACCTAGCAAAGTCTATGCAAATATATTCATATGTACATACACATCGTCCAAGCTGAAAAGCTATTTTACTTTGCTGCCAACTGAAGCGGTAGAAATATAGAAAACGTCTGTTCCTTTCACTTTTTGAAACACCACAAAGAGCTAAGGAGAGCTAGTAGATTGCTAGAGGGTGGACATCAAAGCTTTTTGTATAAGGAGTGATTTTATACAAAGTCAGAATTCCTACTTCTGGACTACCAACAGACCCTCAAAACAGATTTAAAATACCAACAGATAAAGAACACTTGGACTGAAACTTGAACCAAATACTTCCCTACCGAAAGCCATCGGAGGCTCCAATAACTCTTGACTACATGTTTAAAGTGGATGGCATCTAGCTCCTGTTGTTAAGCTTTTATTACGCTGGCTGGATTTCTGGTGCGGCAACTTCCATCCACGGTCTATAGGTGGCGAGGTGTGAGGACTGGAGAAGCACCCAACCGAGGAGAGAGAGAGAGAGCTACGGCCCGACTCAAAGCGCTTTTTATTTTGCTAGCTTCACAAATAGTATCATAAGTCACTGACTGCTGTGGGAGTGTCAAGAGTGCAAGTGATATTCTCCGGTGTCCCTGCACCACGTGTGAGAGGCATTTGGCATTTTCAAAGAGAGGAGGTTGATATTGGCACTCTGGCGTGGTGCTTGGGTCTTTAGCCCTGCTTGGTCGCACGCGTTGACCGCAGAGTGCCACCTGAGGGCTTTGGCCCAGGGAGGAGGTTGGTAAATGTGGCAGGGGGAGGGAGATCCATTCATGGTGAAGTATTCTTACCCGGAAGCCCGTCTAAGGCTCTTTGTCCAGTGCCAGCCACTATGTTGAGCCAACGGTCTTCACAAACCATACTTGTCCAGGTACAGTGGCTTCCAAAAGTGCATATTGGAAGGTGTATTCATGAGAATGAATGGTGCTCACTGCAAGAAATGACACTCGATTTGTAACAGCGAAAAGTGGACAGTCAATATGGTGTTCAAAGTTCCATGTGGACAGCCAGCCTGTGTGCCACTGTGCCACCAATCAGACTGTCAGCGACGTGGCAGTGCTCAGTGTACATACATAAATGTGACAGGATCTAACCACATAGATTCTGTTTCACGATTGGTTTAAGCACCAAAACCATGTGAAAAGGTAAATGTTTTTTCTGTTAATCCTTTTGCATAAAGTCTTCAAAGCAAGCCTCAGTTCTGCCAAAAAAGAAAAGAAAAGGAAAAAAATAAAAATACTATATGGGAGTCTGTTCATTCAAGCCACATTTGCTGTGAGGTTCTACCTTCTCTCTATATTCACTGCCCTGCCACAGACACAAAATCTTACTGGGCCACACCTCTCTCACTCAGAGCATGCCCCCAGATTATTATTATTTTTTTTTCAATTTGTTTTGGCAAAGCCTCAAAGGTCTGGACAAATCAGCGGGGTAGGTGGGTGTACAGTTTTGGACAGAGGCAGATGTGTGATGATAGTGTCATTTGGCAGTGGGGTTGAGGCAGTGGATGGGAGGGTACAGGGATGAGCATGTGGAGGTGATGGGGAGGTGTTTAAGTGTCACCAGGACTGCAGGCGGGCGTCCCCGGTCGGCCTCTATGTGACCCAGCCGTCCAGTCTCATGCGCTTCACGTTACCGCCCTCCTGCTCCGACTCGCTCTGCACTCTAAGCAGCTCGGTGGACGGGCTGAAGTCAGAGGGCAGGGATCGCCCGGCAGAACCCGCGGCGGATCCCACGGTGCCCGTTGCCGTGATGCCGCCCCCTGCTCCGGACTCGTCTCGATCGCTGCCTTCGTACGAGCTGGCGTTGCTGCTCACACTGTCGGCGGGAGAGCGGCCGGTCGGGGGCTCCAAGCAGAGCAGGGAGCCGGGGTACTGAGGTGGCGCGGTCAGGACGCTCCCTCCGGAGGTGGACGCCGGCGTGGTGGAAGAGGATGGCGGGCAGGGCGTGCTGCGGTCCCGCCCGGGTGAGACAGGCTCTGACTTGATGCTAATGTTGGAGTTGGTGTTGGTGCTGACTGTCAGCATGGCGCCTTGAGGTATGTGGGTCACAGGCCTGAAGGATGAAGGATAGACAAAGAGAGAGAGACAGAGAGAAGAGAGTGGAAGATGGGGGACAGAACATATGAAAAAAGAAACTAGAGGAAAAGAAAACAGAAAACCTTTTTTTCTTTTCATTTTTTATAATTGCCAAGTCACTGGACAGAAAGCGTACATGAGTAACTGGCGCGTCATTCGAATGTCAGACAAAAAGAAGAAACCTGACAATTACAAGGCACAGCACCGACAAGGAGAAGCCACATCAACTGATTCAACAACCCAGTCCATTCCAAGCACTTTCCAAGCATATGCAATAAATAATCTTGCACCCAAAAATATCCACAAAACAGCCCAAGAAGCATGAAATGATTTGCATGACTGGTTGATTTGCCATGAGTCAGCTATGTTGTGAAGAAACTTCAAATTAAAAGAATCCTGGGGCTAAAGAGCTACAGTATGTCGCTTTCCTGACTGCAGACATAACTGGACATGCTTGGGGAGGGGGGGGGGCAGCCAAAAGCGCACAAACACACAGGAACAGGAAGTGGGATACAGTACCGGCCCAACCACTCATCTCTACCCAAGAGCAGGTTGGACGGAGAGCCAACACTGTGGGGAGAAAAGAAAATGTTGGAGCCTGCATCCAAAAGGAAAAGGTGAATTTGAAAAAGCATGTGGGGGAAAACCCAAGAAGAAGAAAACAAACAAAAAACAGACTTCTCTGTAGTCATAGAGCTTGGATGGTCTACACTAGAGCAACATTAGATTCACATCAAAACATTCTACTTAGCACCAGGGGGCTTTTATAGTCATAAGCTATGCTGAAAACACAACTTATTCGATGGGAAGAGACAAAAATATCTTTCTCACTTGGAGAGGGAGGCTCTTGAAATCTTCCCACAAAAGATGATTGTTTGAAATAATGAATCTATCATTATTTCATCCTCATTTTCCCATATCTTTCTAAACATCACAAGACGGAAGGTCAGGGAGTTTGTTTTTGTTGAGTTTTAATCTTGTTTCAGCCTTAAGTCTTTTTGTTACATAATTTGTATCATATTTTAGTCAATTTTACATTGAGCAAAATTCTGATATCACTCAATTATGTATGAAATCAATGATATTATGAAATAAAAGATTCACAAGCAGACAAGTTTCCACTACAGCCAGTCAACACTCTTGCAACGTTTCCATCAACTTAGCTTCAGACACAAGAACAACTTTTTGCTGGCTAGCTGCTCCACTCTACAACTATAATGTATTAAATGATCAGTATGATCACATCATATGAGTATACCGTAGTATCAATAAACTATACATAGGCACAGAGTTGTAGCAGGTAGAAAAAATTGAGCTAGAAATAGGTACAGTAATTGTTATGGTTAATACAACTGTGACTACCTTCATGCAGATTGAGTTATTTTGTGTGTGTGTGTGTGTGTGTGTGTGTGTGTGTGTGTGTGTGTGTGTGTGTGTGTGTGTGTGTCTGTCTGTGAGAATGTGTGTGCTGTGCAATCACATGTATGCACACATATATCAGTTTATTCACTAATAAATGGCAGCCGAAAATCAAAAGGAAGACACAAAAAGTCCCTTCCATCAAAAGGTGGGCTAAAGAGTGCCACAGACAAAGGTTATGACATGTGACTAGGGCTGGGCGATATGGACAACACTTTTGACCAAATTACTCAATATCAATATTGTGACAATAAATCTCTCTATATATTTCTTTTTTCAAATAGCAGATTTACAAGTTCACAACGCGTCAGTAGCATGTAGATCTGCTATTTCGATTATATTTGAACATATTTGACAATAGTATAAAATAAGTTTTAGTGGTTAAAACCAAGAAAAAGCGACACTTGAGGGCTTTGCACACAGGCCTGTTGCGTTTTTTGGCCGTTTGCTGAATCATTAAAACGCATTGGATTTGGTGTGCAATTCAGTGCGGAATTCGCACTGCGGATCCGAAAAGGAGTCATAAAAGGAGTCAATGAGTTTTTACGCATGCGAAAAGACGCACAAATCGAACTGGGTTCGATCAGGAAAAAAGCCACATGCCGCACGGCAAATTCGGAGCAGGTGTGCAACTGTGCATGAGGTCATAGAGAATCATTGGTTTCTTTAAAAAAAAGAAAAAACGTCTATTTTTTCTGTGCGAAAAATCACACCTGTCTGCAAAGCTCTTTATGCCATATCACAATATTACGATATGGAATATCGCAGAGACAATGTCTAGTCTCATATCAATATAATATGGATATATTGCCCAGCCCTACATGTGACACACTCCCACGCACACACACTGGTTGGCTGTTCACCTCAGATTGGCAGCCAGACTGGAGACCTGGCTAGACAGCTCGCCGCTCTGTCTGTCCACGCCCCACATGCTGTGGACAAGAGGAGAAGAACATACTTCAAGGTTCTGCCGCAGAGCCCGACCAATGCCAGATTGTTGGGCCCGATCTTGGTGTTGGAGAGTCCCAGACCTAGACCAGTGGTTCTCAAACGTTCAAATTTCAAGGTCTTCCCCTTAACTCTGACAGTGTGCAAATGGAACCAAATGGACCCGTCAGGGTTCATTTGGTTCCATTTGTACACTGTCAGAGTTAAAGACTTGTATGGGTCAATTTAGACCCCCCTAAAGGAACTCACAGAATCCCTGGAATCCACTTTGAGACCGACCTAGACCACCAATTACCAATATTTTGACCGATAGTTTATCAAAACGTGCAAATGTGTTCTAATCAATTTGAAAAACTTTGATTTGATAGTTTCCATTTCAGAAGATTTCACTTATACGAAAAAACAATAAATTAAAATAAACACAAATAACTTTTGATTAAAATAATTACTTTTTTTAAAAGTGTATTTTTTTTAACCACTAACTGTAAGACCTATTCAAAAATGTTAAATATAAAAAAACAACTGATCTACAAGCTGTTCACCTGTAATGACATGCCTTAGATGCCTAAAACAGGACCACAAGGTTGAAAGTGGTTAAAAATTGGTAAATATCGGTTGAATAATTGCCTACACCGATGTTGGCAGTTATTCAAATAATGTCTGGTCCTAGTTCCGTTGTCTGCATGCTGACCTGAACATAGCCGTGCTGGGCCGTGACATACCCGTCCACTGTCTGTAATCCACAGAGATGTGTAGTGTACATGGATGTATATAATGCATCTTGTATATTTGTATTGTAATATAGCAGAGACATAATATTGCAGCAATCTATGTTTAAGACTGCTTACTCTTTGAGACAATCAACTCTAACCATTTCACGAACTATGTCAATTATAACGCATCTTCTCCATTCTCCCAGCTTGCAAACTGCACGGTTCACAAAAGCACGGTGTGTCAACTCCATGTCCTAAATAATAGGGTACCTTTTAAAGTGAAGATATGAAGAAACTGAGATGGTGAGATGCTGGCGAGAGACCAATTCACCAATTCAGGAAATGTGAATTGCTAGCATAGTTATGGTATGGGGACACCATGCTAGCTGACTTGGGGAGTCAGCAGCATTGAATTAAAAAATGAAAAATAAATAAATCAACATTGTGGATAGATAGTACACAACAAAGGCTGTCGGTTTTCCAAAAATGTCACCAGGTTCATCCCGGCCTCAGGCCATGGATGATGGTAGCGTTTTTTTGGAAACTCAACCCAGATGCTTGGAAAAGGCTGTGAGGTCAGTGAGATAATTAAGAATCAGCAGTACTTACATCAGGTTACTGAGTGACGCGAGATTGATCTGTTGCTGCTGCTGCTGCTGCTGTTGTTGCTGCTGCTGTTGTTGTTGTTGTTGTTGTTGTTGTTGCTGCTGCTGCTGTTGTTGGTGTTGCTGCTGCTGTTGTGTTTGTTGCTGCTGTTGCTGACTAACCGACTGTTGCCATGCTGTCGGCAACAGGCCTCCGGGTGACGTCAGGGCATGTAAAGCCGTTATGTCAGCACTCGTCAGCTGGTACTCTAGGAACCAAAAAGAAGCGCCAGTCATAAATTTGAAACAATACCTCCCCCTGAATTTTCCTTAATTGACACATTCTTCCAACCTTGCTTTATGAACAAATGTTTCGCACTGTTCTGTTTTGTATGTCACCACCAACATGCAGATACAGTATAAGAAAGGATATACATAAGAGGAAAAAAAATCGAATCAGTTTGAATTCTGAGTATGTTTATTATAATTTCACCTGTGTTGTATGCTGTGGGCATAGCCGAAAAAGGCAGGCCCTGTGCTAGGAGGCTAGGCGTGGCCACAGACACCACTGGCGTAGTGAGCGTTTGGGCCACCTGGGCGCCTGCTGCCAACCGCTGGGCGTTCTGCCAGAAAGGAAAACAAGAGGTTAGATGCAATAAAATGCACGAGACAAATGTTGGTGTGAATCAATCAGCATATCATCTTTCAATGAATGTAACTTTTTGACATGCTTGAAATGTAAAAGTGAATAAGGCTGCCGCTGGATTCATAAATGGTATACAAAATACATCGGCTTTGTGACATATGAAAGAATATAGTTTCCCAGTGTGGAGTGAACCTTAAATGTTTGGTTTAATAATTGACTTGAGGATGACGTCAAAAATAAGCAAAGAACCCCAACCAATGAATTACTGATGAGGTGGACAATAAATTGTATGAATTATTAAGCTAACAATGTAGTCTGTGGTTCCATTATATACTGTAGCAGTGCTGCACTGTTTCTGAATCTATGGCCATGCTACCAGGAGGTTGGGGACTTTTATGAAACCATGCAGGGAGGGACAAATACTGCACATCCGCAGTGAAAAAAGCCCAAACTACAAGGAGACAGTCTGAATCAGATCATAGCAAAAAGGCCAACTGGGGACTGATATAGAAACAAATGCAACCCACAAAAAACGAACATGAAACCTTTCATGTCAAGTATACGGTATTGTCAAACCTGTGACAGGAACGTATAGCTGAAGTTATGACTGTAATGCTGAATTAACAACAGACGTAAAATGGAACTGGTTGTGGAAAGAAGAGACACTAGGTTCCACTCATTGCCAATGCAGCAATGAGTGTCTATTTACTAAAAGGTGGTACTTGCAGGTTTTTACATCTTTTTGTATCATAAATAACATAACAAAAAAGGGTGCTTTGCGTGCTTTATCACATCAGAAAAGATTGTGGTGTGAAATGCCTTTGCCAGGTTTTTCTTTTTTTTTTAAGATCACAGATTTCCAGTGGTACAGTGGGTGGTACAGTAGGTGAAAATGAGAACCAGTGTGGGATTGTGGTGAACAAGGAACATGCACCACACAGCCATGTGAAAAGACATCCATGCTTTCAAGTGTTGTCATATAATGGAGAAAATTGGACCATTACAAAACCAGATCTCATTCAAGCAGAATGTGTTTTGTCAATGGGTTTTTGCTGTGGGTGTTAGCGTTGCCTAAAGTGGAGTTTTGCAATTACAAATTGAGGGAACAAGAATTTGTTTAAGAAGATCATACGAGTATGATCCTCGGACTGTACACAATCATGCTGGAACCACAAAACAATGAGCCTTAAACCACATGCAGTCCAGTGGCGGCCCCCGAACTGCCAGTATGCCAGGATCAGAAAGGGAAAAAAAAAATCTTTTCTCAGGCACACATATGAGGACATTGCATCCATGCTAATGTGGAGGCAGTTGATGGCCATCAACTCATGCGAGTGATTGACATGGGGGAATTCACCTCGTTCACCAATTCCAGCTCATCCTCAGTCTGCAAAAGGTGGTAAGGTAACAGAGAGGGTTACAACTCTGGCCTGAGGTTATTATACTGTAGCTATATAAAGTAAGAAAATAACGAAAACTAAAAAGGCATAGAAAATGACAAAATCACCCTGTGTGTGTGTGTGTGTGTGTGTGTGTGTGTGTGTGTGTGTGTGTGTGTGTGTGTGTGTGTGTGTGTTTCTATTGTTTCGATCACTGTTATACAGTGGATGTAGTGAAGAAGGAATTCTCTAGTAAACAATAATAGTATTTTAGACACATATCTGACAGCCAGACCTTTGTGTAACACTGTAAATAAACATTAATTAATTTGTCTTAAAAGTAATTGAAAGTTAAAGAAAATCAAACCAACATAAAATACCAACTAATACCTAATTATTGTTATTCCTGTTAACCTCACAGGAGCTATTTTAGCAATTAACACAAGTTGGGATGCCATTATTTTTGTAATTATTTGGCTACAGAGTGCCGCATTCACTGCGCTTTATTTTGAAGAGCCCCAGAAGCCTGAAGCATGTTGTCGAATTTCACTAAAGAAATGATTGATTCTGCCTGGATCCAATCTTCAAAGAAAGTCAACGGAATATTTACAGAATAAAGGTGTTGCTTGATTTCTACACTAAAATTGTGTTTTAACACAATTAGTGCCTCTTAATCTGAAGGTTGCTTGGTGCCTCGGTGCCACGCCGTTTCCTCCATAGGCCGCCGCTATTATTTTGAAGGGCTGGAAGGGGGTTGTTTTTGTTTTTTTGGATTATCACTTGACGGCAACGATTACGTCATCTAGTCACATGACAGTGTGGGTCCAGAAGGGAAACATGGCTGCGCGCATCCCGTGTCTAGAGTGTGCAGAGTGGAGCCCCCTTTTTGTATACAAATGTCTTTTATGAGTTATTGAAGTTTCTTTATGGGCCTCTCAATGGATTTACTATGGAGGAGCTTCACTTCGCGTGCACGCCCGACGTGCGTTGTAAACAAATCGCGGACATTGCCGATGCGGGCGGGACCGGAGCGACGTACAGTAAGTGATAATATCTTTACTGTATATACAGTAAGATTCACAGTCCTCACCGTCAACGGCGCCATGGTATTAACCCTTTCAATGACGGTGAGGACTGTCAACGGCAGCAGAACAGTTAATACTTCCCAACCATTTATCAGTTTATGTTGAACGGTTTTAATACATACCGTGGAAAAATGAATTGGATAAATATTTCATCTATAGAATCTTATTTCAATCAACAGCAAGTGAGGAGCTATTAGCAAATGTATCCAAGACCTTTTTCACTTTGCCAATGCAATATGGTTAGTGTTTACTTATTATTCCCAATTCCAGTCAGAAACAAAAAGGACAACAAATAAGACCGCTTCAACACAATATCAGGCTTTCTCACTTCCACTTGACTTTTTCCATTTTGTCTTGATCCATTGAGATAGATAAATGCATAATTCTTTGTGGCACATGTTTTGCTGGTACTGACAGTAAATCAAATACTGCTGTTTAATATTGCTATATAAAGATTTATCCACCAAGATAAATATTATCGTTGCAATGATATGCTTGCTTGGTTAGCCTGGCAAGTACCTAAGCTGGGCACTAAAGACAAGAACAGTTTAGTGAGAGACGGACAAGATTAAGCCCATGAACTTAGTGCGTCCCGTTAAGCGAGTCAGCCCTCTTTAAGACAGGTTCGGCATGTTTAAGCTCACCATCTGCATGAGGCTCTTTCCCCCCTGTGAGGTGATGACCCTCAGGTCTGGCTTGCGGCTGTTGGCCATCTGGGGGCTGGGGGGCGGCGGCGGAGACTTGGCCGGAACTACTTTCCCCAGGCTGTTGCCATTGGAGACTGAGAGGAGGCCTGGGGAGGCCCTGGCACTGATGTATCCGTTTGCTGCAGGGGAAAGGAAACAGGTGAAGCTGAATGGAAATCAATGACAAAGCTCAGGCGTGTAAAGGAACGAACAAAGTGGTATACATATAATATATTGAAGACAAAACACCCTGGAAAGGCTGAAAGTTGTGCAAATGTTTTGGCAAAATGTGTGTGTGTCGAGGTCACATTAGCATAAAGGAAAAAAAACTAAACAGAGATGAAAATCAACTTTACGGATAAACTTTGAGACAACGTTTTAATCATAATGCCAATAGGCCACTAGGTTAAATGGAGCAAATAGCCTTGTAGAAATTGAAAGGTTTTTCTTTTCAGATGTTAACAATAATTCCTTCAGTTAAGTTACTGATTGATTACCTCTATATTATCTTAATAACTATATGAGTTGAAATTAAAGAACAATTTTGGATTAAATCAGTAGATAGCAATGCTACAGGATTGATTACTTATAGGGATTAGCTGGATTGGTGGTTGCACACATACTGTATACAGTATCTCTCATTCATAAAACTGAGATGATGTATGATGACTGATTCTATATTAGGCAATTCAAAGACACTTACGGACTGGACTCGGACATCCTCCATTCGAATTATTCAGGTCACCTCCAAGAAGAGCCCCTGTTGAAACAAGAGAGAAAAACGTGTGACTATGTGGGTATTGTAAGCAGCCTGGAAAATATTATATATAATAGATTGTTAGCTTGAATCTTTCTGTCTTCTTCTCTGTCTGTCTTTTCAGAATTAATGTTTCCCAATAACCTGAATCCTGTTCTTCTTCTTAATCAATTTTCTGTTTACTTCCCCAAGTATTTCTTTAGATCTTGAATCAGCTGCCACTCTTGGACTTGAATCCTTGTCAGGATTCAGGAACAATAATTGTGCCCACACATCTTATATTACACAAACTTATATTTGTACAGATATTCGCTTACAGTTAGAATTAACACGTCTTGTTTTTCTGTGGTATATTGGAACTAAAAAACTGCAACAAGCTAGTTCAAGCTGTTCTTCTGACTATTATTAACTAGTAAGATGGATATAGAAAAACACACATAGGGGCTGATAACACTAAGAAAAATGTTCCACTGTATCTACAGTATAGTGGTATTCTATGACAGAACAACTGACGCGCCTATTTAGTAATTAATTTTCAGTGAAAGGGCAGATAGGGAGGCGTGGGCAATCTGACAGGCGGTCAATAGGCCACAACCCAGAGAAACTGTCACATAACATGCTAGTCTCATGCACGCACACGCGCGTCCTTAATATGATCTCAATATACCAAGTAAATCTATGCATGTAAGTATATGAATATGAATAATTATACAAAGGAAACAAAGTAAGCACATTGACCAGGGGTCAGCAACCTTTGTGAAATTAAGTGCAATGTTTCTATTTCTAGATCAGTCAAAGTTCAGAATTTTAATGAATGTAGAATTATGTGCAGGATGTAATTTGCTACAAATTAGGTGACTTAATTTAATTGACCACGTTAAAAACAATATTTGATTTTAAAATATAAATCCTCTCTCTCACACTTCCACCGGTGTGCCAGTGATCACCTACCCCTGTGCAAATATTGGCACCCGTGCCTAAGGTTGCCTACCCGTCCATGACGCCTGATTATGGATCCCACTGGGAAAGATGGATGGAAACGGCATAGAGCGCTCGTTTTCACAGTTATTGTCCACGACATTGCAAGCGGCGCGAAGGCCAGCGGACCTTGGTCCTGCTCTTCGCGCCCGAGCGCCGCAGTCGCGAGTGCCCGCGAGTTACGAAGCCGTGGTGAATGCAATCGTTATATTTATGCCCAGGCCGTAAGGCCTGGGCAAGCACACGATAAACGCCATGATAATTGGGTTTTGGTACACCTCGCGCGGTCAAAGTGACTACAACGGAACGCTCCCTACGTCCGGTTCAGCCAATCACAAGCTTCAAAAATGAGTCCGGGGCGTGGTTATCCATCTTTCCCAGTGGGATCCATAATCACGCGTCAATGACCTATGGTAGCATCTCAGTATTTAGTCAATTATAATCCATTAAATTGTCTGTATGAGCATGAGCAAGTTTTTGAGCTCATTGTGTTTGTTTATTTTCTTTGTTCTATTCATGCTATTTGTTCTTCAGCTTATTATTTATTATTATTATTCAAATACATTTCAATCACTATAATTTGTACAATTTAACGGCTCCTTTAGCAAAATGACTGTTTGCATGACAGTAAATTGTATTTTAACAAATAATATTTTTTTCCAGAGTTTATTCCAATCACTTATATGCGATTTAATTTTCTATTCCCTGAGTGTTTGGAGGTCATTCGCAGAAGATTCCCCAACTGTAATTTGATGCCACTCATGGAAAATGAGTTTGAGGATTTATCACCAAGCACTGCCTGTTTCCACACTGTCAAATCTTGGTTGATGAATGAGCTATATTTAGATGCTTATTTTACATGTTTATAGAACATGTTCGTTCGTCCTTGCAATAACATCTAGCAGATACAGTTTTCAACGCTGCTTTTAATACTTTCGGACAAATCACACAGTTACATTCTGAAGCAAAGCAACAATGACTAGCCAAGTCAAATACAAACACTAATTGCACAAAGAGGAGACAACTGCAACTGAAGACCAGAGATCAGTTGCTTTCGTGTGACAGCTGGAATTAAGGAGGTGTTAAGTCAAGGGATGACTTCAGTCTTAGCACAAGCATTAGAACAGTGGTTCCCAAACCTTTTAGCTGAAGACCCAAAAAAGAAATTAGGCCTTTGCAGATCGTCTTTTTTCACTACTGAGCCACTGTTTGGGAACCACTGCATTAGAATGCCCCTGGATCGTTCCCTCACCTGCGCTGGCTGGTCGCTGCGGCAACCCAGGAGATACCGTGTTCCTCTGCAGCGCTGGTTGCTGTGGCGACAGCAGGTGAGGATCGGAAAGTGAAGAGGAGGTCACATAGGAGGTGGTTACCAGGGCGTTGCCAGGGTTACTGAACTGCAGCGTGTTCTGATTTGACGTCTGGACAGTGACTGGCATGGAGAATGTAGGGGGCTGGGCTGTAGACTGCTGGAATAAGAGAGAGAACTTCCGCTTTAGTCGCATCAACACAACGCCAAGGCTACTGGTCCAAGGAGAGGTCCTCGTAATTGTGGCTTTGCTCATATCACCTCAAACAAGTATTTGTCATTAGGGATAAAAATGTCAGTTAAAACAGTGGTTCACAACCTTTTCAGGCCGCGACCCCCAAAATAATCATATTTTAACTGGGGACCCCCCCACCCTGACGAGCACTAAGAGTTGAGGCATAACATTTTGTATAACATGGTTCTATTGTGAAAATAGCCGATCTGCTATTTTCTCAATTTCTACCTCTAATATTTGACAATTTGGCCAATGTTTACACTTAAACTTTATGTTGGTTGGTTTACCGTTGAGGGAGAAAACAATGTTGCTCATTAAGTTAATCATCTGGGGACCCCCCAAAAATCATTTGGGGACCCCCCTGGGGGTCCCGACCCACAGGTTGAGAACCACTGAGTTAAAAGATGGGGTATGAAAAAAAAACATTACTTTGAAATCATTGAATCTTTGACTTTATTTTCAGTTGAAAAAGGTTCTCGACTGACATTTTTGGATATACGCAATTCTCAACTCGACACATGTCGAAAGGGTTAGGTGACAAAGTATAAATTAGATCTGAGTGTTAGGACAGACTTACTCCATAACGTTTGAAGAGGATGTCCAGGTCCTCAGTGGTCTTGCGGTACTTGTCATCATTTAAAGGACTTTGGTCGATGGAGTCCTCTCCATCGGGCTCTGGGCTGTCACACCCATTGAAACCTTTCTTTCTCAACGTCTGTGAAGGCAAGAGAATTTCAAGGTAACAGGGAGGAATTTCAATTACATTAACCTAAAAACCAAAAAATGAAATGTCATGGATTATTATGGTATGAATCAAATAAGAGAATCAATTTAGGACAGACATTTTAGCACATCATACATCATATTTTGGAAAAGGTTCTGTCAAAAGCAGATCAAACATCATTACCACATAGCCAACATGTTTTCCCAAACAGCCCATACAATTTGCACCAACAATTCATTATTATTGAAATATTAAAAGTTGCATAATTTCTTTCATTAGTTTAAGCAAAAATCCCATTAGAAATATAAGCTTTCTTAGACACATTTACACCACCGTCCACCGCACCAACCCAAATGTGATTGGGGTTTACTGACATTTTGCTTGTTTGATAAAGCATAATATATTGTTATATTTAAAGTTCGCCTGTGATATAGCAATTACACATCCCAGATATATCAAGGTGATTTGGGAGTAGGGATAGGACGATATGAACATTTCCTATCACGATTATTGTGACAAAAGAAATCGCCATTATCCTGGGGCGGAACATTTGCCAAAGAATTGTGCAGCGGTTTACCTCGATGATGTCTGCGTTGGTCCGGCTCTCGTGGGGCTCGTTGTACTCTGTGTATTTGAGCAGGACCTTATCCATGTCAGTGCTGGCGTACTGGAACAGCTTGTTGGAGTGGTTGAAGATGATGAGGGCGATCTCGCAGTCGCACAACACGCTGAGCTCGTAGGCCTTCTTCATCAAGCCAAACTTCCGCTTGGTGAAGGTCACCTGAGGGGAACAGGGGAGGGGAAACAGATGGCAGTGGGTGTCAAAAGAAATATGTAAAGATGAGCTCCGAATGAACGTTGACCGCCAACTGACTCGGAATCCGCGCATGCTGAAACGATGTTGACAATTCCAGACACGTTTTTTTGAAAATTAATTGTGACAGATGGGACGGAAAACTGAATTACTGTTCTTCTGTGCTCGTTCTCACTTATACTGACTAGATTTATCTCCGCTTTAGTTTCTCAGTTTTCTCTCATTTGCAACAAGGTGCTAATGAGATGGATATTATATCAGAAAATATGGATGCGATAAATATTCCTAACTATGCCAGTGTTAAGTTATTATCAGTACACTGGCCTGTAATTTGTACGTGCATGCTCTAGGGGTGCAATGGTCATTACTTTTGGTTAATAATAACTAGAAGAAAGCCCCCTGCGGGGGCTTGAGTCTGTAAGATTTATACAATAGTTTCAGAATTACAACCCCTCAGGTACAGGGTGGCCTGCTCTGTTTTGGCTGGGTGGGTTATAATAAGATAGAAAAAAGCACCCCCTGTGCGTTTGTTTAGGTGGCATGGGATGTGTAGTGTAGTAGGAAAGGCAACGTTAAATATTATGTTGAAATAAAGTGTACAATGGTACTGTTGAATATTTTTTTTTATTATGAGGTTGTTGTAGAACATGGAATGATGGGTGACAGTGTGTTCTTAGTAGTATACAGTGTCGTCAAATTAAAGAAACAGACAAATATATTCAAGGTTGCATGAATCTGTTTTGAAGCACTTGTGTTATGATGACAGGCAAGTTATGAGAGAAAGGGGAAAGCATGTTTGAATGATCATGTGTAGTAATTCAAAGGAGTTTCTGGGATCCCTACTCGTCTGGAACAGCAGCGGGTGACCGAGAGAAAGACAGCGGCTGGTCGACAGATCTCTCTCTCTCTTTTCTCTCTCCATCTCTCCCTCTCTCTCTCACACACACACATACATGCACACGCGCGCGCACGCAGACACACTTTTCATACCGTCCACATCCATCCGCCGAGGTTGTATCATGACTGCTTGCGATGGGAATTAAAACACAATAGAGGTTTGTTTTATATCAGCAGAAATAGTCGCGTTCCCAGTTCCCAACAGCACACGAGTGACTGTCTGACACATCTCGCTTTGCTCTTGCAAGTACACGCCCACTGCCTGATCTACAAACCCTCCAACGTGGCGCGGAGCGACAGTTTGATCTTGGAAATCTAATGTTGTGTGCGCCACACAGTCATACGACTAATCATAAATCAGGCTCCATGAGAAGCACTCGGCACGCAGCACTTGACCAGTTTAGCAGCGGAGAGAGAGGGTGAAAGTCAGAGTTGAACAGAAGCATGGATGGACATGAAACAAACGTGTCAAAGTGAACTCATATTATCTTCAAAATGGGACACAAATTCCTTATTGAAGCGTTTTTTTTCCCCTCCATTGCGCGAAGCGATGCGATGGTGTGTTGTGTGGATAACACGTTAATGTGTTTGTGTGTGCGTGCGTGTGTGTGTGTGTTGCAAGGCGAACAGTCCCCGACTCCCCGTGACATTTTGTATTGATCATTATATTATGTATTATTGCTTTGTTCAGGCCCGACTCAATCTGAATAGAATCCCGTAGCGTGCGGAGCGCCCGACTTTTCAAAACGGCAAGTGTGAGCCCGTTTAGATAATCTGGTCAGAGAATCTGAAAAAAATGATCCTGTAGTGTTTAATGCTACCCGATTCAGTCGGGCAAGATTATCTGTTAGTGTATGGCCAGCTTAAGGGGTGTTGTTGTATAGACTGATCGATTGAAGAGTTGGAGCACTTTGCAATAGAAAAACAAAACTATAGAAGATCTGGTGACAATTCGAAAACCCGTGGACAAAATTAAATAGGTATTAAGGTTGCTCCCGCTCGTGTCTCTCTCTCGTGTCTGTCTCTCTCTCTCTCTCTCTCTCTCTCTCTCGTATCTCGCGTCAGTGCAGCGGCGCACGCCAGCGCACACACACACACATTGAGTGATTGCTTGCTTGCTTTATAGTTTGCCAAGCAGAAAGTACACACACGTCACACACACAGTACAGGTCCTAACAGGTCCTCTTGGGTTATACACATGATGATTGGACAGAGTGGAACAGTTATTGTGGGATTAATTATGACACATGTGGGCACATGACGAAATTAGATAGGTCCTTTGTTGCTAGCTGCATTAAGGTTGTCATTGCAGGAAAGTCAGAAAGGGTAAAGTAGAAGGTTTAAAGCACGCTATTCCTATCATATGTTATACTGTGCCGTTGCTCTCTCAACTGCCCCCCCCTCGCTCCATCTCTGCATCTCTGGCAGTGTTTGTTTACGCCCATTTGTGACGTGCATCGCGTCGTCGGTCAACGATGGCTTGTGCATATGCAAAAAAAAAAATTAAACATTTTGGCATTATATGAGAAGTAGAGACACATCTGAAGGTGATGAAGTTGATGTTGGGCAAGGCACATGCGTTATTGATTTTTGTATTATGTTTTTTAGACAATTGAGCAACTGCTGAACGTGGAGTTACAGATGGACCAATGGACAAACCAACACACTATTTTTTGGGGCGATTCTAATAAAGGTTGTGGGATAATAATAATAGTAATTTTGGTTTATTTGCACTAAAGTTTGATACGGTTACTGAGGTTAGGTTTAGGGTTAGGGTTAGACATAGTTTTACTGAGGTTAGGATTAGGGTTGACACCTCAGTCCTGTATCGAAAAGTATACTGAAAATATTTCCAAAATGATCGCCTTGTTTTGCTTATTAGCTAAATTAAATAAAGGAGAAAAAAAAGGTTCTTCCATTCAGACACATTCCAGTATGGCCCCAACAGCTGCAATACCGCTGGGTGACCAAGTGGTGCTGTATTCAATTGTGCCTACAGTGTGTACACACACACACACACACACACACACACACACACACACACACACACACACACACACACACACACACACACACACACACACACACACACACACACACACACACACACACACACACACACACACACACACACACACACACACACACACACACACACACACACACACACACACACACACACAATTCACAGTGGGTGGGTGGGATTTTTGGTTGTTTAAATCTCTGTATAAGGATTTAAATGAACGCTTAGAAGTCACTAGACGGTGGGTTAGGAAGGTTTGACCAACTGATGGTGGCCATCCTGAAAAATGGCTCCCACAGCCAATTAGCGATGCCCCACTATCCAGTTTTGCTCCCAATATATCTGCAAAATGTGGTGCTTTATTCAAAAGATTAAAGCTGGTTTGATATGTTGAGCTATGGCACCCCACTAAAGGAGATTCAACATGAGTCACTTATGACTAGGAAAGCTTAATTTAATTTTAAAAAAATCACACCCAATGTGAAGTGAGCGGTGGTCGTGCTTGCATAACGTCTTCAATTGGTAATTGGTGATCTAATACAGGCTACACACACACACACACACACACACACACACACACACACATTGCTATGGCAAAACGCTGAGGAAAAAGACTAGGATATAGGTCTAGGATGTAATTGGTGATGTAATATGGCTACACACACACACACACATATTGCTATGGCAAAACGCTGAGGAAAAAGTGGCTACAGATAGGTCTAGGATGTAACTGGTGATGTAATGTGATGTAATATGGCTACACAGTAGTACACACACACACACACACACACACACACACACACACACACACACACACACACACACACACACACACACACACACACACACACACACACACACACACACACACACACACACACACACACACACACACACACACACACACACACACACACACACACACACACACAGCTATGGCAAAACGCTGAGGAAAACACATTGCAATGGCAAAACGCTGAGCCACGCACAGCCACTCTATGGAGCGGTTTACCACCGCTCAATAAAATAGTTGGCAAAAAGGTTGTGCCTGTCACATGCGAAGTAGCAGGCCTCCACACCCACACATACTGTATCCCTATTGGAATAACCTTGCTAATACAGTATGTGTCTTACCTAAATCTTCTCCAAACAAAAAAAAACATCTAATAGAGAGAAGAATGCACAATAGAAAATACTGTTTGGGTTTACCCTTCTTCAGAATCAGTTTACGTCTAGGTATAGATTAGGTAAAGAATACATGGACGTAAGGACAGACATCTTAATCTGATCTTTACATGTCACACTGTGCATTGTGCCAAGGTGATGTTTAGGCTACAATATGGAAACTCCAGCTACATCACAAAGACAGCGGCATTGCGGAGTGTGCGGTCACCTTTACAGCAACAGTACGTCATCATACAAGAGTATCGCACAACAGTAGTGAAAATAGCCAACCTACAAGTCCACGTGTCACGATGCAAAGCTTTATGAGCTTGTAGATCGACTATTTCACTATTTTCTTGTTTTTTATAACAATAAAAAATGAACCGTTTTGGCCACCCGACAGCAACTAATATATACAATATTATACAGGTACATGAGGTCTATTATATAGTTATAGAATTACTGAACAGTTTTGGAGCTACGTATATCATCATCCTCATACTCCTGGATGGTTGGAACTGTTCTGATTGCTTGT
Organism: Nannobrachium achirus; assembly: GCF_963921795.1. Lineage (NCBI taxonomy): Eukaryota > Metazoa > Chordata > Actinopteri > Myctophiformes > Myctophidae > Nannobrachium > Nannobrachium achirus. The sequence continues at coordinate 30,101,068 of NC_137819.1, forward strand.
AAATGAGCTTGTTTGTATCCTTGTCTTTCCTTGTTGATTCATCTGAAACGCTATACAGTATTTCCAAACAGCACCTTTCCACTATAGGGAAATTTGAATTGACTTTTGTCCAGAACACCATCTCATATTTCTCAATCGAACTAGGTTCATGGAGACTCTGCGCACTTGTCATCTTCAACAAGTTGACACCATGACAAGACCCGCAAACTATTTCAGTGAGAGGTGGGGCTGCTCCATGTGGGCAGGGGTGAGTGTGTGTGTGTGTGTGTGTGTGTGTATGTGAGAGAGAGAGAGAGAGAGAGAGAGAGAGAGAGAGAGAGAGAGAGAGAGAGAGAGAGAGAGAGAGAGAGAGAGAGAGAGAGAGAGAGAGTCGCTGTTGCAGGGAGACTTTTCCACAAGGAAAGAGTCATAGGAGAACGTGCTGCTGGTGTCATACCACAAAAACAAATAATACTTCCAGTCATACACTTCCAAGATAAAAACCACATTCGATTCACATTACGCATGGCGATACACATTGAAAATGAATTGTATGGGTTAAGGCATTATTTTTGATAGCCATAATATATATATATATATACATACAGTATGCTGTGTGCAGGGGCCTCACTTTGAATGGTTCAGTTGCTTGGTTCATTTTTTCTGGACAATGAATGGGAGCCAAAGCCAATTCTATTACGGCTAAACGGAACATTTTGGTGTCCCTTAACAGGGTTTGTTCTGCTACGTTACTGCAGTCACTCCTGCCATCAGTCACTTGCTTCACACAAAGCCAGCTACAGCTAAACTGCAGTTACTTTGTCCCCCTCATTATGCATTGCTATTGGCCGGTCGCCAGTTGTTTTTAACACATGTCTTCCTACAATTTAGGCATTTAGAAGACACTCTAAATACAATGTTCAAGATCAGGCCATTGTCTAAGGATGTCAGAAATTACAGTGGCAAATGGGATGGGAACTAATGTAACAACAAACACAGTTGAATAGTGTTGCATAGATGCTCATTCTCACTTACTGAGCATCTGTTTCTGCCATGGATGGAGGCAGAATTTGGTGTTTCTAAAAGTGATAGGGACAGACATGTCCGCCTAGTGTACCCAATGTAAATTATGCTTATGGTTTTGTGTGTGTCCATGTTTTTCAGTCAATGGATTGCAGACTTAAGCCTCAAGTCTTTGATGAATGGAAATCGGACAGAGCTGTTCACAAATCTTTGCCAGTGCCATCATGTCAGGTCTAATACAAACCAGCCATTTCCTCTCACTATGATAAAGCATTTCTATGTATTTCTTCCAAAAATATGTTGTCAACCATGCAAAATACACACAGCACAAGCATGGATGAATATTAACACAAGTACACAAACACTACAGAACACTGACAGAACAGTCACATGTGTCCTGGATATGAGGACCAGAGGACTGCAGCTGCTACGGAGGGATTGATTGATCTGGAGCAGCTGTCCTGGGGCTCGTGTGACTGAGATGATTGGCTTCCCGATGCTTACTACTCCATGGCTTACAAAAAGAAAAAACACTAGCCAAGAATGAAGTCTGAACCCTAACACCAAATCTTGTGCAGCTCATCATGTCCTCCTCTTTACTGCCGCTGCCAGTCCCTGAAACTGACCCCGACGGGAAAGCCAAGACCTCTGAGCTATCATGGGTCTGCGTATCAATGTTTGAGCAAGCCAAGTGTGAGATTATTTAGAATCCATTGGATAATCTTTAATTTCTTTCACAGAATATATCATAAAACGTAAAGATATACCTTTGTTTGACATACAAAAGACTTAATATATAATATACTTTGTCGTACAATGGTGTCACGTGCTGCAAATAGAGAATCTACAAGCTCACAGCGCATAACAACGGAGTAGAAAGGGGGGGGGGGGTAGTCGGCTCACCTGCTTGTTCCTTTCATCGGTGATCCGCTGGATCTGGATCTTTTTCCTCCCCATGATGCTTTGCAGTTGTGGAGAAGGATGCTGAGATCAGTCAAGTAGAGAAGTGCCTCTCGGAGGGCGAGAGGGAACGCAGTCTTCTACTTGTACAGCCAAACACTCACACACAGTCATGCAAGCAAGGACACACGCACACACACATTTCTCTGCCCTGGCGTGGTGTGCCAAGGTAAATTACTCTATTGACGAAAGGCTGAGCCAGTAGATGGTGGGCACTGCTGAGTGAGGGGTGCAGGGTGTATGTGTGTGTGTGTGTGTGTGTGTGTGTGTGTGTGTGTGTGTGTGTGTATAGGGGGGGTGTGTCTTAGTTCATTGTTTACTCAATTGGGACAACGCTGGCCAACTTCTCTGGTGTTGTAGTGGTGCAGAAAACGTCACTCCTGTCCTATTGAGAGAGAGAGAGAGAGAGAGAGAGAGAGAGAGAGATTATTCCAATATTAGCCTATATTATCAGCCATTACAGGAGGCTAATATAAAGTAATGTTTGCACATTGTAGACACAATGTGAGTGTATCAGAGAGATAACAAATGACACGATTCTGATTATGTGAAAACAATGCATTAATTTGCAGTTTTTGCACAGACTATAAGTGTTTCAATCTAAAATTAGCTATATTCCTGTTAATTACACCACGCACAAATAGTGGGTTCTAAATTCATAGGAGCAACTGAAATAACACATGTAACCACAGAACAAATGACTTGGGGACCTGGGGGTGTCAGTTGTGTCAGAGTCAGACTAAGAAGCACAACGTCCCCTCATACACACTTGGACACAGGTGTGTGCACACAATCTCATTCACACGCCCGCACAAACACTGCACGCTGGCCAAAGTTTCATGCCACAATGTAAGGTGTGTGTGTGTGCGTGACTGCGTGTGTGCATGTGCCTGTACACCATGTTTTACTGTCTTTGTGGCAACAAAAAGTCTTCATGAGGAGGATAGTAAAGCAAGACCAGATCGACCTCAAAAGTGACAATGTTTTGGTACCCATGAGGATTCTTTTTGAGCGGTGGTCACACCGTCTCCATAGCGTGGCCGTGTGTGTAGGTATGTATGTTTGTTTGTTTGTTTGTATGTATGTATGTGGGTGGGTCTGTATGTAGCCTCAAGCCTGTGGTGTAGTACCTTTTATGACCACACATGTTAAGGGAGGGGCGCTGTTCTCAGGCCAGGCCAGGCACACACACACACGCACACACACACACACACACACACACAGGGGGAGGGGGGAGGGGGGGGGGGGGGGGTTGGTGGGTAAACCACCGCTCAGTTCACACGGGTGTGATTTTTTTATTTGTTTCAGGATTATCCTTAAAAGATGCAGGTTGGTTAAAATGTCAGTAAAGGGTGTACGGTAAGAGATAGTTTTAGGTTAAAAGATAGGGATATTGATGTTAGGGTTAGGTTTGCGATTTCCCCGTGTGGATATCATGTTTGTTGTCCATAGCACTCGCACTCAGCATTTACTGTATACTTGCAGTTATGCAAATTACATTACTGTTCTGTGTTACCATTAACACATCAGCTTCTGTTAGCTAAACAAATCACATCTAACTCCAAATTACTTGCTTTTGTTTAGCTGCTCTTGAAATCATTAAAGCAAACCAACATGAACTCCTGCCAGTATTTGTGGAAATGGAAAGCTTACCAACACTAAAGAACATCCTCTTCAAACTACATTTGAACTAATCTGCTTTTAAATAAATAACAAGACTGCAACAATCACCAATGACCACACAAAAATATTTTTTGTTTGATAAGATTTATTGAGTTCCCAGTAACTACCAAAGCATGATGCTCAAACTGTCCAACTTCATGCCGTTATCTGTACATGAACTCAGACTTGTGGCTTTTGGGGTAGGCTAGATTCCCTATCCAGTCCTGACCCACAAAGCTCATGCTTTTCTGTGGGATATTTGTGAGGTTAAATGGAGAATATGCGAACTGATCTTGCTTGCTAGCTAGCTGGTGGAGTGCTGTGCGCTTAAGCGCTTTGCAATATAAGCTGCTTCCTTTCTGCAATTAAGACAAAGGTGAAATGATAATGTGTTCAAATGTTGTGAGAAAGATCTATCATCTGACACTGATGTCATTTCTTTCTAGCCCCACTAGCGGCAGGGCTCTAAGGATGCTATACCTGTATAGGTTGGTCGGCCAGTTGGTCGGTCAGTCAGTCCACCTGTCCCAACATTTTGGTCTCAAAGTATAAACATTTTAAACAGCGCTAACCATGACACTTGCATTCATGCTCCCCTACTGATTTTATCAACAGACTATAATTTTCCAGTTGGACACAAGATATCTCAAACGTGGAAGGGGTGAATTGTCGTGCTTTCTGAGCACACTTGTGTGGTGGATGAAAATGAATCATTTAGGGGCCCCATGATGCCTATAGTTCCACTCTCAGCCCAAAATATAAACTTTTTAAACAAATCTCAATCTAACAGGCAGATTATAGGACGAACCTTAAACGCTGTGTCTCAGTCATGCTTTAACATGCAAAAACAACCTAACTGGCCTGGACGGCTAGGGTAGTGGTCCGGGCACCTAGGCTTCTAATCCTGATCCCGACAACCTTTGCTGCGAGTCCCCTTCTCACTCCCCTTCTCTCTCCCCACTTTCCTCTCAATCTACTGTAAATTATCAATAAAGGCATAAATATATATTAATTCATCTATAATTAGTGTATTTATTTGTCAGATACATGTACTGTAATTGAAATTGAAATGTGTTGACCCATCTCTTGGAGCGGTGAGCTGCAGCCGTGCCACCTTCAGGAATCAGTAAGGGGCGGCCGTAGCTGAGTGGTTAGGGAGCCTGCCTGGGGAGCCAGAGCTCCTGGTTGTTGCAGGTACGATGCCGGTCAGGCAGCTATGTGTCGATGTGTCCCTGAGCAAGACCCTTAACCCCTAATTGCTCCCCGAGCGCCACATATGGCTGCTCACTGCTCCTAGTCGTTATAGGATGGGTAAAATGCAGAGAATAAATTTCACGTATGTGCAAATGTACTGTGACAAACAAGGCGTGGGGCCTATTTCTTTTTTATTATTATTTATGGTGATCAACCCCCTCAATCAGACCCTTGATGCTGAATGCCAAGCAGGGAGGCATTGGGTCCCATTTTTACAGTCTTTGGTATTCAAACCCCCGAACACCCAGTCTCAGGGCGGACACTTTAACCACAAGGCCTGGTATATATTTATAAGATAAAATAAGATCTAACATAACTGAGAATGAGCATGTGAATATGAAGTTCATATTATGTCAAATGGTCAAGGTATCATGTGTCTTGGACATGAGGAGACATTAGGCTACAGCAATCCTGACCGCAGCAACACGGCCAACGTGTTTAGTCTACCTCTCCAGATGTTGTTTTGGTGAGAAAAGATGAGAAAAGAGATGTTTTTCTTTCTTTCTGTACATTTTTCTCCTTGCTTTCTCTTTCTCTGGCTTTTTGAGCGGTGGTCACACCGTCTCCTATACGTGGCCGTGTGTGTGGGTATGCGTCCGTCCGTGTCTGTATGTAGCCTGCAGTACCTTTTCTGACCACACATGTTAAGGGAGGGGCGCTGTTGTTCAGGCCAGGCACACACAAGCACGCACGCACGCACGCGACACACACACACACACACACACACACACACACACACACACACACACACACACACACACACACACACACACACACACACACACACACACACACACACACACACACACACACACACACACACACACACACACACACACACAGCCTCCACCGCTCAGTTCACATGTGTGATTTTTTTCCCTTCAAACTATGAATGATTGAGCTTGCACAAAAAATAATTTCACCCACTTTTTACACCTGCAAACGTGTGATGAGACAATACAATTTATTCTGATTCTAAATAAAACAAAAATGTCCGTGACTTCTTAACAATGTACTGATGTTCAGCAGCCAACACTGACTCATGTATTGATGTTGATGTGAAGTTTGGTTATGTTTTAATGACTATGGAGAAAACTAAATGTAAACGTTCTATGTACAATACAGTATAATATATACATACACAGACCATTTTCCATTATCAAGCTCCTGTCACATATGGCTGAGCAATTATGTATTCATGGCTGTGAAAGTGTCTTTCCCTGCAAACAATGGTTTCTTTCTGTTGAAAATGTCCTCTAATATATAATTATCTGAAGTCAGGTAAATGCTCCTTCAGAAGGTGTTTTATTATCAAAATGTAAACGAAACAAAGATCCATTGATTGTTTTATGAGAGGCCACACTCAATATAAAACAACCTTATCTATTTTGGGTTGAGAAGAGCTGTGAAAATTGTCACAGCAGCACTTTGCTTATAGGCCATGGCAATTTAACAATCTGTGGTAGCGGCAATGATAATCAAATGATCTCCAAGGGTTTCAATCCCTGTAATGATTTCTATTATCAAACATTACATGCGCTCAGACTAGCACTTAATCAGGATAAGCCTAGAGCATGTACACTAATACTCAAAGGCAAGACCATGTGGGTGCCATGTTCCGTGCTGTGCATGGATGGAGCTTTTAATGTCTGTTATACTGCCCCTATTCCCGGGCAGTCCTGGATACTGCGGGCCACATCAGAGATCATTCAGTCATTAGCTCCAACTGAGAATCACTGACCCTGAACAATTACCACAACAAGAAATATTGTGGAAACTGCCACTGCCAGAGGCAAACGTGATTAAAAACATACTGAATCTCCAAACTTTGCAACCATCAGGCTATAATATTATCTTTGATTTGCTATGGACTGGTGTGAGTGGAGCTACCCTACAGGGCCGGAGTGCAGCCTTATTCTGCCCACCAACCCCTGCATGGCTGACCACTCATTACTGTAATTGTCACGTTCATCCCTCCTCTACACCCGCAAGGCGCTGATGGCTCAATTAAGAGCAAGCTAGAGGGCCGATTGGACGCCAAGATAATGAGGTCGCTACTTGGGTCAAAAATGATCCCTATATAGTTATACCCAGTCGAACCCTGTGTTCATTCTGTGACATGAAGGAAGCAAGAGAGGAGATGCACCTTAAGGCATCCCAGTCAACCCCAAACTTGAGTCGGGCTGAAGACAGGCACCTGTAGGTGGGAAATGAAAAACTTTGGGATGTGCACATTCTGCCTCATTATCTTTGGAGTTTGGAACTTTGGAGGACAGGAATCTGACGTTGATTAAAAAAACATATTTCTGTGTTCCCATTAAACAGTACAAGGGAGTTAGCTATAGCAAAAGTTCTACAAGCACACTCTGCTATTTCTTGCTTTGTTCTGCGACATAGGTGTGAGGGCCGCTTAGCACCTATCAGTCGGATGATCTCGGATCGCACGGCCAATCCGACCGATATTCCCATAGCTATGGGTGTATCAGAGGCACCCAGGGGACTAGCACTGGACCGATATATTTTTCTGACAGCTGAACATGCCCTCTTTCAGAAACAAATGTTAAAATCCTGTTTAAAAAAAGAAGAAAAAAAGAAAAGAAAAAAAAAAGGTTTCTAGGCTGAAATGGCACTAGGATTTAGCTTGAATCACACAAAGGACAATTTAGCAACACATAAACATTTCTTTGATGAGGAAAAGCAGAGTGCAATCATCCTCTGGGCAAGCACTTCTATGTTTTGGAGTGGTGCAATTAATGGCAGTGACCTTTATGAGATATGGTCAGTGAAATAGGCCAAAGCCCTGCGAGTCCTCCAACCTGGCACAATGCAAGGGCTTACACATCAAGACCTCTCAGAAAATAGTTCTTGAATTGCTGATGACTTCACTGCCCGATGGACAACTTGTGTAAAGTTAATGACTTGTAACATCGCCCACATAATAAGAAGCAACTTACTGCTGATAGCATAAAGGAAAGCAAGAAGATGTAGTACACCAAAATTGATTGTCTAATCTTTATGTAGCCTTCAAACATGATTGACAGTAATTACATTGGAAGGTGTCTAGTTTTTCTTTTATTAGGCACTGTCTCATTGCTGAGTCTACCTTTACCTAACCATGACACAAAGTTTTGCTTCCCCACCTTATGACCTCTGCAATTCCAAGACACAATTATAAGTTCACATGTGCTGTAACTACAGAATTCAAACCAGATTTACTACAAATAGACTACTGCACATAAATCATTGTCAAGATTTTGTGTAATATGACAGTGTTTGACAAAATACATCACACTGACAGACCACTAGAAACGTTACAAAAACAGTTCCCCAGAGGAGTTATGCCTATCAAAGTAAACATGTCATATGATATCTAAAGTCACTTTGTGATCTGCATGAACCAAACAAAGTATTCTAATCAAACACGATACCTCTTTTAACCATTTGGCATCCCACCCCCTTTAACCTTTTAAATCCTCTTCCCCTTCAATTTCACCATAAAATGATCATTAACAGACAACAGTAGTCCTTTTAAAAACTGAATTCTGTGCTGACTGATTCCCCATGGTGGTTTACCCTTTCAATTTAGCAGAGAGAACTACAGAAAGGAAAGCGTATTATTAATACCACCTACTCCAATCTAAGAGGGATAAATCACATTGTGTTCACTGATAACTTTTCATTAAAATTATTGTTGCATCATAGGTATTTAGCCAATGTGCTGCACAGTTACATAGTGACAATGAGTGAGCTCTCTGCCTTACTCAATGACACTCTGATCATGGTCTGTTTAACCATCAATTGTTACATTACTAGTAAGACGCCTCAGGGCGACCTCACTCTAAAGGGCGAGGTCGCACAAATTCTTGGCCATCTGGCCAGTGATGTATATCGGACCAGTTACCCATATATGGAGACCCCTGCATGATAGACAACAATGTTATGTCAAAACATGCCCATATATGGGCATTACCAAATATGGGCATTCCCAGATATGTCCATAATATTGATGACATTGGGACAGGGATCTCCATATATGGGCATAAAACGTATGTTAATTAGTAAAGCCAAGCAGGCAGTGTGGTTTAGAAGAGAGTGGCGTCACGCTTTGATCTCGCCGCAGACTGGAAGTGGCGTCGCATGGAGCCTGTTCTCATTCTTAGCGAGCCTCTGCTGCTCCCATTATAACCGAGGCATTTTCACTCACTGGTAAGTAGACTAAATCAAGTCTTTTTCCCGCTTTTAACTCATTCACGGGCCTCTCCAAGGTAGACAACATTATTAAAAGGGGGAAAAAGACGTGATTTAGTCTACTTACCAGCGAGTGAAAATGCCTCGGTTATAATGGGGGCGGATGGGGCTGAAGAGCAGCAGCAAAGGCTCGCTAAGAATGAGAACAGGCTCCATCCAATAACCTAGGCTAAGCTAGCTACTTCCATAGCTTTCCACGCTTACAATGGGAGTCGACGTAAGTGTCATAACTCTCTCCATGATTCTACGGGTCTGCAAGCAGGGCCTTGGCGAGTTAGGGCTTGGGTTTGATGCCTTGGGAGCCACACAGATATGGGCCATACATCTGGCCAGTGATATATATCGATGACATCAGGGATTCTGGGGAATACCCATATATGGACTTTTACATAGGTGATGTCACCTGTGATATCAACTGTGATGTCACAGTGACAAACCATAAACCATAGACAAACCATAGACTGTAAAAATCTGACTGACTGACACAGACAGACAGAGACAAGCTGCGACATGTCTCATGGTAAACACAAAATGTTATGTTTAAGTTAGCTAGTAGCTAGATCCCTGTCAGGACTACCGTTGCTCACAGGAATATATTTATGGAACTTCCAGAACATAGTTTAGCTTTAACTTTCCCTTTGTTTCATCAAATAAAGTACATCATGGAGCTGATTCTGTGATTATAAACAAGCTATATCTGTGTTTCAAACATTACAAGCTCCTTATCTACTAACATGACCCAGATGCCCTGGAGCCTGTCTTTTGTGCTTTCTCTGTTCATGTGAGTGGAGCTGAACTTCCCTACATTAGATGACTCCATCAGTGTTGGGGGTGTACCGTGGTGCATGACACTGTCAAACTGGCCTACTTCTGGCCCAACAGCTTTAGTATGCTCTCTTGGGATCCCACAGAAAATTGTGTCTGCATGACACCAAAATGACAAAGTCCTAAGCCATGCATGGGCCATGCTTTTAATGTATTCCTTATGGAAACCTGAAGTTGCCCATACGGCAATGATGAATACAAATACCAGTATTTACAGTTGCGGGGGCGGAGGGGACATGCATTTTTGGCACCAGATGTTATAAAAAGAACTGTGATGAGGCAAGATTTCTATAATTTGATGAATTGTTGTACTCAAACATGTCTGTTCCCAGGGCTTCAAAAATGTATTAAAAATCAAATGTAATACATTTGTAAATATTACACCGAATAAGCACTCAACTAAGCCCTTTCCTTATAATACGTAGGTAGACCTCAAGGACTGGGGGGAAAAATCTGCTATTTGCTGGGCAGCTTTGAACAAAAGGCCCAGTATTCTGTGTGTAGTTATTGGCTACTTAATGCCATTAGGCTACGGATGCATGTTATTTATTGGAGCGAGCTCCTTGGGGTTGGATCTGGGAACATAAGGCTAGAGGCTCGGCCACTATTACAGACAGACTAGTGCATTACTCACAACAATGTTATAAATGGTGTGTGACTGAACGTGAAGCGAAGTAGGCCCCCAGTCACTGACGGCAGACAGGTAAATAATACGATTTGACAGCTTGGAAGCATTAGCGTACAACCAAGTGAGCTGCGCGATTAATTTCACCAATACATCAAACTGCATATGTTTACCTTGACATAATAAATCGGGGTTTGTACAATATTGTACAATATTCTCTACACTACTAGCCATTTGACAATATACGAATCCGACCGACGGACAGCCATTACCTTTTTTGCACTCTCCAGAAGTCGGTTCTAGGTGGAGTGTGTAATACTTTAAAAAAATCATAATACTGGCATCACGAAATGCAACGTAGATTTCAGGCCGTATATATAATGCGAATTATACGCGCTTGTTATTCTTGTTTTGTCTGAAATAATAAACCAAGCGGTTCTGTTCCTATGCGAGAGAGGAAAAAAGACGCAGGAAGGAAATGTATCATTCCACTTACCCTGAAATCACTCTGTCCAAGCACCGCGACAGGCCGAGCCGCGTCTCAACACAGCGCCGGCCGTTTGTAGCTCAAAACACAGCCAATTATTCAACTCGAAGCGATGTCGCTATTTACATAATCCATGGCGGTAATTTTCTGTTTAATATCGAAGTAACTATACTGTCCACCCAGGCGATACAGTGTAACCAGTGTATCCAGTGCATGACCGACGTCATTGACATCGGTTCGTGACTGACCCCGTCGGCGTCCAATGGGAAGGCGACTTCGTAGCGGCTCGTCCAATCGCCGACGTGGGCGGGTCCGGAGGAGAGAGGACATGACGGAGGTTGACGGCCATGTTCTGCTCATGGTGTTTGTATCCCTCCGCCTCACTATTTACCTTTTGCATGATTTTGCATGTGGGGGGGAAATGTCACTGTAACCCGACCGTGGAGTAACCCACCTCCTTTCCTTAGGAAGGTCCGTTAGGCCATTTGCTTTTCACATTTGTTGTTACTAACGGTGTGAACAACAGATGGGCAGACCCGAGGTTCCTTTGGAGGTGGCAACTAGGCAAATGAAAGAATACCAGTATGAGGGTGGCTACTATTGTTGTGTTCAGCCATACACTAGGCCCACTTGCATTGCTAATTTTCTTTAGATCAGGCCTTAATAAGGTCGGGCTACTGAGTTCACACATGAATGCCAAAGGTTTAGGCCGCTGTACCCAGGAGATGTCACCCTCTTCTTACAGTTTGCACTTAAGTTTCGCCAAATTCTTCATGTTGGACATTTATAACCTATGATTTTGACTTGGTGATGACGCTGGTGCATGCATTGTACCGAACAGGCCTAGGCTATTAAGATAATATAATATTCATAATTCTAAGAAATAAATAACCAAATAAATGTAGTTTATAAAAATACATAAAAGGTAGTGTGGTGTATACATTAATATGAATGAATAATATGAGTATGGGCGGGATATCTAACTGCTCTTAAAGCTCTTAAAGCATATGGGGGGGGGGGGGTAAAGAAGAAAATGCTAAGGTGACAATTGATTGATTGATTGAAGACTTAGAAGTTTTGGGAAAAGGTACAGTTTCATGACGGTACAGTTCACTGGTACAAGGTCTACTAAAAGGAGATCCATGAAAAGACTAAGCTTATTTCCACAGGAAACCATTAAAGTGACGACGAATAGAACACAGTACTATGCAGTAGATATGTAAGGAAAATAAAATTAAAGAACAAAAAAAGAAAACAGTAAGTCTAAACAAACAGAAAGTATATACAGAGAAGGGTAGGGCTGTGCTAGGTTTGTTTTTTTTACCAGTTGCAAACGGCTGCTGCCTGTAAGTGGTTTTTCAGGGCAATTTTAAAGGATGCTAGTGATCCACACTCCTTTATGGCCTTCGGTAAGGCTTTCCACATTTTGGTGGTATAGCAGAAGAACGAGTTTGACCCTTAGGCATCAGGCTTGACTGAGTGAACCTCTTGCTGATTGGTAGCTGGCCTGGTGGCCAACATGGGAAGGGTCAGCGATGAACTAGCTCCAGCTCACTTCCCAGTCTTGGAGTGGTACATGTCCTGGAGAGAAGGCAGGATGTGACCCACGACCCTCTCGGCTGACCAGATGATCCGCTGCAGTCTGTCGTATCCTTGGCAGTAGAGGCAGCAACCCAGATGGTGATGGATGTGATGAAGATGGACTCCACTCCACAGTGGCTATGGTATTCAGAACTGGACCATCATTTTCTCCAGCAGGTTGAATTTCTTCAGCTGCCTCAGAAAGAACGTATACTCTGCTGGGCCCACTGCTTGGGTGGGGTGAAACCTATTAATGACTCCACAGTGACAGTGTTCTGTTTCAATATTTTATATTAAGGAAGTAGATTGACAACATTGACAACACATCACAAACATAACAATACATGAAACACACCTTAACTATACATCACACACCTAACAATACATAAGACACGACTTAACACAAGGACAAAGACAAAAAGGGGAAGAAAATAAGATCATAAAATACTTAATCACCCCTTATAATGCTACCGACCCCATCCCTCTCATAGCTCTGCCATCCATATCCATCCCCTGCCTCCCAATCAGTACATACAGCTGATGTCCTGCCACTCCAACACCATTTTCTCGAGACAGAGTCTGTAGCTGGCTAATCAAAGGAAGAGGGACAACCCGAGTGGGCGTTCCCTTTTCTTTGACGATGGCTAGGCAGATTACTCCAACACACACTCGACCACTCATCCCCCATCCATGGTGCCATTGGCCGCCATGTTTCGTCAAACTCGACCAGGGTACCCCAGCCCACAGCACACAAGAAAGCCTCTCCAGAGGCACCAAGCCCACCACTTTCCCAAGACACTGTAAGATTTCTGGGGGACTGTCATCTATCCACTTACCGAGGACCAACGACCGAGCAGCATAAAGCAAGACACAGTGACAGTGTTAACCAGGTAATTATACAGATTGAGGGTGGGGCTGGGCTCCACCTGAAATCTGACTGTTCCATCATCTATCTGTCTTTTACTAGAGAATTGATTCTCAACATTTTTTAATTTCAAGGACCCCGGTTTGATTAAGCATTAACCATGGACTCCCCTTTTTGAGCTGTGCTAACCGCTCCAATACGTGGCTTTGTGTGTGTATGACCATGTGTTTTTCTATGGTATCAAATACTGATTACTGATTACTGATGTCGTCACATACACAACACAGTATCCAAGTGTTCTTCCATTGTACAATTCCCCTTAATATCAAGACTAGTCCTTACCTGTCCTTACTCGTCCTTACCCGTTACACCTTACCTGTATATATTTATAATCTGGATGGCCGAAATGTCATGTGAAGCTTGACTAATCCTCAAGCTTGAACCTCACCAAACGTAGAGGAATAGTTCCGGACGGACAGATAGACATTCAGTTGATTAACAGTTCGATATTTGACTCTATCCTGTGACATCATGTGGGTCTATCATCAGCACCGCTCACTTCACATAGGTTTGACTTTTTTCTTTCTCCAGTGCACAAACAGAAACAAAATAGTGTCGATTTGGTTCAATTTGTATGTTCTCAGAGCCGCAAGGGTTTTGTTCAAGCCCATAGGGTCCATTTGGTTCTTAACTATATCAATCATTTAGTTAGGGACACCCTCAACCCCCTCAGCGACCCATGTGGGTCCACTCCCTGGACCCCACTTGAGTTGAGAAACAGTGTTTTAGAGCATTGGGAACTGAGAACTTTGTTCATGAAGCCAGGATCCAATCAAATAGCACAATATAGGCCTGGACGGCACACATAGCGGTCCAGGCAACTAGGCTCAATGTAGCCTGACAGCATGTTGTAGGTTCAAGTCCCAAGCTCAATGACCTTTTCTGCATGTCACTCCCGGGAGGCTCTCTCCATTCCGACATGTCGCCACTCCGAAATTGACTTCTTATTGTCGGAGTGGCGACACTCCCATGGGCCTAAGGTTTAGGGTTAGGGTTAGAGATAGGGTTAGTGTCGGAATGGAGACATGTCGGAAAGGAGACATGTCGGAGTGGAGAGATGCACTCGTCACTCCCCATCTCTCCCCATTTCCTGTCAGCCTGCATAAAAGCCCAAAAAGAAATATTGGGGAAAAATAACATGCCCTCCCACAAAAAAGGGGGAAAAGCTAAATAGAATGCCAACAAAGTTGTTCTCTGTCAGCGACCTTGTTGTTTGTACAGTATTTTCTGGACCATCCACTATTCCATTCAACTTCCACAACGTACACATGTTAACCACTTAAACACTATATACTGTACATCATGTCCCCAGGGGTCTATACTAGCCCCCTCCTTTTCCCTCTACACCAAATCTCTTTCCCAAAAACAGCAGATCTACAAGTTGATAAAGTATCGCAACTTTGTGAGTTTATAGATCTGCTATTTTTGCCAAAAGTTTGCCCCAGAATGTTAACAGCATGGACCTTGCAGATTTGGCAAAGAGGGGAAAATCAAACCTCGGTTCGAAGTGGAGCTGTGTGTGTGTGTGTGTGTGTGTGTGTGTGTGTGTGTGTGTGTGTGTGTGTGTGTGTGTGTGTGTGTGTGTGTGTGTGCAGAGCCGTTTCTGGGCCCATGGGGGCCCGCTCGCGCCCGCGAAAAAATAATAGGCCTAATATTTTTTACCATTTTTTAATCCATTTTATTATGGAAATATATATATATATATATAAAATATATATATATATAAATGAATAAATAAAAAACGACAACAACAGGCAACGTATTTTTGCTATGTTTGAAAAATAATAGGCCTAATATTTTTTATAATTTTTAAATCCATTTTATAATGGAAATATATATATATAAATACAAATATATATATAAATGAATAAATTAAAAACGACAACAACAGGCAACGTATTTTTGCTATGTTTGATTTGTTCTTTTCTTATTTAAATAAAAAAATGAAAACTTCCCCATGGGGTGCTGGAACACCTGCAGCACCCCTAGTTCCCACGCACTGGCAGAGTCCTGCACAGTGGCCACTGTGCCAAATTCACTTTCACTTTCAGCGGTGTGGATGCTCAGAAGCAAAGAAAGTGACCACAGTTTGATTTGATCATTCCTTAGTCAATTATGAAGGGATTTCAAAAATTAAAACGTCTCCATATTGCTTGGGAAGTCTACTTCGCAGAGAAACCGTGGCCTTTGCGATTCGCTAATCGCGGGATTTCGCATCGCGATTTCGGTTTGAAAACGATTAACCACACAGTGTGTGTGTGTGTGTGTGTGTGTGTGTGTGTGTGTGTGTGTGTGTGTGTGTGTGTGTGTGTGTGTGTGTTTGTGTGTGTGTGTGTGTGTGGCGTGCGGTCGCGCATGCTGTGCGCACGTCATTCTCCATGCATCCGGGCGGAGGGGAACTCAATTCGATAGGTACCGAAATGTTGTGTAACTGCTGCGCATGCGCAGATCCTGTTCAAACTCAACGGGACAGCAAACTCAACGGGACAGTTCTCACTTGTGAGGACACACATGTGAGGACACACATTGCTGCCTATAGCGGAGCTGCTGTGTTCCACACAGCTCCAAAAACTAGGGGCCTTTTGGGAATGTCCCCCACATGACCATTTCTCCTAATAAAATGGTTATTACATAGTGTGTCCCAGTAATTCCTATATTAAACTAACCAGTTATTCCAAAAAAATCAAACCTCGGTTCGAAGTGAAGCGGTGAAGCATTAGTTGTGGATGCAGTAGGTGAGAACTATTGCATGTACAGGACAGATAAAACCTGAAGGCCAAATTATCATGTGAAGCTTGACCAATCCTCAAAGTATCCATTCATCAGACCGGAAGGGACACTACACACATATTCTGGACGTACAGGACAGATAAAACCTATTCATTCTGAACTGAAATGGCCATATATGGACATGGGACACACATTTTACTTTTTGAAAAAGCCTATTCATTCTGGACTGATATTCTGGACGTACAGGACAGAAAAAACCTGTTCATTCTGGACTGGAGTGACCATATATGGACATGAGGTGACATACATTTTGTTTTTGAAAAAACCTGTTCATTCTGGACTGAAATGACCATATATGGGCGTGGGACACACAAAGCCACTCATTGGAAGCGGTTTTCACCGCTTCAAAAACGGTAAATCTGTACACATCACATTGAGATAGAAGCATTGTATGGCTGAAGCAAATTGTCTTTGCTCCTTGTTCGGCTCTCTCTCCTTATTGGATGAAACTGGTATCCTCCTGACCTGAAAAGGTCGGGTTAGAGTTCACGTAGAGCATGTGTACAATAAAATAATAATAATAATAATGAGCTGGAGAGAACTATTTTACTGAACAAACACTCAGTATTTTCTTTCTTTTGTGTTATTTAAAATTTTTGCTCTTTTTATGTAAAGAACTTTGGTCTGCATTTGATGCCATACGGTGCTATACAAATAAAGTGTATTATTATTGCTTACTTTACTTTTTTGAAGACCATAGCCCTGAAACGGCTGGGATTCTGGGAATGTATGTATGTATGTAGGTGTCTACCAGTACCTACAGCCAATGAGGGACCAGCATTCCTGGTGACTGGTGATGTCAGCAGAGTTTGGTATATAAGAGCGTTCTTAGTAATGTTTTCATTAATTAACACCCACTGAGGCCAGCAGGGCACACCTTGTGACGCAAGTTGGCACCTCGACAGAGTGCAGTTCTTGTGTTATGCCTAAACGTGTGAGAAAGAAATCAAGATGTTTTTGTGTATTGCAAAATCTATTTTTACACTACACTGTAGTTCTGGGAAAACTTTATTTTCACTAGATAAACTTCACTAGATAAACTTTTCCGCCACTAAATAAACTTTTCCGCTGCCATTGTTAATTGATGGAATCAATGGGAATGGGAATCAATGGAATAGGGAATCAATATGGAATCAATGGGAGTGGGAATCAATAGGGAATCAATTGGTGCGGCCTCACAGCTACAAGGTCTCGGGGACACTGGGGGTGTGTTCCCCCCTCCGCATCATCAGTGCCCATATCCTAAGTGGGGTTGGTGAAAGGGCCTTTCTGTGTGGAGTTTGCATGTTCTCCTCGGGTCCTCTTGGGCATAACCTATACCCTCTCAAAAAACAGTAATACTGGTTTCTATACTGCCCCCCCTGGCCAGCAGGGACGCCTGATGAAGGGGAAAGGTGCTGTTGAATGTGTTCTTTCCACGCACTACAACCTACCAGGGAAACTGTCCCTGTCAGATGATAAGAAGCAGCCTGCTCACTCCTCATGCATTGAAGGAAGCATCAGCTCAGTTTGGGGTTCTCCTGAGGTTGGCAGAGGGAGAGTTGCACCCAGGATTAGGCAATTGGCACTGGGTAAAAAATGGGTTACAAATCGTGGGATAATTATTGGGGACAATATAGGCTATAGGCCCCCAAATATCGCATTTCAGAAATCACACCACACGTGTGCTATACTTCGTGTCTGATTAATGTTAGATGCTCCAGGGTTGAAGGGAAATGAAGATGCTGCAATGATTCACATTACACTTTTATGTATGTTTATGTTGTACGTATAGTAGACTTGAGTGCATTTGCATGTCAGCAGAGGTGCCAGAGGACCACCAGTTTTATTTTAAAATGTTGACTAAATGTTGTACCCTTGGTCGACAGATGGGGCAGCAGTGCAGCACTGGCAGTTTCTTTAAATTGAATTAATTCATCTTCTACGGTTATTCTGTGCAATATACTATATCACCACACGATGGTAGCATTGTCCCATAAAAACATTACCACTCGACCTGCGAAACAAAATCTATAGCATTTTCTTATATGGCAATGAGAGAGTGGCACTGTTCATAGCTCTTGGTCTTTTCAGTTTTCAGACACCATAAGAAGTCATCATGATGTTTCATTGACTGTCATTATTCAAATGTGATTATTGCCAAACAACATGTACCATATACATCAACTTAACTATTTAATAGTAGGCTATCTTTAACCTGTACTTGACCAATGAAGATGAGGTTTCGGCTTGGGTTGAAAAAAGTGGTTGGTTGGTCTACTTTTAACAAGTGGCTTTACCATACTATAATTTCAACGGGTTATTATGTCAACTTTTTATGCTCTGAATGATGTGTTCTTTTCTTTTCTTTTTTCTTTCTTTTTTTATATAGGCTAAGCGAGCAGGTTTTATACACGAAGTGAAGTCGAATCGTTTGAGGGAAATGCTACCTGTTGCACCATATGCCTTAAATGTGTTTGTTATTTGTTATTATTTTTTGGTTTTTAGTCTACTTTTTTTGTTTGTTTTTTTGTTAAAAGGTTAAAGCTCTATATTTTAGAAGCTAATTGTTGCTAAACGGTAAGGCTTCTCTCCATCGCTCCATCTCTCTCCAGGACAGCAGAAAATAGGTCTACATTTTAGATCATGGGACCCATCCATCCGTCATCGGATGGGTTACCAATTTCATCCAATCAGGAGGGAGAACCCATTAATTAGCCTATAGCTTACAATATCCAGTTCTAATGGTCTTTTAATTTCTTTGTTTCATCACTTCACAGCACATTTAATTAAACATAGTAGGCAAATGCCAGTGCCAGTATGGTTAATAGGCAGCTACCCTGGCCTGGCTTGGCCATATTGACTATATTATCCAACCGCTAACCTATATATTAGCCTATACGCACATGCTGCAGCCTATTCGTCTCATAACACCCCTTGCCCCTACTGCATAGTACTGTGTTCTATTCGTCTGTCATTCAATGTTATATGAGATAGGCTACTTAAATGGTTTCCTGTGTAAATAAGCTTAGTCTTTTCATGGATCTCCTTTTAGTAGACCTTGTACCAGTGAACTGTACCGTCATGAAACTGTACCTTTTCCTATATGCAAACTTCTAATAAAGTCTTCAATCAATCAATCAATGCCATACAGTGTAGGTTATTGGCTATAGGTCTAAAAACAACTATAGACCTTGGTTAATTCATGGTGCTTTGAAAAGAATTTGCAAGTCTTCAAAGAAACCTAACTGATGATATAGTCTATTTCGAATGTTCGAATTATTGTTGGAAAATGAAAAATATATAAATGTATTATATAGTGTGTTATAGCTTAATTAGGCTATTCTATTGATGATTTAAATACGGAAATGAATTACCTTAAAGAACATTTTATACTTCTGATATTTTTCTATTGATTTCCTGTTATTGTTCTTATTTGGCTAGATAGGCAACTTAGGGGCATTACACCACAAAAACAGAGTCTTGTTTAAACTGAGTCAATTATAGCCTATTGTTCACAAATCCACACCAAGAAGTGTAAAGTATAACCTTATCTTTTGATAAAATGTATTTTTATTACCATTACGAATAAAAACACAAACTTTCATTCCAAAATCCCGTAGCTTTATAGCATACAGAGCCTAATAGAAATGTACTTGAACTTGTGCACTGGTTCATGTCAGTCAGTATGAGCTGGGAAAAAGAGAACACTTCTAAAATGCTTTCGATAAGCTATAACCTACAATAAATTGTGATGGAATCAGACCTGCCCTCGATCTGCAAAAGACAGAAATTCATAATTAGACTTTCTGCAATGAAATTTAAATTTAAAGTTTGTTGGTCTGTGGATTTAGGCCTACATTACATTATTTTAGATTTAGATTAACTTTTGACTGCATGGGGAAGCCAAATATCTTAGAAAGGCATAGAATAGCAAGCCTAACTTTAACTTCTATTCTATTCATAAAGCGTTTTTCCATTTTGTCGCCTATACGACCCATATAGCAAGTGTCACTCATTCCTTCTCTCAGACTCGGACAGACCTCATGTCACGTTGAAAACTTCCGTGGAAAAGACAACCGTCCCTACTACAAGTTGCAACACAAGCTTATATGGTTTTGAACCACCGCAGGCGAGGAACGTGAGCGTCCACCCTGATGCGATCGAGCATATACTGCACGTGCAAACGTATCATTCATTAATAATTAATATGCTTATTGTTTGGAAGGGAATTAGGCAATCCATGAATGAGTGTATTTAAATGTGCTGGCAAATGGAGTTTTTGTCATCATGCTATCAACATTGATTTGAGAGTTGACTGATTGAAATCCTCTTTTCTTTTGGAGATCATTTCAAACCCCTTTAGCTCACATAACCTCAACCTTCAAATGGTCTGATTTATATGTATCTGAGACAGGTGTCAAATTATTTTCATAACATGGGATAACATGGGATTTATAAGAAATAGGGTCTAATAAGCTGTTTGACTGCATTAACAATTAATTGAATGATGTCATTGATTAATGTACATCAATCAATCAATCAATCAATCAATCAATCAATCAATGTATCTATTATGTCTATCTATCTAATCTATACCACACATACAGTATATGAGCATGTGGAATAATCCACTGAATCAATGCTCTTTTGAGAGCATTTTGAATATCCCGCAATGTCTGTAAGTGTCAGAAGAGCTTGAACTGAACGAGCCTTTGGGGTTTCACGAGAGAGAGACCAGCAAGCAGTGAAGCACATGTATGCTCAAATGTGTCTCAGACAGTGACGTGCATTTGTAGCCTATAGTGCATATGGAAGCTATAATATTTCATTGTGCATAACAGAAACAGTTTTCTTTGCAACCTTTTTGAAACATGTCCAAAATAGTTATGCTATAGGGTGAAAGTGTTAGTTAGAGCTTACTTAAACAGTTTAAAATGGGTCAAGTGCAAGGTGTCCGTTTTTATATATATGTTTGTTGTTTGTCTGTCAGGAGAGGGTGAGGATTTCCTTTCTTTATCATCTGTCATCACAGTCACAGGCCTATAATCTGTCATGGAAGTCTAAAATCTGCCAGCAATGTTCCTTGTTGTCCAAAAGAGAGCTAGTTCTAATTTGATGTTTTCTGAGTTCTGTCATGCACAGTGTCATCATCATGTTGCAAACAATATCATCCAGGTCAAAAGCAACACATTCAAATTAGCGCATTTTACAGTTCCAGGATTATACTAAGCCAGTAATAATTGTTATAGTTATAGCTCTTAATTTGCTTTATTTTTCGCATGTTGTTAAATAATCAGTTATTTTTGCCGAGCGACAGCGTTGAAGGCCTACATGTGCTGTATTCTGACATATATGTCTTTAAAAGTCTGACTGACTAGTACTTTGAAACAAATGTATCCAGATCCAAATGTTTGAAGCACTAAGTTGCACTACGTCTGATGATTTTAAATGATAAGAACTTGTATTACATGATAATATAAAACACAAAAGTATGAAACTTATATCATATCATTTTTTTTGGTAACGAATACATAAATAGTCTACCTGTAAATAGTCAAAACCTTTAGGCCTATACCGTTATCCTTGATCTAAAATAGGCCTACATATGGCCTACTCAAAAAGTTGGCTAAACTTTAACTCTGAAGCTTCAAACTTCTCCCCTCCACCCAATTTTCATTTATTATACACCACCATGTGTCATTAGTATGCTGTTATTCAAATCAGTGGGCCCCAATTTGAATACTGGCGCGACTGCGTGGGGAGGGGGGCGCTTGTTGTGAGCGATTCGCGCTCAAGTTCAACGCACACACACACACACACACACACGCACACGCACACACGCACACGCACACGCGCGCACACACACACACACACACACACACACACACACACACACACACACACACACACACACACACACACACACACACACACACACACACACTCGAATCAAATCAATCAAAAGTATAATAAGTCAAATGACATGCGGTACATGGTCTACACTGACTACACATCATCTGTACATAGGTGTAATTTCCTGCATAAGCATATCTTTGAAGCATGATGATGGCTAACTGTTGCCTGGCCCTGGAGCATTGTGTTTTTCTTTCTCACGCTGTGCTGCACATATAGGCCGGCGTCCCGCCCCCTGCCACCATTAAAAACAATAGGGGGGTATTGCATATGTTTTGCGGCTGTTGCAAAGGTCTCCCGACGGTGACCTACGAATCAGCCGAGTGTCTGTTTCTCACGGGCATGCACTGGCAAAGAGGTGCACGCAGCGAGTCGTGCCTTCTTTGGCTGGTTCGCGTGGGACAGCCAGGCCGGGGCATGGGGCAAGGGCCAAAGGGGCAGTGTGTGTGTGTGTGTGTGTGTGTGTGTGTGTGTGTGTGTGTGTGTGTGTGTGTGTGTGTGTGTGTGTGTGTGTGTGTGTGTGTGTGTGTGTGTGTGTACGTACACGCGCGCCCGTGCGTGCATGTGTGCATGATTCAGGGTATATCTGCTAATGAATTGTGGGTTATATTTCATTAATTACGATTCTGAAAAAGTCTTGGTGAGTCAAGTGCACTGGATCCTGCAGTTCCCATAGCAGGAAAAGAAAACAGGCCCATTGTACATTATCCCTGGCCCATTAGCTGCACTTGCAGTGGCTTCCCAAGGACCTCGATGGCTCGCCCTTGGTTACCAGGCAAAGCACCTTTTGACTCTGCAAACGAACAGAAGTGCATAACGTTGAAACACTGCAACAGGCTATATGTCATCATGCTACTGTATGGTTGTTTTTAATTACCCAAAACATTTATACTGAAACAGCGGCCAAAGATTATAGGCAGCATTGGATAATTAACCTTGCTTATGAAAATGATGTTGGACTATAGTGTTAGTTAGCGTAAGAAGATTCACAACTCTATTGAACAAATTATTCAATGGGCATTTCTTTGTGTGATTATCATGATAATTAGCCAAGCCAGAGCGCCTCTCAAACTTTGAATTCAGCATGAGTGCACTTTACCAACGTTTCAACTGCACAGGCTGCACCCAGTATAGCTGGCCTATTTCATAAGCACAACTTAAAACATTCCACGTTTGGTTTACGTGGTGTCCTGTTTAACCAAAAAGGATAGGCTACTTTATTGATATTTCCCTAAAATGGAATAAAATAGGCTTTTTAGATTTGCAATGTTGGAACTTGGAGCCTTGTATAAAGTGGGTGTGCATGGATAGGCCAATGCATGGGGAGAGGATGAGACGTTATAGTGCCATGCCATGCACGTCTGCGTGCGTCTGTTGGGGGCGTGAGAGACGCTGCGATAGGTCTACAACATTGTAATTACATCGACTGTCTTGCATAATATAAAAAAAAGGGGGGGGGGGTCTCAAAGGGTGGCGTCAATGTTACCTCACTGATTCACAAGGGGTGGGTCTTAGACGTCGTATATGATTTGGGGCAAATTAGATATAAACCATTTGGAGACAACCGAGGTGTCATACACTGACTGACTGTGGACTATAAGCGGACACTGGACAGGCAGCCCCAACTCCCCTTTATAAGGGGAGAGCGGGGCTGTGGATACTGAGGAGGACAGTGTGGACACTTCGATATGTGGGAGCAAAGGAAACCACGAGGACCCGTTTGATTACAAATGGATGGTGCCAACAACCCCGACGTCACGTCGTTGAGCCGTACGTCGCTCGCCACAAAGCTCCAGAATGTGCTCGTGAATGCGCTCATTTGGCTTCCAACATGCTGGACGCGCGGTCGATCGCTGATGGCGAGATGATCATCAAGCTTTTGACACCTCGGTGCAACGCAACCCATGCCATCTGCATTGCAAGAAGAGCAGAGTAAGGATCGGTTATTTTGAATGATATGATGATTTTGTTGATTGTGCGGCAAGACAGATCGGTGCATATGCTAGCAATAAGGTTCTGTGCATGGGCTGTTGGGTTGCGCGTAACATAGCTATATGTTTGACGCAGTAAAACAATCGTAATCTAAATCTATAGGCCTGCTGCCTTGTACGTTTATTTTGAATTTCATTCCAATTAGCATTGCCTTATTTTTTAAATGGGGTCTGCACGAATATCGTGCACATCATGGGCTAAAAGCTAAACGAGTGTAGCCTATCAGCTGACAGTTGAACTTGTGGCTGTAGTGCTCTATCTGTGACTATACTATGGCTGTTGGAATGCGTGAGCATCACTGTAGGAACTTGACATTCAGGAGACATTCCATTTGAGTTCTGAGTCACTGGCAACAACAACGAATCTGATTTCAGTCATGACTTTCACTTACTCTCGCTTTCTTTTATTTTATTTCTATATGTCTTTCTCATAGACTGTGGTTTAGTCAACATTTAATTGACAACAATTTCCAGGACATTTTAGGCAACCTTTATTCAACCTGCTGCTATAGTCACATTGTAAGATGCTACAGCCTACTAAAAGAAGGATAAAATAGTTTCCACACCAGAGATACTTTTGAATAAGTTATTTGCTGTCTTCAATCCCCACAATGACTTAAGGTGCACGAGCTTTCCTGGGAGGTTCATTAGGCCTAACACGATTTTAATTAGATTTTTATTATAGCTTAAATACCCATGCATTACTGTCTAGGCTATACGAGTCAGTAAACATTAAACACTGTAGTAGACTATAGCAGTGTCGCGGGCCTGTTCTATCAAACTAAACCAAGCAATCTGGCGTATCATTTCGTATTCTGCACACTGTGCTTACGTGCGTAAAAAGGCGTGATGGACGCGCAAAAGGCACAAAAAGCAAAGGTGAGCAGGCCCGGCGGAACCCACTCCACTCCGCAGCGTGGGATGGCGATGCAAGCAATGCGCTTTTGGGGACCTCTTACGTAAGGTCTCAAACATCTTCATGAGCAGGAATTCAAAACCTCATCTTTCCCAATTAACGCGTGCAAGGAATTGCATAGTGTTCAGTCTTTGGCCCATGCAGAGGCCGAGTTTCAGTGCAGAGTGCAGACAGTAACAACAGTGAAGTTTTGGCTTACACGTTTCCGAATGCGTTCCGTATAGGCTAAATCTAATTTGGGGAAAGGTCGCGTCACAAGTCTTTGGAAGTTTAGCCAACGTTTTATCACCTAAGGTCTGAATAATGACCAGTCCAATGAACTTCAAGGCTATTTATGATACATTATTTTAGACGACAGAGCTTGAAGGTGAGTCGTGTGCCATGGTGACAGGTGCTGGATATAAAACAAACTGAAAGGACGTGAAAACATGCATCCGCTCACTGGAATTCACTGTTTTAACTGTAGCGTTATATGCTCGGCTCTATGGCCCTATAGACAATGGCATGACTAACTGTCCTATAAGCCCTATAGGCTACTGTACATATCTGATGATAGACATGATCAGTATCACTGCCTTTGGTCCAAAAAATGATCTGAATTAACATAATGTAAGTGCACCTGCTCAAACACGGTGAAATCCCTCTAATAGTCATTAGCGGACAATTAAGGGCTCAAGCCTCGAGAAAACTGATTACTGTGAACGTGTCACTGCATTCATGATTTTCAGTGTGAATCTTGTGTTTCCTTGGAGTTTCACTGAAACATTTTGATAAACGTGTCTCTGCCTATAGCCTATATTTAGAACGGCCAAATAGAGAGATGGGCATAGAAACGCAGACATTTTGGTTTCTGATTCTGAGATGTAATTTGATCAAATAAAATACAATAAAAAACTTCACACATATAGCCTACACTACAGTAGCCTATAACAATGCATGCGTATCGTTTGCCTCCCCAGGACGTCAGTCAGAAACAGCAAAAGTCTCAAGGGAAGGAGCGAAGCTTATAAGCTACTGGACCACCACGCTGGAGGTGAATATTAATGACCGGCGCTCCATGGAGTGTACAGGCTAATCAACAGTCAGTTTGAGTGAATGACCAGGTGGTTTAAAGGGCCATTTATTAATATAGATTTAGCATTTCACACAATCAGACCCTATTAAAGAGAAATGAATCTATACGAGGCTGTATAGCACGTCATTTTGCTTCGCAACATCAAACCAAATAGGCTATCACACACACACGCACGCACGCGCGCGCGCACACACACACACACACACACACACACACACACACACACACACACACACACACACACACACACACACACACACACACACACACACACACACACACACACACACACACACGAGCAGAGAGAAAAAAAGAGGGAGGGGGAAATCAAACCATCATTAAGGAAAATCAGAGCACACAGTAGCATGCTGCGTGGAACTAATTGATTATGCCTGGAAATCATTTTTTTCAATCCTTTAGGGATCTTTTGTCTAGCTGCACTCTGTGCTGCTCACACGCACTGGCTCTTTTCTATGCATTCACCGTGCGTGCTATCGCAGACATATCTTCGATTCCAGTTCTTAATATTCCCTTATAGTTGCAAGCAAACTGGAATTTCATTCAGTAAAAACATTTTTGTCAACCTAATCTCTCTTTTTGTCGATGTGATGGGTTCCCAGATTGGTTTTTAACCAAACTCTACAAAATGTTACCAACTGGGCTTGGTGGTAACTTATATTTGTATAGGCTACACTTTCAGATTAAAAAGATTAAATGATAAAATATATATTTTTAGCAACTAATTCCACAAATCATGCGGAGTCCTCCCAACAGGATAGCTAAAGGAAACCAAAGATAAATACATGCTATCCTAAACTTAATTTGGTAGATGCGCGTTTATGTATTTATAGCCTTTTTTGGATTAACACCTGTAACGGTAACACACGCGCGTGCGTGCACACACACACACACACACACACACACACACACACACACACACACACACACACACACACACACACACACACAGAGAGAGAGAGAGAGAGAGAGAACTAATTTATTCTAAAATGGTGTCATAAAATTCGTTCATTATTATTATTATTAGACTATTATTATATTATTATATATGGGAAATCAGAAACAATATATAAACAAATAGCTAAATCTAGAATATAGGCCTATTATACACAATCCTAATAATAGTCCTTCTTCCTATAGAATAGAGGCCAATAGCATAAAATAAAAATAGTGGGCCCACATATATTTTTATTTTATGCTATATGCGGTTTTGTGTGGATGATATTAATGTAGAGAATTATTTGTATTTATTTCAGAAGTCATTAACACATCTAAACATAAATGTCTTTGACTAATACAAAACATCTGGATCAAACAGATTTATTTCTATAAGTATTAAGTAGGCCTATATTATACTGAATATATACACTATATACAGTCTACAGAACACTTTTGTAATGTGATTTAAAACTTTCAGGAAGCTACATAGTATATATATATATATATATATATATATATATATATATATATATATATATATATATATATATATATTATATAGCCTATATATATATTCTTTACCATTAATTACCAAAAGTAACCCCTTTTGTATGGAAATAGAGAGGGGGGAGGGAGCTAGTGTGTGTGTGTGTGTGTGTGTGTGTGTGTGTGTGTGTGTGTGTGTGTGTGTGTGTGTGTGTGTGTGTGTGTGTGTGTGTGTGTGTGTGTGTGTGTGTGTTGAACTTGAGCTTAATTAGACATCTGCACCTCGCTGCTGCAAATAATTCATTAATTGAACGGGATCAGTGCCAGTGACATCATCCTCATCTTGCCAAAAGCTATTTGTGAAAACAGCAGCCTATGGGGGCATTTTTTAAGCAATAGAGAGAGAGAGAGAGAGAGAGAGAGAGAGAGAGAGAGAGAGAGAGAGAGAGAGAGAGAGAGAGAGATGTAGATGTTTAATCAAAGCCTTTTATAGCATGAATGTAACATCAAAACTCAATCTTTAGTTGAAGCTCAGGTTCAAAGCACACTAATGGTGGACAAAGTCTGTACTGTATTCAGAAGTATAGCACTTTCTTTTCGTACTATTACAATTACTTAAAATAGGTTAATTCATATATTTATATATTATTTTGTAAGTTTGGGTACAAGCAAGTCTCTTAGACATGTAGTCAAACGTATATTTTTATTTATATTTTAAATACATACATACAGTGACAAGTCATGAGCTTGCAAAAATAAAAACTCAAAAAATTACAGCACAGTACTTCGTTACTGTCCACCACAAGCTGCATGTATCAAGTCCACAAACACCTAGATTTTAACACCCTTGTACTGGCATTTTAGTTTTGATTCTGTTAATTGATTAAGTGATTCATTTATTGAAGACCTTTCTTATCAATGTTAAATTGATTCACAATATCTTACAAATATTAACAGCATCCTTTCCTTTTGGTTATGTTGATTATGTAATATCGACTGTAATACAGGATTGTATTTTACACCAGCAGTTCCCAAACCTTTTAGCTCGAGACCCAAAAGATTAATTTGATGTCTTCCTGGTACCCAAATAGTGAAAATAGTCGGTCCACAAACTCACAACTTTATAAAAGCTTTGTTTTCTAATTTATGGAATTTCATTTATTATTATTATTCATTCATAAAATCCTTTTGAAAAATATTTCAACTAGTTTTTAAATGTATTTTGACAAATCTTTTTAAATAATGAAAATTAAAAAACATTATTGTATTATTATATTTACTCTTGATCCATGAAAGTGGTTCCGCAACCTAAAAAACACACTGTTTGGGAAACAGTGTTTTTAACTTTTAAAATTAAATTAAATTCTATATAAACATTAACACTTGACTATAACATTGAAGTTTTTAACCCACTACATGTTTTGTTTTATGTTAAGATTTGGCTTATATTTAAAAAAAAAAAACATCCCCCATGCATTATCTCTCTCTCTCTTTGCGTTTAAGATAATTCCTCAGATAATTTACCATAACTGTATGCTAATTATATTATTGTTGTTCATTTCATTAGATAGTAGTTGTACAGCTTCATTTAGATTTAGATTGATGCAATTCTCTGTTTATTCTTCACTTGTAGAACCTTGTAAAACAGTGATTTCTCAACTGTGAGGCTTTGAGGCATGGATGCATTAAACTCTACATAATATTAGCTTGTGCTTAACACTCTACACAGTAAATCCTTAGAGATGATTTATCCATCTCAAAGAGTGTACAAATGGAAATAAATCGCCACTGTCGGGCAGAAACCTCGTATCTACAAGTTTCAAATTTGTTCGTTTAAAAAAAGTCGCATACAACTAGTGAAAACAGCAGATCTACAAGCACACAACGCCTTGCGGTGTGAGGCGTTGTATGCTTGTAGATCGGCTATTTTCACTTGTTTAAATAATTCTTTATACATTTTGATAAATACAAAACGAAGGTTTTGGACATACAAGGTTACCACCCGACAACGACCAAATGGTTCCATTTGGTTCCATTACACTCTCAGAGATAAAAGAACAGTGAGGATTTGACTGTGTATGCTATGGATTAAGTGCTGATGGCATCCCGTGGAGGAGTAAATCCTTCATCCTAACACTCAATAACTTTCAATGACTTTGAACCCAAATGAATTTGTCCGAGGCCATTTCCACTTATATGTATTCAAAGTGAGAGTCTTTGCTTTTTGATACATTTTCTCCTTGCACATTCTCCATGTCAATACAGGTGTCTTGGAGAGCGGCTGTGTGCGTCCGTCGTCATCACA
The DNA here is from genome assembly GCF_963921795.1 of Nannobrachium achirus. NCBI lineage: Eukaryota > Metazoa > Chordata > Actinopteri > Myctophiformes > Myctophidae > Nannobrachium > Nannobrachium achirus. Next base: position 30,131,052 of record NC_137819.1, read on the forward strand.
GAGAATACGAGCAGGCCTGAGGGGTTGTCTGTTATCTTTGGTTATCTAGCTGTATGAGTGATGTACATTCTTCATAAAGCTAGATAACCGAAAGTAACAAGAATCCCATTACATGCCTGCAAGGCTGACTTCGTCTGTCAAGAATATACATATATATATATATGTATAATATACAACAAACACCTGAGTGGAACCAACCGAAGTGCTAATGGAGGACATGATAGGTAAGATACTACACCACGCTATACATCATTTTGTATTTAACTCCTATGGTCATAGTGCAGGGTGGGAGTAGGGTAGGGCTGATTGTTACAAAGGCTACAATCTGAGCGTTTCGCCGCACACGCACGCACGCACGCACACGCACGCACGCACGCACGCACGCACGCACGCACGCACGCACGCACGCACGCACGCACGCACGCACGCACGCACGCACGCACGCACGCACGCACGCACGCACGCACGCACGCACGCACGCACGCACACACACACACACACACACACACACACACACACACACACACACACACACACACACACACACACACACACACACACACACACACACACACACACACACACACACACACACACACCCAAATGTGTGTGTTTGTTTCTGATAAATTGGATCACACTTCTCTCAGCATTTGTTATCAGTGGGACATGAAATGTCTCTCACTCAAGAATAAGCAATAAAGTGACACGAATGTGCACTTGAGCGAAATTATGGTATTATAGATTACCCAGAAATTAACACTGATGTAAAAAATGCTGATATGAAATTTTAAGAGGGTTAGTGATTAGTGGCTAATAGGCTCCTGGAAATCCTATTCTGTAAATGCTCTCTAATTCCTGGGCATTTATGTCATAACTGTTGAACATGCGTTGCCGTTTGTGACTTTTATGCGTCTCTCTTTCTCACTGTCACTCAAATACAGGCACACATGCACAGATGCACGCACCCACGCACACATGCACGCACCCACGCACACACACACATCTTACCCGCTCTACCACTTAATTTAAATTACATTTTGTACATTTGTAATTTGTTTCAATATATTAATAAATAGGTGGACGCTTTAGAGAAACATACCAATTTGCTGGCATTTAAAGATTGGTTGGATAGGTGAAATTAGACATTTTTGTGTAAACACAATTTGTTGTCTGGGAATGAACTAGTCTCTCTGTTGTGGAGGAAGATGACTTTGTCAATTAACACATGGCAATTGAAATACGTCTCTATACACAATAGTTCTCTACAATACCAATACAGTGCAATACAATGTCAGAGAAGTCAGAGCGTCTTTTGGGGGATTCAGTCAGGGCCTTCACAGTAGATGTAGCACTCGCCAGTCAGTGACCTCTAGTCACCAGTTAGCTGGAATACATTGTCGTTGTCGGGTGGAAACCTTCTGTGTCCCAAAAAGATTTAAAATAGTGAAAATAGCTGATCGACAAGCGGATCTACAAGCACATAACGCCTTGCGAGTGTACTTTTTCACTGCTATTTTCACTAGTTTTGTTTGACATGTCTTGTGTGATGAAGCAGGGCTTTACTTTACAAAAGAACAGACACATTTGGAACTTGGAGATACAAGGTTACTGCGGACAACGACGACATCCTCCTTTAGTGTCGGACCCGCTGAGTCACTCTTGGCCAACTATTTATTGGCTGATGAGATGTGTGAACCTGGCCAGATCACTGGTACTCAAAGGGGGGTCCGTGGACCCCCAGTGGTTCTTGAGGGGGCTTCAGGGCATCCCCAGCAAAATGAGGAACAGTTCCTTAAAGGAGTAGTTCACCCCCAAAATGACTTTTTTTCTATTGATTAGTCATGCCATGGAGACTAGAGTTCAATAATTATTTTTGTTTTTTGTCGCATTCCTAAGACAAAAATGTGATAACAATACATTTTCCCCCATTCATTCCGGAAACGGGTCACCATCCGGAATCAATGGGGGTAAATTTTCTCGAATCAAATTTTTGTCTTAGGAATGTGACAAAAACCAACAAATATTATTGAACTCTACTCTCCATGGCATGACTAATCAATAGAAAAAAAGTAATTTTGGGGGTGAACTACTCCTTTAAGCCCTATTTTATACACTTTGGCTATTCAAAAATAGCTCACGTGTCGCATCACAACACTTTAGCTTGTCGATCTGCTACTTTCAAAAAATGTTGACAAATGTTGACAAATCTACTCTTGTGGTGGTCCCTGTCACAAATTCTAATTAAATGGGTATCCATGGCCAAATATATATATATATATACATTTCACCTGAACATATTTGAGAAACACTGAACCACTGTAGATAGTTAATACGTTTTTGTCACTTTATATTTGCACATACGTGAAATGTACCCATCCTATAACAACTAGGAACAGTGAGCAGCTCGGGGAGCTATATGCCTTACCCCTTATCCCTAAACTTCTTTGCATTTTTTACTATTTTGAAAAACATTTTAAATACTTCAAATGGACGATCTACATCGACATGTTGTGAGCATGTAGATCAGCTATTTGAAATATTTAAAAATGTAAAAATAGTAAAAAATGTCAAAAGAGTTTAAGGATAAGGGGTAAGGCATGAACGAAAATAGGGCCCTTAGAGTCTTGCTCAGGGACACACATTGACACATTACTGGCCTGGAATCGTACCTGGGACAACCAGGTACGATTTTATCAGTTGGCTCACTAACCACCCAGCAATGGCCGCCCCACCTGTCATAGACACAGCCATTGACTCCGGCCTAACAATGGCTACTGTCTATGACGGTAGTCCCATTATGACATGATGGACTGGACTATCTCCATATATAGTGTTCTCCGCTACAGACCTGCTATAAATATGCCATTCAGAGATCTGCCGAAAGGAGGCATCTGCTGTAGGCAAGCTGGGGGTGCGATACCATGCCTCTCCACATAATTATAGTTTGATAGCTTATTAGCACCAGGGGTAGGCAGCCTTAGGCACGGGTGCCAACTTTGGCACTGGGGAGGGTGATCACTGGCACGCTGGCATAAGTGAAAATGAAATATTCAAAAAATAGGTAAAGTCAGTTAAATTAAGTCCCCTCACATCTATATACAAATTACTTCCGGCACATAATTCTACACACATTTAAACTCCTAACTCTGACTGGGGAGAGAGTCTGGGAGATAGGTGGGTTGAGTCTAATGATCATTACATCCTGATGTGATGGACAGTCAACATAAGTTGGAAATATTCAATTTGGATGTGGTGTCATAATTAAACTTAACCCATTTAGAACGGGTACACATTATTGCGTATCATTATTTTATGCTTTAACTATTGAAAAATAGCAGATCTACAAGCTCACAGTGCGGCACCGAGTGCCACGCTGCGAGCTTGTAGATCTGCTATTTTTGAAAAAATGTGAAAATCTGGCTAGCCATCGTCAAAGAAAAGTTCCTTTTCACTTAACTGGTGCTCAGTTAGTCTGTTCTTGAGAGACTACTATGTCAGTGGTTCTCAAACTTTTTCATGTTAAGGACCCCCAAACTGATATTTATTTGGCCACGGACCCCCCATCTCAAAATATTTAGTTCCAGGGACCCCCCCAGAGGCAAAATTTGAGTTACAAACGTTCGCCTTAAAAATACATATATTCAAAGATGTGCACACATTTTCAAGACTTTTTCAAAAATAGCTGATCTACAAGCTCGCAGCGTGGCACTCGGTGATTGACACATATACAAATCTGTAACTCTGACAGTGTACAGAACGGGTTCATTTGGTTCCATTTGTACACTGTCAGAGTTGGAGACCTTGAAATTTGAAAGTTTGAGAAACATTGCGGGATAGAGCATCCTTTAGCCACCAAGTCCTGCTAAAACAGTGACGGAAGAAAAACACCACCTTCTCAAGAGGCAATTAGTGACTCTTAGCTATTATTTGGAGCATCTCCACTCCACTCCATCCTGGTGTTGCAAGTAAATATTGTGTGTAACACTGTTTGAGTTTGAGCCTGGCACATCATATAAGCCCACCCCAGATCTCTCTCTACACGCACGCACGCACACACACACAAACATACGCATGCACACACACAAACACACACACACACACACACACACACACACACACACACACACACACACACACACACACACACACACACACACACACACACACACACACACACACACACACACACACACACACACACATTTCACACACTTATTTTCTTTTCCTGCTTTCTTCTAATTCTTTTAATTTTATTCTTTTGGTTTTTACCCAGCCTGTTTTTTTTTCAGATGGTTGGTTCTGATTTGCATAATGAATGTCATTTGCATGCTTAGGGGGCAGACCATAGCATGAGAACGGCTGTGTTGGTTGTTTTTGTGTGTGTGTGTGTGCGTGTGCGTGTGCGTGTGTGTGTGTGCGTGTGCGTGTGTGTGTGCGTGCGTGGGTGCGCATGGGTGCGTGTGTGCATACATATCTCTCTCTGCATGTGCTTGGTGTACTGTATATGAGGCTGGGCATAATATGCAAATAATGCTTATACACACAGCACACACACCCCTATGTGT